>NC_081411.1:583814337-584165587 GCF_030272615.1 Cryptomeria japonica | reverse complement strand
CTGCATGCAAACCTATCACAAAAAGAGAGAAGCAAAATAGCTTTGGAGGCCAGAATTCAGAGATCCAGAAAAGAGGAGTCATATTGATTGTGCAAAAAGAATGCAATTCAATAATTATAGTTGTTATGAAAAATACAAAGAGAGAATCCTTATAAAAGGATACTCAAAACCCTAAAGGAGAAAACCCTAAAGAATTATAAGATTCCTAAGTTTAGCTTAAGCGTAGAGTATAATAGACTAATAATTAAATAAATAATTATTAGCTAATAAAAGATTACTCTAACACACCCCCTTAAGATGAAATTAGGGAGTAGCTAAAAAACAACTAAGGACTAAAAAACCATGTAAGAAATGCAGGAAAGCAAGAATGGGTCCCAACAACTAGGCCTGATGAGGTACCCAAGTACAATAAAATCTATGTAAAGTCAAGAAAAGGGAGAAAACATTGTGGGAACAAAACTCATCTCCAAGAAGAGATGAAAGCTCAAGTGAAGGACTAAGAAGCCTCCAGACAAGAGTGTTCCAGAACATAGGAACAAAAAGAAGAGCATGAAGAACACCACTGAAGCATGAAATAGTTGCAAACACTGTCGAAGAGTAACTGATGATCTAAAGAACCTCCACTGAAATAGAACATGACCAAGTAGAGAAGACTGTAATCTGCATAAGTGCCCTCAAATGGCATGACTTGAATCAGATGTCAAACAAAGGCAAACAACTGAATTCAAAGATACAGATGGCATGAAACACCATAGCCTGAAGAGCTAATCAATCGAACTAAGGAAGCATTAGAACAAAAGGACAAACCTCCCCATAATGCTAAAAAGGGAGAGGGACAGGTACACTGAAAAAGAAGACCAACAAGAACTACAAGACAAAGAACTAGGAACATCGAAGGTGCAAAGAAAGTACATAGTGTCATGGAAGGAACACTCACTTGACATACATCATGAGGCTAGTGTCATGGAAGGAACACTCACTTGACAAAGGTAGATGGCAAAAAAAAGACAAACATCAGCCCCCCCATGGCACTTTATAAGTAGTGCATGTACAATAAGGCACAAGCAAAAAATTGAATAAAATTTACTTGGAGCATAATCTGGAAAGAAAACTCATATGACTGGAAAGTACTCAGAACAAGCTTTCCAACAATATAAAGTTTTCAAAAAATAGAGTTCGGATGCTCAAGCTATGTCTCCGAGAGTGCAAAAAAGAACCTCTAGTTTTGACAGCAAAAAATGCCATAAAAAGTAAATAAAAATAAAAATCAAATGTTCAAACCTCCAAATTTGGATAGAGCTCGGAAAGAGCTTTTCAACGATATAAGATTTGTCGAAAAATGCCTCCATATGACCAAGTTATGGCCAAAAGAAAAAAAAAACCCTCTTGTACGACATAAAGAGGGTAATTTTTAAAAAAAATTTACAAAAAATTTTTTGACGCATTTGCAAGTACAATCATATGGATTTTTGTGCCTCGAAAAATGTACCAATAAAAAATCATGCCCCAGATGCCCCTGTCACCAAAAATAGGCAAATTATATATCAAAATTCATGGAATCAGCCTTCTGAATCCAACAATGAAGTCCTTTTGGCACCAAAATGTAACAAAAAATCAGCTACCCCCAAAAATAGAAAAAAAGCAGCTGCACAAACCCTCGAATACACAAACTGAAGAACAAGACCCAAATTTGCCTTCTTCTTGTAGTTGCACTTTATTTATGAAAACCCTTCGATACCATATTGGAGTTGAGGAAAAATCAGCTCTATAACTCCCAAAGATCACCTGCATGCAAACCTGTCATAGAAAGAGAGAAGCAAAATAGCTATGGAGGCCAAAATTCAGAGATCTAGAAAAGAGGAGTCATATTGATTGTGCAACAAGAATGCAATTCAATCATTACAGTTGTTATGAAAAATACAAGAGAGAATCCTTATAAAAGGATACTCAAAACCCTAAAGGAGAAAACCCTAAAGAATTATAAGATTCCTAAGTTTAGCTTAAGCGTAGAGTATAATAGACTAATAATTAAATAAATAATTATTAGCTAATAAAATATTACTCTAACAATCATCTTGGGGGTTGTCCACTTTAATTCCCTTCTTTTTTTACGAGAACCTCAAATTTTCACTTTAGCTGCCCTCAATTCTCACCATCTCTTTTGAATGTCATCAGACTATTTAGTGAATCTAATTCTTGATTTTGGTAAAAAGTTTGTATTAGCCACTTCACAAATGCCAATCTGATATTTTTGAATTACATCTTACACCTTCAAACTAGCCACCTTAAATATACTTCTATTTATTTATTGGAACACATTCCAAATAACCAATAGTGGTTTCACTATCCAAATATTTCCCCACACCACATTGCATAATAGTTGTGACCAGCACAACATAAAATCCAACAAATCCCCTTGCCTCGGCCTATAGTACCTCAATAATTGAAGGAGGCACTCCCAACATTTGATAGTAAACATATATATCAAAAGTAAAGTATTAGTGGTTTCACAATCCTTCGAGCATAATGGGCTACTACTCAATTCACTTATTCTTACGACCGTCAATCGATCTCTAGTCACAATACATTTATGTAGTGTTGTCGAAATAAATTCCCTATGCTTAGGTAATACCCCAAGATTCCAACATAAACTTGTGATCCATTCCCTAGATACCATTTGAGCCTTTTGAATAGCATAACCATGTTGTGTAATGTATTCACCTATCTTAGACCCACACCATATTATCTCATCCTCCTCTTTTGTAGTGGCTTAGTTCATATTTTAATTCCTCTAGGATGGGAAACATCAAGACTTAGATTCTATGAGAAGTGAGAACCGAGCCAAGATCTAATGTCGATCATAGATCATATGCACTCCAAGCAATAGCGGATTAGACATCAAAACAAGTGAATGAATATAAATCTAAAATAAGAGAAAAATATAGACAAAGAAAGAGAGTTTCAAGAAGACTCTCACTAAGCTATCACTAAACTAGTGAAGGTCAGAGTATAGTATTAATTATATAAAAAAATAATAGCATCCAAGGGGTGCATTAACTCCTACTAACTATAAAAAGTGGGAGGTTTTACCTACTTGGTAAAATTCCAAACCATGTGACACAACCTCCCTACATGAGTTATGAAAGTGGCATATAAGACCAAAAGAGGGTGAGAAATACAACTACCTCATAGCCCACTTAATAAATGACAAAATAGTGGTTATGCAATGTGGCAAAACAAGCCAAAAGAGGGTGTGTAACTCAACTACCTATGTGAGGGAGAGAGTTACTAATGTAGCTGAAGTATTTCATATGTGTCCTCATATTAACCACTCCTAATAACCTAATCAAGCTTAAATAATGAGTAGGAAAAATAAATACCCCCTAACATAAGGAAAAATAAAAACCTACACTAACATCTCCCTTAAGCATAGCTTAGGTGGGAGTAAAGATGGTTCTTGACAAATGAGGCCATGTTCAATATCCATGTACACAGAGATCCCCCCAAATAAGAAGCCCCCATAAGAGGAATATCCCCCTTAGAGAGAAAATTTCCATTCCCCAAAATAGAGACAGAGAGAGAGAAAATGAACATAGAATGAATGCAACCCAAAAAAACACTACTCTGCCAGTGGAACCAAAGACCAGAAAGTCAATCTACCATACACACCTAGCACCATAAAATAAAGAGTTCCTACTAAAGAGTATAATATGTCTACCAATTATGTGTCGACTAAACATTTGACCACTCAATCACAGGTGGCCAAGAAGATAGGCCACGAATATTATGTAGTTTGGAAAAATTTAAACACAACACTATCTAAAATAACCTATTGATAACAAAGATAAAGTCAATACAAACCACCTTCCAAAAAATCGTGGGTCCAATGCCAAATGGAAATGGCCAATATAGGATACCAAATAGAAAAAATGACCAAACACCAAATTGAGGAGTGCACAAGGTAGATAGTTTACTTGTAGATCACAACCCAACCAAAAAAGATTTGAGTCCTATGCAATGGATGTCATGTGTAAAGCAATGTAACCTACAACTTAGTTAATGGCAACATTGAGTCAAATTAGAATAAATGCTAACAATAAACTCCCACCAAAAATATAAATTGTGCAAAACATAAAAATCCTTTGATACTAACGGAAATAAAACTATCTAATCCATCCAATCTGATGGACAGACTAAAAATGACACAATGACTAGGAGAACAAATATTGCTTTTGCCAAGTGACAATGGAAAAATAATTGTTTTTCAAGTGTGCACTAAAAATCTGATGGACGCACTAATGAAATATTTTCAAGTGTGGAACGAGATGCTAGAGGCATGCTCTGATACCAAGTTGAAGAAAACACCCCATTGTTAGGACCATAACTAGAAATATAACCTTCATGAAGAGAAAACAATATTGCACTAGAAAATGAATTGATTTGAGATGCTAGACGATGTGCATGAACCTTTATTATAAAGCAAAAGGCGAGAGAGGTGAGAGAACAAGATAACGAGATGTATCTCAATAGGATGTAAGGGTGGGTAGAAAGTAGGTAAATATCAACTACCCCACTACAAATATCAATGCACTTAGGAAATATGAAATGCAAGCCTAAAATGATTAATGCCTACGTAAACTTAAGCATAGAGTAAAATATAAAAAATCACTATTTACTCCAACATGATCTAGGTTAATTATACAATTATTAAGTTACATTTAATTAACATAGATATATTTTATTTATGTACAAGTATTTTCATTGGCATAGTAGAACTTGATCTTAGCAATTCAAAAATTTTGCTTAAGTTGTTAGCAAATATCATAATCCTAATAAGCTAATAAGATATCATAAATCTGAGATAATAATTTATTTTTTATTAGATAAGAAAGGTTTTGAAAAGACCCTAAATCCTTTTACAATAAGAATATAGCATAAAGCACGGTAGAACAACACTACGAAACAACCAAGAAGCAACAAAACACAAAACAACTAAAGTAACTTAGAAAAATTAGAGAGAAACCAAAAGCTACAAGAGAAACATAGACAAAATTATGCAGGTTTAAAGAAGTGATTCAAGGACTTTTGGTTAATTGTAGCATTGTGTTTCATCTCCCCCAAGCTCCTTTTCTTGAGACTAATCACCTTGTTTTCCTTACTCTATTGATCCAAATCCCCCAAAAATCTTTTTTTCTAATAATCCTTTTGCAAATTCGCAACTTCTAGAGGACAGTGAGTTTCTTTCCCCTTTTTAGCCATCATTTGATCAATCACTCCAAGAGAGGAGGACTATGTAGAAGAGTTCATGTGAGAATGTCCCACCCAACAACAATGATGAAAAACAATTGAGGAACTTTCGAAAATAATTGTCTAAACCCATTTACCCAACTTTGAAGAAAGAGTAAGTTGAAAGGGAAGCACTTCATTCGTTTCAACAAGCATACAAAATCTTGAGTTAATAATTTGTTGAAGTTTTTTTTCACGAATTTAAATCCACATCTTAGAGTTAAAATCCCCCTTGATTGCATTAGAGTTGTGTCTCTTAAATTATTTAACAAAACCAATAAATTTAAAAATAGAAAAATCAATTATATGCATCTTCATTATCATTATTCCACTTAATAATTACAATTATTATATAATTTTTCTTATTTATTCATCACATTTATTAACTCAACTTTAAATATAATCAAAATTAGTTATATTTAATTATTAATTTATATTTGTTTGATTAACTTAAATAGATTTTATTAATACTTGTCATTAGGTAATACTATTGCAATCCATGAAACTTTAACTAGTTATTAAAAATGTTTATCAACCAATTATAACTGATTATTTTTATCTTTCAATTTTTTTAAGTTAATATTTAAGGTTTTTAATTTTATAAATTGTCGTAGTTATTTTCTTTCATTATGATTGATTATTATTTTTTGGGTGTTATAGGAGTGGATTTTTCATGACCAAAGATTCATGAGCAACTTGTTTTGCTATTTTTTAATTGTCGGGATATGCTTTTAGCAAGAAGACTCGAGTTTTCACCCTAGCCCATTTATGTAACAAATTGAATTCAAAGTATTGCTTTGAGTCGTTCCCTCTCACAGGTGTAACGCACCAAGAGGTAGGCTTGCTAAAGAAATTAGCACACATTCTCTTACACTCAAGGTCGCCTGAGAGCATGAGGGGAGAGGATACTTGTATACTAATTTGAGATCTAATACAAATTAATTTACTTTAAGAAATTGAAGTGTTTTTAACTACTCAAAAAACACATTGTTCATTTTAACCCAAAAGATTTTGTTTTCAAGTGCACTCCTCTTTGGCGGTCCTACAACAAACAAGTTAGTGTGTTGAGAGTTTTGGGTCTTATACAAGCAAACCTGTGTAAATGTTAGCACAAACAGCAAACATAAACAAATTAGAAGGTGAGTTGACATTATTTATCATTCTTGAAAAAAGCAAAAAATATAAATATATGCATTCCCGCCATTACACAGTTCATTCCTGATGTTTATTAATTTCACCAACAAACCCGTTGGTACAAAGTGCAATCCCATTATTTTAATTTCTGAATGCAAAATTTAAACAAAAACAAAATTAAAAAAGCACAGATAGAAATGCGATTTTGCCGTTATAAAATGCTATCTCGTTGTTATTAGTGTCAATCCCACTACTTCCAAATGCAAACCTGTCATTCTATTATTAAACGTAGATAGAAAAATAGAGAACCCAAGAGAATTAAAGTAAAATTTCATCGTTTGTTCGACAACGAGAATGTGTTCTCGCTGATTTTGGAGGTGTTCCTACTATTTGAGAGTGTGTTCCTACTGTTTCTTGAAATTGGGTTGGAGTGAAACTAACTTCCATCAAAGCATAAATCAACCTAAAATCTTGTGTCTTTGGGTACAAGTATCCAAAATCTACAAAAATAACACACTAAGACAACAAAATGTGAGATATGACTCGTGAAGTGGGTCCCACTAGGCATGCCAAAAATGTGTGAATGAAAATGTGTGTAAATAAAGTAACTTTAATAACAAATTTAGCAACCTAAGCAAGCACAAATTCAATCAAACACTCAAGATTTAGAACTATTCTAAATAAGCATGCATGCTCCACTCTATGGAAAAATGTTGTTCCCCAGGGGCCTATAATTCTGCCCAACCTGGCCCCTACTATTCTATTGGGAATCCCACCCATCCCAATAAGACACAAACACTATCCAAATGACTTTCAATAGTTGAGAAACTATGAGGCCAACCAAAGAAGGGCCACTACTCTATATAGCGAGCTTAGGGTCTTGATCTCGACTGAAGGTTTTATTATTAAAAAGGAGAAACATGGGATCGAAAGGAGTTTTTCAACAATACCGAGCAACCCTGGTCTTTCTGAAGTGGGAGACATGGTCAATACCCATTCTCTTCTATGAATGAATGAGCTTGAATTTATGCATCGACCCTTCAAATTCCATATTCTAGATAGAGAGGAGGTTTCTCTATTTAGTATAGTATGGGGTAGGGGGTGCAAAGCAGTGGCTGCTCCGAGTTAGATGCCCCCTGACGGTTAGTGGAGAACAACCATCAAACTAAATTATGTTCATAAACATCCTCATTGCAATCTTTCTTTCCATAAATAACCTATCAAAGCAGAGTGAATTAGGGCCAACTATAGTATAGTAGACTTATGGAACCAACTCAAAATCCTAATATAGTAGGCATTGAACTGACTAAACCTATGCCCCTACAATTTGAGATACCTTCAAACAAGGCTAATCTATCCTCCCACACCCCCCTAACTATTTTAAGGGATTATCCTACTAGAGGTTGCACTCGATTTTATATGTAACATGCCCATAGAGCATCTAGTTTGGGGTGTCATTCCTTTGAATGGCATTGATAGTTATGAGGGAATCCCCTTCAAGGTGAATTTGACTGGCTCCCATTTCCATACCTAATTGCAAAACCATCATATTCGCTCAAAAAAATTCTCTATTATTTGTTGTGTGCCCTAGCAGAATAGATCTCTCAGCTGTAATTTGCCCATGCTCATCTCTCACCACACACCCTACTCCACTTGGGCCCAAATTTCCCAAAGATGCACCATCAAAATTAAATTTGATCCACCTTGGATTAGGGGTAAACCACCTCACGTCCTTCCTCTTATCTTCTAAAGTGATGCCATTTGTGACTCCAGAAATGGGAGGTATTTTCTAACCTATGAATTATTTTAACATATTATCATCCCAACTTGTGAAAATATTATTCTTTAGTATCTTGGCTCTGGTGGCTTCATTTACTAACTCTATCATTTGTCTCTTTATATTTTGACATAATCTTTCTTGATCCATTTCCTTGTCTTCAAAAACTCTTCTATTGTGTTCCTTCCACAACCCCAAATGAGTGTGGATGGTAGGACAACCCATAAGCTTCCAAAACCTAAATTGCTTCCTTTTGGGGGTCACATATTGAACTAGGCCTCAATTCCTTGGGGAAACAAGAATTTCCATTTTAATTTGGCATTAAAGAGATTCCAACATACTTCTACAAAAGGACATTCTAAGAGGATATGCTTAGCTAATTCCATATTGCTTTTACACAACACACATCTCCCCGAGCCTTGAATTCCAAATCTGGCTAGAAGATCTTCAATGAGGATCTTCTTTTGTATTGTCATCCATGTGCAAACCCCTAATCTTTCTAGGCAATGCTTATTCCATAGTAACTTGGTGGGCTAGTTATGATAGCTATTGTTACTTCCTTAACTTTATATCCAAACTTCACTTAATTGTAGATCCCCATTTTAGAGCCACACCATCTAATTATATCCTCTTTGATCATATGGGATAATTTTCCAGGTCCTTAGTATTGTATCAAGCTCCTCCTTCTAATCTTGTGGAGCATTAATGTTTTGTAAGGATCACCATTCACACACAACCACGCCATTCTATCTAATTATAATCTCATAATTGCATATTTTCCTCCCTCAAAGTTGAAAGGTTTAATCCTTAATAGTCCCCAAATTGGAGTGTTTATCTATATAGCCTCCATACTACCCCAAGAATAACTCCAGAATGATACACTTTGTCCATTTCCAACTTCCCAGGTGACATGCTTTGTAATAATATCCCTGCATTCCAAAATATAGTTCCAAATTGTCGATTCTTTTGGGGGTCCAAGATTGTTAGGATTCAGGTCGATTCATCTGAATCCAAATATTTCCTCCTAATAATTCTAACTCATCTCTAGTCCCCATTAGTGTATAGTTTCTATACTATTTAAGCCCCCATGGCCAAATTCATGACAGACAATTGTCTAATCCCAGTCCATCCTACCTTTTTAGGGAGGCAAATCTTGTCCCAAGCCACCAAGGGGAGCTTTTGTTGTTCATTCATGCCACTCCAAAAGAATCTCCTCATAATTGGGATTAGATCATCCTCTACTACCTTGGGGAGCTTAATACATGTCATGAGTAGACTGGGATAGCCAAAAGCATAGCCTTAATCATGAGCAGTCTCCCAGTTGAGGATAACCATTTACCCTTCCACGCCTCCATCTTGTTCTTATAGCTATTTATTAGGTTCTCCCAATAGCTAATCTTGTTCATCCTTGTAAGCAAAGGCATCCCCAAAAGTGGCCTGAGAAATTTTCCACTCTCAAGTTCAATATCCTTGACAAAACTCTCTACAAACTGGGTTGAGTATTGAAGAAGAAGACCTTTGATTTTCTTCAATTAATTATATCTCCAGATGCCAAGTAGTAATCATTCAAGAAAGTCTTTAGGCTCCTAGCTTCCTTCCCGCTTCATTCTCTAAATAATATAGTGTCATTTGAAAATTGCAAATGAGTGGCATTCTCAATCCCATTTGTAACTATGACCCCCAGCCATTTGTCCTCCCCTCTCAGAGTGGTTATACTTCTACCAAGGGATTTTGCCATGATGATGAATAGAAAAGGGGAAAGTGGGTCACCTTGCCTTATACCCCTGGTCAAGAAGAAAAAACCATGAGCCACACCATTTACCAATATTGATAATTTGGGAGTAGAGGTGCAACTTTTGATCCAATTGATCTAATTCTCATAGAAGCTAAACCTTGTTAGAACTACAATTTAAAAGTGCCTATCAACTAGGTCATAAGCTTTGAGCATATCTAGTTTGAGAATCATACAAGCATATTTAGCTTTTCTTGTTGAGTGGATAGTTTCATGCACAGTTATGATACCATCAACAATTGACCTCCCAAGTGCAAAACCACTCTTCTCATTTGATATAATGACTTTGAGTATCCTCTTGAATCTATTTGTTATGATCTTAGTGATAATTTTGTATATTGTGTTGCATAGGGAAATTGGCCTGAAATCACTCATCTCGTGAGGGGATTTTTCCTTGGGGATCAAGGCTAGGAAGGTGTGATTCAGAGCTCCCAACATTACCATTTTTCTCCTAGATTCATCCACAACTAAATTCATATCATCCCCTACCATGCCCCAAAATTTCTAAAAAAAGCTAGTCGAAAATCTATTTGGACCCAAAGCCTTATCTGGATTTAACTAGAAGGTGGCTACCCTCACTTCTTCCTTCCCAATTTTTTGGTAAAGGACCTCATTTTTCTCAACATTTATTATTGTGGGGATTGACTTCTGGATTCTTTCTCTCTTTTCTCTATTTTCTTGCACGTCCCTATTTAGGATGGATTCAAAAAACCTACTAGCTTCAGAGTTGACTTCCTCTACTATTTGGGCCAGCGCACCATCCTCTCTTCTAAAAACTACTGTTCTATTTTTTCTTCAATTGGCCTCCAAAGTCCTGTGAAAATACTTTATGTTTATGTCCCCCTCCCTTAACCATGTCTCCTTGGACTTTTGTCTCTAGAAGCATTCCTCTGTCTTTAGCAATTCCACTAGCTCCTCCTTCAAAGCTTTCTTTGCCTCATATTCATCTGTCCTCATCCCTTCCTTGATGATTTTTTCATTAAGGACCCCCAATTCCTATTCAACTCTTATTTTTTTTATGAATATGTTCTTGAAATGAGATTTGTTCCATTCTTTTAGTTTACTTTCAACATAACTCGGCTTCTTGATTATTTTGAAGGGTTTGGATTGATTGCCAAAACTAATTTCATTCCACCATTAAGCCACCAAATCAGCTAATTTGTCATCCCTTAGACACATGTTCTCTAATTTGAATGGGTTTCATCTTGTGGGAGTATCTATTCTTACCATGAGCTACACGGGGCAATGGTTTGATCTTGAGATTGGCAAAATTGAGGCTTCATGTATGATTGGTTGTCCCTCCAATCCCCAAATAACAAAAACTTTGCAAGCCTCTCTACAATGCTTTTGAAGAAACATCTTTTATTCATCTAGGTGAAGGTCCCATTCCTATTTTCTATATCCTTCAATTGATTTAATTCAATAAAGCTTTGGAAGTCCCTTTGGACATTGGTGACTCTCTATGAGCACCCCTGCTTCTATTGGTTATTTAGTGTTGCATTGAAGTCCCTTTCCACTATCCCTCTCTCTCCTCTTAGGTTATCTAACCTTACCTATATCTAATACCATAGCTCCCTTTTTCCAATTTTGGGTACTAGCACATATATATTTATTACAATGATGTGCTAATTTGTTTGTAATATTTTGAACCTCAAGATGATCCAATTTCTCCCATCTTCAATCTCTTCTTCCTTCACTGTCAGAGGGTTCCACAGAACTCTAAGACCACTTGAGGCTCCTTTCCCCTTCCATTGCCTCCAACATTTCAACCTCCTATCACTTTCTTCCCTGCTCCACTTTGTCTCCTGTAGTAACCAGATATCAATTTTTACTTGATCTATTTGGTGTCTAATAAGGCACCATTTGTTAGGGGATTTAAGCCCCTAACATTCCACGTTATGACCTTCATTGCCCCTAGGGGATAATTATGTCCTTCCTTAACTTGATTTCTCTCTACCATGTTGCATTAGCAGCCATCATCAGCTTTACTTTATTGGTTCTTAGCCCTCCTTTTCCTTTTGTTTTTATGTTAGGTTGTTTTATTTTAGATTGGGCTTGTTCTATCCCCCTTTCTTCAACCAGATCTCCTTCTTCCTCCTCTCCATGCTCTTCTTCCTCTAAGTTTGTCTTGGGGTCACTTTTTACCCCCCTTTCTAAGTCTTTCTCTTCATACTGTCTTCTAGATTCATCCTATGTTTCATCCTTCCTAACATCCCCTACCAAATTGGTTTCTTCTTCCTCTTTAGGTGGGCCTTGAGGTTCTACGGGTTCCTAATTTTGGTATTTTTTGTTTTCATTCTCAAGATTGGGTGGTTTGGTGCCATTTGATCTTGTTTAATACTCACCCCACATAGTTCTGGCAAGGTCAAATTTTGTTGAAGTTCCACCCTATCTCCCATTAGACTCCCTTATGCTTTTGATTTATAGTTTTCCCCTATGATCATCACCTATAGCTCTAATTATATTTTCCCCCATGGTTCTATTCTTTCCTCTAATGAGACCAATTGTTGTTAAGCTCTCCTTTACTTAATAAACGCTCATACTCATTGGATCTATTTACACTAGTGTAGATCTCGCATTTTTTCCATCCATGCTCCTTGGATTTACATCTAGGGCATAGTTTCAGCTTATCCTCCCTTTTAATATTTGATATCCATATCCCTTTGTACAATTAGATCTCAATTTCTTGAGGTAGTGTTTGTTTTGGGGTCTTTCCTAAGCATATCCTAAAGTAAGTTCCTCCCTCTCTATCCTCAAGGTTCTTATTTATATTGAGATGAATCTGCCAAACTTTTGCCAATTTCCTCTAGTGTTTTATCATCCCAAAATTCCACACGGAGATTGTATAATCTGATCCACAATAGACCCTCTAGAATTTTATGCTTCCAAGGATCAAATTTTAGAAACTAATCAAATAGATGCATCCCATTGCTATCCAAGAAATAGGAACCACTATTTAGGGCACTCCATTTATTTGAATTGGATATAAATTCAGTCAATAAATACTCATTCGCCAATTCCCTAGTTTGAATCTGATTACCCCATACATTCCAACACAAATATTTGATTGTTTCTATTTTTCTCCTTCCCTCTCCCCATTTTATAAGCATTCCCTTGTCCATTAATCTTGCTATTGTATTACTAATATGACTCATATCAATTGAAACAAAAAGTTTTGCTAGAGTGGGATTGGATTTCTTACCATTTAAGTTTGCATATTCGTGAGATGAACCTTCATCACTCCTCATTATTTCTTTCCCTTTCCATGATTTTATTTTATGATTTATTTCACATGGCTTCCTATTGGGGTGATTTTTACTTCACCAATCATCCATTGAGATCGCCCTTTGAGAATTTTCTTGCCTAAATCTCCCATACCTCCATTAGTTATTTATCAACTTTGTGCCCTGCCCAAGCTTCCCCTGCTTCTACTTCTCCCACTTGCAATTCCACCCAAAGTCCATATTTTTTATCCATCATTTGTTTTATCATATCCATGGGAGTTTCATTATTTTTCCCCACTTATTCCTAGCCTCTTGTTACCTTCTCCATTGGCCTAGCATTTGGCCATCATTCCTTGTCGATCTTTAATCTAACATCCACTTATTTGGTGTGCACTTGTCCACCCATTCCCCACCTTCAAAGACTCACTACGGGGTATGTTCCCTTTGCCAAGGATGTCTGAGCCTCTCCATGTCCACTCATTCCTGAACTTGCAAGTATTCCAATGGGATTTTCTGCTCCGCTTCGTCGCTCCATCTTTCACCCTAGTTGAGCTCCTTGCCTTTCCTCTACTCCTTGAACTGCACCTCCTCGCATCTTTGCTCCATTTTTTAAGTTTTAATTAACCTCTATGTTTGTGTTGGAATATCATAACCACTAAGAGGGAGGGGAATCGGTGGTCTATAAAACTTAATTCATTTGTCAAATAAAATATACTTAATTTGTTTTATTAATATAGAAGCATTTAAATTGGAAGACCTCCATTAGTCATCTAGCTTAATTTTCAACTTCCACTCACTCATGACAACAATAAAAGTTACACATAAAAGGAGAAAACCCCAATGGTTCAACTGACTAACAAGGTTTTTATGTACTTATAACCTAGACATAAACACTGCAACACTAGAAAATGACAACCCTAGATGCATTACTTACTTGCGGGCTCATATGGTATACATGGAAAGTTTGTCCTCTCCTCAATTCTATACCCTCTCTTTGATGATATTCTCTCTCCCTTCTCAAAGGTTGTTAGGGTTAGTGCATCCACTTGGTCAAACAAATATAGTTAGATGAAACTTATACACATTGAGCTTTATCAATAACATAAGATAAGTTCACATAATTGCTCAACTGATAATATTTTATAAAATAAAAAGATGACTCTATAATTTTTATTGAGTTCATAAAAACATCACATAAGACATTACATCAAATAGCATCAAAATTTTATAATGAAAAGGAGGGATGTAATAGTAAACCTTGCTTACATCTAGTTTTAAGATCATACCTCTTAGGTTCAACTTCTTTATCGAGTTATGTTACCATAAATTATATTCCTTCCAGAAATGAAACCACTTTTTTCTGGTGCTATTATCCTTGGGAGGATTGTCATTAGTTTGTTTACCATTACCTTTGAAATAATTTTTTAGATAGTTGGTGCAGGAGCACCTATGGAGCATCTATGAAGACCTATGGAGGCAAGCTGCACTAGGGTCACTAATAGGCCCTCATGGAGAATAAATGAGTAATGAAGTATAAAATTCCTTTAAGGTCTTAAAACAATTTAATCATGGTCATTAGAGCCAATAAATGCAATGAAATGTAATGAAAAGGTCTAAAAGTGTAAAATTGGCAAAATTGGCAATTAGGCCTAGAAAGGGCTAAAATTGGGTTTTGAAGGGTAGAATAGGTAATATGATGAATAAAATCATGTAATAATGTTTAAAAGGTCATTTTATGATCATTTGGGTTGGGTAGGATGATTAGTTTCCAAAGTATCAAGTTGACAAATGAAATTGTCAATCTTGAGCACTTCTTGAGCAACTTTTGAGCAAATTTTGTTGCAACTTTGCAACAAGAGGGTCGTATGGGTAGTTACAAGGTGTATTTAGGTCAAGGAGGCCCAAATAAATTATAAAAGGGTGATAAAAAATTCAAACATGAGCAATGTACGTGGGTTTTGAAGTTGGAGCAATAAAACCATATTTTCATGTGCATTTTCTGAGTTTTCACCATGGATAGTCAGATCTTTTGTTAATTGATGCATTTGATGTTTATATTTTGAAATATTATTGTTTTTTAATGATAGAGGAATTATTTAAACTTTTTTTGGAACTGGTGGCATTCATTTTCATTGTGTTTTATCAAAGTTCTTGGCATTTTAGTGAAAACTATCATAACCCTGAACTAGGGTATCCCGAGACCTCATAAATGTGATATATTTTGTTTTAATGCTTAACCAATCATAATTTTGGTAAGGGATGAGTGAAAGGATGTATTATTCCTGTCCAAGGTGTTTTCATGGTTTCATGCAAATATTTGGCATGTGCTACATGATGGTTTCAGACTTTTAGGACAGTCACAGGTGCAGTTTGACTGTCATAGTCAAGTGAAGAAGGCTTTGTTTGATATGACAAAGTGTATGATGGCCAAGAGGTATTAGGGGAATGTTTTTTGGTCTTTTTAAAACCTTCCTAAGGTTTTGGAGTAGGTGGAGTTCCCAAGGAAGGGCTTAAACCAATGGGTTTCCAAAGATAGCAGCAGACTGTCATAGTGTGACAGAATGACAGTCATAGAAAATGTAGCCTAATGCAAGGGCCATATCTCGGATTTTTACCATTGGATTTGTCTAAATTTTGGATATTTTGTTCCAAATCAAGTTCTTCAGAATCTCACTGGAGCGATTGAGGATTTTAAAACCGGGTCAAAAGTTATATTCCTATGTGTATAGGTATATCTAAGAGGACAGCAAGAAGGTAACTTTGGTTTTATTTAATCAAAGTGTTAAGCATTTTGTCTTGAGAACCTAGTTTGGAGTTTGGTTGGGTTTGTAATGCTTTCAAATGAAATGTGGGAAGAGTCTACCTTGTTTTAGGGTATGGAGAGGCTTAAGATTCAAGTGTTGATCCTTGAGGAGGATCCAAAGGTGTGAGTAGGTCACTAAAACCTTGAGAGTGCAGTCTTAGACAATTGATGAGATGATCAATCATGATCAATAGAAGTTGGAATGGGGATTTGGTTTCACCTAGCATGTAGAAGGATACTCTGGAGTTTCACCTTTAGTGATCAAATCCTTGAGAGGTCTAGAGTAGGGGATCCCTCTGCATCAATAGTATTCAACAACGAAATTGATTTTTAGTTAGAGAAAGATGTGTAATGACCCTTCTTAGGAATGAGCACAATATTAGTATTATTAATATACATAAGAATAGTGTTTGTGGATCTTGATTCTTCAATCACTCTGGACACATTCATCCTTATAAAATCCTAGAAGGCTTGACAAAACAAAGTAGGAAAACCATTTGGCCCAAGTGTTTTGTCTAGGTGTAGCTCAAAAACAAAAAAAATGGTTTCCTCTAAAGACACAAACCTAGTGAAAAAATTGTTGTCTTCATCGATGATTTCTTGTGGGATACATTCCAAGAATCCATGCAAGATATTATCAACCTCACCATCATTCCCTAACAAACTTTGAAAAAGTGTGACACCTGAACTTTGTATTTCGGTTGGATATGTTGTTATACTATTGTCTGCATGAGAAGCCTTCGTGATTTTATTTATATACTATCTAGATTTGGACGTATTATGGAATTTTTAAATTTTTATATCTCTTTCATTGATCCAAACTTCTCAAGACTTTGACTTCCAATAGCATTCTTCCTGCACTAAAACTTCTTGATATTCGACCATCAACACCTTTTCTCTATTCAATTTGAGTCATATCATGCTACATTACAACCTCACTTAGGGTGGACAAATCTACTTCAATATTTTCTTTTTAATGAAAACATTCCCAAAGATTTTCCTATGCTAGCTTCTTAAATATTCTTTGATGCTTTTCAATTTCCTATGAAAAATGTACTTTTTGGTTCCTTTCTCATGGGTGGGTTCTTCCCACCATAGTCTCAATCTTGGTAGAAGGTCAAGATGTCGCAACCACATTTTCTCAAATTTGAACTAAGGTCTTGGTTGTGGTGTCTCCTCCAATATTTCCAACTCTAGTGGGAAATGATTAGAAATAGGAATTGGTCGAATTGATGATGTGGCTAGCATTGGACAATTTGAGCAATCTTATGCTATTAAAAACTAATTGAATCTCTCCACGATATTGGAGAAGTCACTTCTCCTATTGTTCCAAGTATAGAATCCATTTGAAGGCACACAATCAATGAGATTATTTGCAGATACAAAGTTCATAAAATCTTGTTAATCTTGTGACACCCAACCAATTCCACCAATATTTTCTATAATGCCCAAAATGGCATCAAAGTCCCTGCCTAGGATGAATTTATCCAATCTTGATCAATTTCTTTTCTTAATTATGCACAAACTACTTTATTATCCTCATTTTTTGTCAGATTGTATATATTATAAATTCTGAATGAAATAGAGGATTTAAAGCTCTTGATCATTATCGTTTGCCAATTTAGACCATATTTGATAATGACAACATTTGACCTTATTCGCTCACCATAAGATGTCTAATCCACCTGAGGCTCCCATTGCTTCAACGAAGTGTCCCTTCCACCCTTTATTATGTTTGAAGAATAGGTCTACCTCCTTTGTAGAATGTTTTGTTTCTTGTAATAACATTAATTCACTCCCTTGAATCTCCAAATGGTGCTTGACCATGTGACTCTTGTCAGAGGTATTCAAGGTCCTAACATTCCACATAAGGATCTTCATTGCCTTCCATGGGAGGTGTTGCCTCCCTTGGATCCATATCTAAGCATATAAGATTTGATGGAAGGTTGTTCATTTTTAGTGTACCTTCCTCTCTCTTTTTTTTATTTGTTTTCCTTCGTACTTTCCCTTTGAAGGAGCCCTTGTTCAATAGGTTTGTTGTAGTCTAGCTTATGCACCTAGGATCGAAAATATCAATTTTTGTAGACACCTAAATTTGATTAATCTAATTAATTGAATTTAGCTATCCTAAACACTTTTAAATTAAATATTATGAATTATTTAATTAATTAGAGTTCCCTCCTAGAAGATTAATTTCATTAATTGTGGGGTAAGTGCACCAAGATGGTGTGCAAAAAGGGGGGTATAAGCAAACACTTTTTTCTAAAATTAGGTAAACCTAAACTTGGAGGAGAAAGTTGAGAGCCGTCCACTCAAGATATGAAGTTACTCAAAGAACAAAGATTTTAGTACTCTGAATCTAGTTTCCAATTTACTAAATGTTTTGAAAATTGGATAAGATTAAGGGGGTCAAATCCTTCACGCATAAAAAATAGATCCTGATTTTTTTCTGAAAAAACATAACACAGTGTGTGACGTGCGCATCAAAAAAGTCATAGTTAGATTTAGTATTTTGACAAATTCTTTGGCAGAAAGATAGGTAAGAGTGAGCACTAGAAATTGTGTATTTTTTTGTAACTTTTTGTTGACTATTTTTTTTTATGATTTTTCCAATCGAGCACATACTAAAAATCAGGTACTTGTTCGTGCATGAAGCATAACTTGCACCAAAACAATCGAAAATGCAATTTATTTTTTTAATTGTAGAGAATCAAGTGCACTACAATAATATATATAATTTTTTTAATTTGGATAAGTAGATCAAAAGTTATTAAAAAAATGGTACACATATGTCTCTGAGAACTATGAGACACTGGTAAAAGAATTTCAATAATAATATGTTATTGTTGTTCAATTTTTTAAAAAATTATATGGTTAGAAATCTCAGAAGATGGGTGAAAATATGGTGGAAATTTTAGAAATATACACTTGATGAAGTGTAAACCTGATGATGACAAAGTCGAGAAACCAAGTTCATAAAATAAAACACGTCAAAAAGGATGGAAATGGAGGGGAATCAAACTTCCAAACCACAACTTTGTCATCCAAGCCTATTCACAAGCCTAAACAGACAAAGCGCATATGAGGTTTCTTTTGAATAAGCAGCGTGTACGCGGTTCTAAGGAGAAAATACTGCGTATGCGGTTCTACCTGTGATACTATAACATAAAGAAATTAATGTGTATGTTTAAAATGTGTGTGTGTGCATACATATATGTATATGTATAATATGTAGATATGTAGATATTGTATGTATATATAATATGTGTATATATATACACACACATATGTATGTATATGTATATAATATTTGTATGATGTATGTATACATATATGTATGTTTATAATATATACATAAATAATATCTATATATTATGTGTGTATGTGTTTTATATTTTGATATTTTATGTGTATGTACATGTACATATATGTTGATATATATTGTCTTTTGATATCTTATTGTACATTGTATTCCCCTCTCTCTCTCTCTCTCTCTCTCTCTCTCTCTCTCTCTCTCGCGCGCGCGCGCGCGCGCAGGACCCCACATAACACCTAATGACATCATGTAAGGTCTGTTAGCACACATATGACCCCTTAAGACCATTTGATGTCCTAAGGGGTCATATGATGTCCTAACACATGTGCAGCCCCATTATGACCCTACATGAGCCCCAATGATGCCATATGACCACTTCGGACCATTTATGATATCTTAAGGGGTCATATGATGTCATAAGGAGTCATATAGTGTTGTAACACATGTGTGGCTCAATTAGGACCTAGCGTGACCCTTAACAACATCATGTGACATCTCTTCCTCTCCCCCCATCTCCCTCCCTCCCTTTGATATTCCTCTCTCTCTCCCTCCCTCCCTCACTCCCTTCCTCCCCCATCCCTCTCTCTCTCTCCCCCATCTCTCTCTCTCTCTCTCTCTCTCTCTCTCTCTCTCTCTCTCTCTCTCTCTCTCTCTCTCTCTCTCTCTCTCTCTCTCTCTCTCTCCTTAGGACCCCACATAACACCACAGGACCCTTTAGGAGCATATAATGTCCTAAGGGGTCAAGATGGAAAGATGGCATTATGGTGTCATAAGGTGGCAATATGAACCATTATTACAATATAAAAAGAAGTACCAATACTACTTACAAGAATAACAAACCAGCATGCTCCCCCTCTCCCCCTCTCTCCCTCCCCACTCTTTCTCTCTCCCTACCCCCTTTATCTCCCTTACTTTCCCATCCCCCCCCTTCTCTCTTTCTCTCTCCCTCTCTCCCTTAGGACCCCACATAACTCCTAATGACATCATGTGACACCTTAGCACACCACATGACCCTTTAGGAGCATATGATGTCCTAAGGTGGCAAGATGAACCATTATTACAATATAAAAAAGTAGTACCAATACTGCTTACAAAAATAACAAACCAACATGCTCCCCATCTCTCCCTTCCTCCATACCCATCCATACACAAATTCAACTTGGTAAACAACATCTTTATCTGAAAAATTGGTTGCAAGCCTCGCAAGTTGTTTATAATTGGCAAAAATTCCATTATCACCCACTTTTCTTGTGTAGAGAAAATTCAAAAACACTTTCAAGCTTTCTCCTCCTACCTCCTCCACTATAACTTATATTCTTTTGTTCTCCATGAAACCTGCAACCTGAAACATAATACTTTCTCCTCCCACCTCTTTCATCACTATATTTTGTTTACCCATATCGGTATATGCCACTTGGAGCATAATAATCTTATCTCCCACCTCCTTTATCATAATCACTCCTTTCTTTTGAACCATCAAATCCCCTTCAAACATGACCCAAAAAACATTTGACTTGTTCACCTGCCATTATATTATAAAACAAAAGACAATGGAATATCCTTAATCTGAGCTCCTCTCTCTCTCTCTCTCTCTCTCTCTCTCTCTCTCTCTCTCTCTCTCTCTCTCTCTCTCTCTCTCTCTCTCTCTCTCTCTCTCTCTCCTCTCTCTCTCTCTCTCTCTCTCTCTCTCTCTCTCTCTCTCTCTCTCGCTCTCCCCTTTTCCTTTGCCTTCACATTTTCTTTACTGCAAGTAACGCGTATGGGGTCTTAGGAATATGGACATTGGCCTATTGAGCATTTTTTAGGGACTAAAAGTACACACGAGATTACTAAACATACCACATACGCAGTGCTTGAAAATACTTTTAGTTTCCCAAAAGAATCAATGGCCTCAACAGAAGTTTTTGAGGTCGTTGAAGGCCCCACTGCAACAGTTACTGCACTTTTGTGACAATTTTATATGTAGAAGTAAGTGAATTTTATTTTTTGCATGATTTTAAATGATTCAATTGTTGTTCTTATTAGTTTGGTCATTGTTATTGTGATTGTTTAATAGTTTTTATTTAAGAAAATAATGATAATGCTCAATTTTATGATTATTTGATTGTTTAAGAACTTTTGTTTACATATATATATATATATATGTAAAATAATTCTATTTAGGACACTTGGTATTAACGATGGGAAAGAACAAGCAAGGAATAGAGGAACAATGAGAGGCTAAAAAGGAATGACAAAGGCAACATATGAATAAATTATGTGACATAAGAATAATGGGACAAGAAGGTACGTCGTCCTCACCATCTCAATTCGATTTACCAAACAAACATAATGCAATTGAAGAAGAGATCATAATGAATAATCAAACAAATGATGAAGATGCACCAACAACATTTGATTTATCGTATGAACCTAATGCACGCAATGATGAACATACACCAACTCTATTTGATGCAATGAATGTACCTAATGCACACAATGCACCGATGTTAACACCTCCTATAATCATTTGTAGGAAACCAAAGTATCTAATTGACATCGATGAGAATATTTTGAAGCTAATGCCCGATAAAATGAATGAACAAACTTGTAGGAGAATGGTTAAAAGAATATGGCAAAACTATTTTAAAAACTTAAATCAAACTGCAAGATGCCAATTAATTGTTGAAATGATTTAAAAATTGAATTTTAGAGAGAATGAAAATTCTAGGTCTAAGATCATCTGAAAGTAATAGCAAAAAAACTATTGTGAGAAACCTATTCGATGCATATGAAGCTATTAGTTAAAAATCACGTACTAAAGATTCTAATGTTACTTGACGTGTTATTATATCAACCATAATAAGCAAGAAAATTTTTTAAAAATGTTTGATAAGCAAAACAAGTAAGTCATTAAACATAAGTAGAATAACATTATGTAAAGCATTAGATAGGCGGGAGAAAATAGAGTATCCTAACAATAATTCTCTTTGAGCTTCTCTGGCAGACTACCACGCAAAGACAAGGTTGTTGTTGATGCACTAAGAACATTAATTGAAACTTTTTAACACGACAACACAAGGGTTTTGCCTAACCAAAGAAATATTGTTAGAAGGCGAATTGGATTTATAAATTGTGAGACACATGCCAAACACTATTTGGATATGACTCAAACAAAATTTTATGAAAGATTCCTTCAAAAATTTCCTCAAATAAGAATTAGTCAAAGATATTTTGAAATGGCAAGACCTTTTTATGTTAAGACTATTCATGTACGCACCACGTCTTGTTGTAGAATGCATATTGAATTTTTCATGCACTATGATATTTATCGTCATATATATTGTACTTTACACACTAACAATGTTTTACAGGAATGCAATATACAACCACCTCCTAAGTCACCAAGAGAATTTATTTCAAGTGTGTTATGTAAAAGAGATGATAGTTGCATTTATTATAAGATGATGTGTTTAAAAGGTTCTTGTTCTATATGTGATCATTTGCAACATTTTCCAAGATATCTATATTTGGATAGCATACATGAAATTGGTAAGAAACTAGTATCTTTTGGAATGTACAAGACAGTGACATATGGGGTCAAAGATGGAAAAGAATTAAAGAGATGTGAGTTAGTGAAAAACGATATGTGTAGCTGATTTTATGAGAACGTTTAAAGAGAAACTAGTTTATGAGTACATAATGCATACACATAGAGCTCAGTGGTTAGATGAGAAATTCAAGTTATACAAGGACACATTTCCTCTTGGTAGCATTGTCTCTATAGTTGATTTTGTGTAAAATATACACTACAACCTCAAAATGAAGTGCAATCTATGTATTACAATTCTACACAAGTTTCTATTTTTGTACACATGGCATTCATGCATGCAGATGATAGAACGGAGGAGGATACAAAGGTTGTGAGAGAGTATCACTTCTACATAAGTGACAATAGTACACATTCATCAAAGATTGTACAAGGATGCTTTAAAGTTTTATATGATAGTTTAAGGGAAAGGAACATGCAATACAAGCAACACATAATATGGTCAGATAATTGCACCTCTCAATTCAAAATTGCAAGGATGTTCTATTGGTTGAGTAGGATGCATGTGACAAGCGGTGTACAACATTTTTGGAATTTCACTAAGGCTAGACATGGAAAGAGAGAGCAGAATGGTGCAGGAGCATGCATAAAAACAACCCTAGCTAGAGAAGAATTGAAGTATGAAAGTGGTGCTGAGTTGACAGATGCAGCAACAATTGTGCGATGGTGTAACTCTACAATGGGACCAAGTAATGTAGGTACGTCAATGGTTCATAGATATTTTTGGTTGATCATTGCATATAACATTGAAAACTATCAAGATTGTTGTACAATTGTGCGATCTAGTGACATGCACTCATTTAGATGTTCAAATGCAAGTTCACCGATAATTTATACTAGATAGATTGTATGTTTTTGCTCTTCATGTATGTATTTTTTGTGGGAAGAATGTGAAACAAGAGAGTGGGTTGACAAATGGTATTGTAGACTATTGCTTCCCATTGATACCTATCAAATTCCCAAAGCATTGTAGTTGAACCAAATGGAAGCATCAGTTGATTTCGATCATGTATTCAACCTAGTGGAACCAGGTTATTTTTTGGGTAAATTTTTTTGAAGGAAATTTTTTTGGCTCATTTTATTACATCAAACATTATTTTTGGTATTAATTATCATTCTATAATATGCAGGTCTTGTGAATGCAGTTGTTGTAGAAGAGAACAATGAAGAAGGAATGAATTACTTTTTGTGCCGTTGTATTGAGCCTAAGAGAAAATTGACAACCACAATCATTGATGGAGAGGGTATTGAGTATCCAGTATGGTATGTTGTCATGTTAGGTACATGGCTTAGGAGATACACTATCAAGAATTATGATGTTTGGTTGTTCGAGGACTTTGAAACACACAGACATATTCTTCATTTCTCCAACCTTGTTGTGGCAACAAATATTCATTTGATTAAGTATCGTGGTAGACCTCATAACAATATTTTATGTAAAGTTTGTGAATCTAACCAAGAGGCAATACTTGACACAATACAGGTTAGAGTCGATCCAGAAGGCTCACTTGATTGATTCTACGATTCAGGATAGAATGATTTTGAGAATTTTGTATATATCATCGATGAATTGTTCTGTATTTATTTTTTGTATATATAAATGCCCATGAGCTGATTTGTACATATTTAGGGGGAAAATTTTGTATATTTAAATGGTCATGAGTTTATTTGTACATATTTAGATGCCAAATTTTGTATATTTAAATGGCAATGAGCTAATTCGCACATATTTAAATGCCAAATTTTGAATAAAAGTCCATGAGATGATTTGTAAAACATTTTTTGAATATACATGACTATGTTTTGTGACTATTTTTTGAATATATATGAATATATGTGACTATGTTTTGAATATCTTAAGGGTTTTGAGTTTATGTGATGTGATAAGTCGGGTTGGTTTTGGCATTGAGATAAGCCACATTTGGAAGTGGGAGTTTTGGCTTTTCTTGTGGTGGGTTTGCAATTAGAGAGCTTGGGAAGGAAGACTTTTAGAGGTATAAGGGCCACGGCTCTAGCATTAGCCTTAAAACTTATGAATGCACATCAGTTGCTAACACCATTTGCATGAATTTCTCCTATTGGGGATTTAGGGAGGAGAGCAAAAATTAGTCATTTGGATCATTTGAAGTAGGTCATAAGAGAAAAAGGCCTCTTTTTGGCTCAGATGAGAGAAAACACCCTTTGGAGAGACAGAGTGAGAATGGAGAAGAGATAGAAATTTTTTGCTTGCCTTCCTTCTCCCTCTTTCTCTCTATTCTATTTCGCCCTCATATTAGAATAGTTTGTTAGGAATGGGCTTGTAGAGGGCACCATGATAGTAGCAAGATTATAAATGGCTAACAAGCATTTTGGGATGACCAGGAAGATAACTGAGATAGGTCATTATAGAAAAGCCTCACGTGACCCTATAGGTTAAAATGGATCGATCATATGCATCCTGGATTACAAGAAATTGTCCATCAAAGTTTGACAATTTTTTGGACTCAGGGCACTTGAGAGATCGCATCGTTAGGGTATGGCTCTCGATGTTCCAGTGCATTGGGAGGCACAATAGGAGCATGCCTAGCATAAAAATTCCCACCTAGACGTGCTCGTGATGTTCATTTGTTCCCACAACAAACATAATCAAATCTATCCTATCTTGCAACTTTGCATTGCATACCACTGATAGTTTTTGCAGCGGGTGAAAAAAAGCTACCATTTGAAAATGGCTCCAAGTTGTCAAAAATTGAGATAGGTCATTGTAGATGAGCCTCAATTGACCCCATAGGTTCAAACGGATCGATCATATGCATCTTGGATTGCTAGAAACTATCTGTCAAAGTTTGACAATTTTTTGGACTCAGGGCACTTGAGAGATCGTGTTGGTAGGGTATCAAATCAAGGAGGGAACTCTAATTAATTAAAAATGATGACGTTGGTTTGTGCTCATGAAAAATGGAATCAAATCAAGCCTATCTTGCAACTTTGCATTACATGTCAATGACGATTTTTATAGCAGGTGAAAAAACGCTACGATTTGAAAATGGCTCTAAGTCGTCAGAAACCGAGACAGGTCATTATAGATAAGCCTTACATGACCCTATAAGTTTAAACAGATCAATCATATTCATCTTGGATTGTGAGAAATAGTTCGTCAAAGTTTGACAATTTTTTGGACTCGAGGCACTTGAGAGATCGCGCCAGTAGTGTATGGCTCTTGACATTCCAGTGCATTGGGAGGCACAATAGGAGAATGCCTAGCATAAACCTGTCCACCTGGACACACTCATGATTTTGGTTTGTGCCCATGGCAAAACTTTGACAGCATTGACAACTTTGACAACTTTGACAACAACTGAGCAACCTTTACATCTTTTACCCAAATGACCCCAAACTTTCACAAATGAATTCAAATGATCATTAATGGTCCCAAATCACCTTATTTAGATAAAATAAATTGAAAATAGGACAAAAACTAAAATTTGATGAAAGGAAGCAAAAGCATGCAGTGATCATTACCACGGATCAAATTTGACCATTACCATTGAACTTCACTTTGATTGAGACAAGGAGTTTTCCAGGGTTAATTCAATATTTTAGAAAGCTCATCAAATCATATTCCATAATTGCAATGATTTATATCATATATTTTTGTTGTTTATATTTATATTGTTGATTACATAGGCAAATATTCATTTAACTTTATAAAAGGGCAGCCACCAAATTCACCAAACAAATTATTTATAAATAATCATTTATATATATCAAAATGCACAATAATCAACACAATGAACAAATTTTGTATGTATCGAACATGCCTATCAATATCAATGAAATGCACAATAATGACCACAATACAGATTTATTGGATCAAATATCAACATTTATATATATCAAAAAAGGCATATATGCCAAGTCAATACAAGTTTTACAAAAATGTGGCATATGCCATGTCCAAATCGATATACAATACAAATGTAGATATATCTACATGTATTGGTCATTCAATGACCACAACTAACACTAAATGATCCTATACTTGTGGTGGATCATCAAAATCGAGCCTCTTTGATGCATTACATCGCTCTATAGATGGCTACAGGACCACAATTCAAAGGCCAAGTTAGTATCCTTTTGGAAAAAATAGCTCACAATCATCAACATAACTATGTTGGCTTATGTGCAGAGTATGATGACATGATAGTTTTGTATGTTGTCATTGATGTCAATATGCTAAAGTATGAACCGGTATATTGAAGTAAGCGATCTGGCAAGTGAACCAGTATGATGGTAGAAGTGAAGCGGTATGATGAAGTGTGAACAGGTATGATGGAATGAACCGGTATATGCAGAAAGTGAACCAGTATGTGAACCGGTATATGGAAAGTTTGTATCAGTGTTTCTGGTTGATGCATTCCAAGTCTATGTGATTCGACCAATGACATCCTATGATGAGTTAGCATTGAAATGAAGATGAGATCGCATTGCCACATCAGCCTTGTGCACGTGAAGAATCTTCTTGAGGATCATGCATGAAGAAGATTGATTCAATCCACCTCGGGAATGTGCAAAATCTCAGTAAACGGTGGAGAGCGAGTGATGGGTTATCAGCTTCCAGAAGTGACAAAGAAAGAACGATGCAGAATGTCTTGAGATTTGTTCAAGATCATTTTACCCTATGTAATATGATTAAATGGTCAGGATTGAACCAACTGTATTGTTATCCTAGATGCTTAGGGTTTTAGGTTTTGGTTACCAACCTAATTGTTGTCTATAAGGTCAATGATGATTTGCATTGTGAAGTTATTGGCAAATGTTATGTGTGTATCCAAGTGAAGAGATACTTGATTCTTTCCAGACCTGTGCAGTGAGTAGAGATCTACAGAGTGTGATTGCAGATGTAAAGGAACTAAAGTGGATCTGCCTTGGCATTAAGTGTTGTTATCAGATCAGTGAATTACCTGTTGACTTCTAACCATTTGAGCAGTTGGAAAATCCCTTTATCGGGTAGCTTTAACAGGCTTTTTGTAAATCCTTTAACAGGGTGACTCAAAATCATTGAGTTCTTCAAATCCTCTTGTGAGGTAACCTTTAACAAGGTTTTAACCTTTAACTAGGTATTTAGCCATCCCTTAACCGGGTGATCCCTAGCAGGATCGGTTCCTAGCAGAACTTGTTGTAAAGTCCTTAACCAAACTAGGCTCCTAACAGAGCGGACTTCAGAAGAGTTCAAGAACAACTTGTGGGTATTCATCCCCATCGTGGTTTTTCCCAGTTGGGTTTCCACATGAAAAATAAGTGTGTCATGTGTGATACTTTTTCATGTGATGTTTATTGTTTTCTGTTAAGCGGTAATGCATGTTGATCCAATGGTCATTATATTTCTGATGTATTACTTGTTTAAGCATATGGGTGAAGTGGAAATGAGATACTAGGTTTTATGAAGATCTAAGTGTTACCAATTTATGACTTTCATAGTCACTGTGTCTTACCGGTATTGCCTTGATTTAGATCAGTGATGTTGTTTACCAGTTAGTTTAGTCTTTGTTGTTTAAGTTGTTAAAGAAGTTTTTGTCTATACTGATTCACCCCCCCCTCTTAGTATCTGTTGAGTATTTACTGTTCATCATTATTCATCAATTGGTATCAAAGAATCCTTCAGGTCCTCTGTGCTATAAGCTTAACCGCTTGAGGAAAAGATCCTATTCTAATGATGAAGAGGGAAGGTCCTAAGTTCAACAAAGATAACTTTAAGATATGGAAGGATAGAATGAAGATATACATTAAAATAATGGGTGCTCAACACTGGAACTATGTTGAGAATACTTATGTTATCCCTACCAGTACTCTCACCGATGATCAAAGGAGGGAAATTCAGGAGAATGGGCAAGTCATGGAAGCTCTTATCAGTAGTCTATCTGATATTGAGTTTATAGATGTTCAAGACAAAGACAATCCCAAAGATGTATGGGATACTCTGGAGTCTATCTATGGCGGTGATGAGCATGTGAAGCAAGCTAAGGAAGAAAGCCTTAGAGGAAAGTTTGAAGACATGCGGATGGTTGAAGAAGAGACCATTCAATAATATGGGATAAGGATTAAAACTGTTGTTGGAGACATCAAGAGTGCAGGAGGTACAATGGATTATTCCACCATTGTTAGCAAAGTTTTGAGAACCTTATTACCAGTCTATGCAATAAGGGTTGCCGCTATTCAGGAGTTGAGATCTATTGACAAGACAAAGGTATCCCTTGATTCTATTATTGCTAAGTTGACCGCATATGAGCTAAACAGTTATGATGGTAGTGTTTAGAAGACTGACTCAGCCTTTAGAGCATCTGCTACACTATCTAGAAAGGGTAAAGAAGCTAGTACCAGCTGTGAACCTAGACAAAGCAAAGATATGGATGATGAGGAGATCCTGATGTAATTTGAAGCTCTTCTAGCCAAGAGACTTCCTAAGGGAACTAGAAAATATAGAGGTAAGCTCCCTTTGAAATTCTTTTCTTACAATAGGATAGGACACATTGTTGTCAATTGTCCCAACAGTGATAATAAGGACAAACCAGAGAAGTTCAAAAAGTTCAAAGGAGGAAATAGGAGAAACTGTCTTGTTGCAGTTGATGAAGGTGTCACTGATGATGAATCAGAAGATGAAGAAAGTGAAGACATAGTATTTGTAGTTGTCAAGGAAGATGTGTCAGACAAGAAGGCTCTTGTCTCCCGCTTTGATAATTCTAATGAGTGGATTATTGACAGTGTTTGTTCTCACCACATGACTGCTAACCAAAGAAATTTTCTGTCTCTAGAAGAGTATGATGGAGGTGTAGTCCGATTTGGTAATGATGTACCTTGTATGGTAAAAGGCAAAGGGTCCATCTCTCTAAATGGAAAAAGCAGTGTTGATAAGGTGTATTGGGTAGAAGGTCTCAGGCATAACCTTTTGAGTGTTGCCCAGCTGAATGATAAAGGACTCACTCTAGAATTCAAAGATGGAGTATGCAAAATAAAAGGAAAGAGTGGTGAACTGATGGCCACCGGTATGCAGACCAAAGGTAACTTATTTCAGTTGAATACAAATATCAGTCAATGTCTAATGGCTAAGTTTGATGACAGTTGGATATGGCATAGGAGACTCTGCCATGTAAATTTTGATAATATTGTGAAGGCTAGTAAGATCAAGGCAGTTAGAGGATTGCTTGTGCTGAAAAAACTAGAGAATCCTTTGTGCAGAGAATGTCAACTGGGTAAAATGTCTTCCTCAACCTTCAAAGGTAAATCTTTCACAATAGATAATTTACTTGATATTGTGCATACTGATTTGTGTGGTTCTATGAAAACTAGGAGTGTTCAGGGAGATAGGTACTTTATGATTCTTACTGATGATTGCTCAAGAATAATGTGGGTCACATTCTTGAAAGTCAAGTCTAAAGCTTTTGGAAAGTTCAAAGCCCTCGTTGCACTAGTTGAAAAGGAAAGCGGTAAGAGGATCAAATGCCTTAGAACCGACCAAGGAGGTGAGTTCACCTCTGGAGAATTCAATAAGTACTATGAAGAGAATGGCATCAAGAGGCAATTGTCTGCCCCCTGGATTCCATAGTAGAATGGCCTAGCAAAAAGGAACAACCGGACTGTAGTTGAGGAAGCCAGAACGATGTTGATTCAAGGGAAGGTTTCTCACACTTTTTGGAAAGAAGCGATGAGCACTACAGTCTACACTATGAACTGGGTACTCATCAAGAAAGGTAAGGATAAAACTCCTTATGAGTTTTGGACTAGTAAAAATCTAGTAGTTATCTACTTTAGAGTGTTTGGTAGCAAGTGTTATATCAAGAGAAATGAACACCAAAGCAAGTTTGATGCAAAATGTGATGAGGGAATATTCCTAGGGTATTCCACCAAGAGAAAAGCTCTCAAGTGCTTTAACAATAGGACTCAGAGAATTGTTGAAAGTATCAATGTTAGAGTTGATGAAACCTCTAAGAAACCTGAGGAAACTGGCAGTGAGCGAGAGGTAGATGAATTGGTTGTAACCTTCTGGGAACTGGTTGCAAAACAACCAAGTACAAGTAATAGTGCTCCTACACCAATAGATGCTGATGTAGATGAAGATGAAGATGAAGATGAGGATGAAGAGGAAAAGCAAGAGGAATCAGCCAAGATCATTCCTAGGTATGTAAAGTTGCATCATGATCCAAAGCAGATCATAGGAGATAAGGATGCGGGAATTCTTACAAGAAGAAAGGTCAGAGAAAATGCTTGCATGATTTCTAAATTTGATCCCAAAACATTTAAAGAGGCACACAAAGATGAAGACTGGATTAAGGCTATGGAAGAGGAACTTGACCAAATAGAAAAGAATGGTACATGGTCTTTGGTACCTAGACCTAAGCATAAAAATGTTATTGGCACCAAATGGGTTTTTAGAAACAAGTTGAATGAAGATGGCACAGTGGTAAGAAACAAAGCAAGACTGGTATGTAAGGGATATGCTCAAGAAGAAGGAGAAGACTATGGAGAAACCTTTGCTCCAGTAGCTAGATTGGAAGGACTTAGAATGCTACTTGCATATGCAGCCTTCAAAGGATTCAAAGTGTATCAGATGGATGTGAAATCCGCATTCCTGAATGGAATACTTGAAGAGGAAGTGTATATAGAGTAACCAGATGGGTTTTCCCTATCAGAAGAAAGTGACATGGTGTGTAGGCTAAATAAAGCCTTGTATGGATTGAAGCAAGCACCTAGAGCATGGTATCAACGTTTACACTCACACCTTGTGAAGATTGGATTTCAAAGAACAAGTGAACATAGCAATATATATCTGAAGTCAGAAGGAGATCAGATTCTGATCTGTGAAGTGTTTGTTGATGACATAATTTTTGGTGGAGATGACAAGATAAGTCATGCATTTGCAGATGAGATGAAGAAGGAATTTGAGATGTCACTAATTGGAGAGATTAAGTTCTTCATTGGACTACAGATTCAACAAATGAAAGATGGTATCTTTATCACTCAGCCCAAGTATGTCAAAGAGCTTTCAAGGACCTTTGGCATGGAAGACAGCAAACCAGTTGGTACACCGATGATGACTAGTTGTAAATTGTCAAAAGAGGATGACTCGGTGTTGGTGAATGAGAAGCAATACCAATCAATGATTGGTAAGTTGCACTATGTAGTACACAAAAGACCAGACATAGCACATGCAGTGGGCATCGCTACACATTTTCAAAAAAGTCCAAAAGAATCCCACTTGGTAGCAGTCAAGCGGATTCTTAGATATCTGAAGGGAACTATACATTATGGATTGTGGTATCCATACAGTAATGATTTCAATCTCAAAGTATTCACAGATGCCGATTGGGCTAGTAATGTGGACAACTGGAAGAGCACAACTAATGGTGCATTATTTCTTGGTGGTAGATTAGTCTCATGGATGAGTAAGAAGCAGAGTTGTATCTCTCAGTCTACACCAGAAGCAGAATATGTAGCAACATTTATGAACTGTACTCGAACAATTTGGATGAAGCATGTATTAAGTGGTTTCAAAGTCCTTGTATCTGAACCGGTGAGTAAATTTTGTGACAACACAAGTGCAATTAATATTTCCAAGAATCTGGTATTGCAAGCTAGAACCAAGCACTTCAAGCTCAAGTATCATTTCTTGAGGGAGAAAGTTCAGAACAAAGAGGTTGTATTGGAACATGTTTCCAATAAGGAGCATTTAGCAGATATTTTCACCAAGCCTCTACCGAAGGCTACATTTACCTATTTAAGAGGTGAATTAGAGGTGATGCCCCTTCAATGGGTGAACTAAAGGTATGTGCTCCACATCACTCAGGTATTGCATTGACAAATCTTTTCAAGATTGATGTGTTGAAGGATGCTACTCCTCGGGTGGAGAAGCATAGTAGATCATGGATGTTTATGCCTCCACTTTGGCATTGTTGTCAAAGGGGGAGAAGATGTGAAGCAGAGAAGATATCTGCAGTATTGAAGACATATAGTATGGAAGAGATTGGGGAGAAGATGTGAAGATGTAGAGATATCTTTGTGTATTGCCATCAATGCCAAAGGGGGAGATTGCTGGCATATGTGCAGAGTATGATGACATGATAGTTTTGTATGTTGTCATTGATGTCAATATGCTAAAGTATGAACCGGTATATTGAAGTAAGCAATCTAGAAAGTGAACCAGTATAATAGTAAAAGTGAAGCGGTATGATGAAGTGTGAACTGGTATGATGGAATGAACCGGTATATGGAAAGTTTGTATCGGGGTTTTCTGGTTGATGAATTCCAAGTCTGTGTGATTCAACTGACGACATCTTGTGATGAGTTAGCATTGAAATGAAGATGAGATCATGTTGCCACGTCAGCCTTGTGCACATGAAGAATCTTCTTGAGGATCTTGCATGAAGAAGATTGATTCTATCGACCTCAGGAATGTGCAAAATCTCAGTAAATGGTGGAGAGCGTGTGATGGGTTATCAGCTTCCAAAAGTGGCAAAGAACGAATGATGCAAAATGTCTTGAGATTTGTTCAAGATCATTTTACCCTATGTAATGTGATTAAACGGTCAAGACTGAACCGACTGTATTGTTGACCTAGATGCTTAGGGTTTTAGGTTTTGGTTATCGACCTAATTGTTGTCTATAAGGTCAATGATGATTTGCATTGTGAAGTTGTTGGCAAATGTTATGTGTGTATCCAAGTGAAGAGATACTTGATTCTTGCCAAACCTGTGCAGTGAGTAGAGATCTGCAGAGTGTGATTGCAGATGTAAAGGAACTAAAGTGGATCTGCCTTGGCATTAAGTGTTGTTATCAGATCAGTGAATTACCTGTTAAATTCTAACCATTTCAGTAGTTGGAAAATTCCTTTCCTAGGTAGCTTTAATAGGCTTTTTGTAAATCCTTTAACAGGGTGACTCAAAATCATTGAGTTCTTCAAATCCTCTTGCGAGGTAACCTTTAACAGGGTTTTAACCTTTAACCGGGTATTTAGCCATCCCTTAACCAGGTGATCCCTAGCAGGATCAGTTCCTAGCAGAACCTGTTGTAAAGTCCTTAACTGGACTAGGCTCCTAACAGAGTGGACTTCAGAAGAGTTCAAGAACAACTTGTGGGTATTCATCCCCACAGTGGTTTTTCCCAGTTGGGTTTCCACGTGAAAAATTTGTGTGTCATGTGTGATGCTTTTTCATGTGATGTTTTAGTGTTTTATGTTAAGCGGTAATGCATGTCGATCCAGTGGTCATTATATTTCTGATAGATTACTTGTTTAAGCATATGGGTGAAGTGGAAATGAGATATTAGGTTTTAAGCATATGGGCGAAGTGGAAATGAGATATTAGGTTTTGTGAAGATCTAAGTGTTACCGGTTATGACTTTCATAGTCACTGTGTCTTACCGGTATTGCCTTGATTCAGATTGGTGATGTTGTTTACCAGTTAGTTTAGTCTTTGATGTTTAAGTTGTTAAAGAAGTTTTTGTCTATACTGATTCACACCCCCCCCTCTTCTCAGTATCTGTTGAGTATTTACTATTCATCATTATTCATCAGCGTTTAACCATAATTTCTTTGCAATTGAAATGTAGATTCCCTTATCTACTGATCTAGGATCTACTGTCTTCTTTCTCTTCCCCTTGTCAGTCTTAGGAGTTTTCTTGAACACAAAATTAAAAGGATCCAAGTTATGGCTAAACTGTTAGACACAATGCACCACTAAGAGGGGGGGTGAATTAGTGGTTCTCAAACTTTTCCCTTTAACAACCTATGTGTGAATACCGATTATGGGATCTAACACAATACAGAGTTACCGGTTAGTGGGGAGATAGAAATACAAATGCAATCACACAAAGGGACATCGACACCAATATATACGAGGAAAACCCAAGATGGGAAAAACCTTGGTGAGCAATGCTGCTGGAGTCTACTGCTCCAATCCAACCTCAAAATCAAATTTGTTACAATATTTAGGGCACCAACCCATGGAGCTACAACCCCTAATTTAAGGCACCAACCCAAGGAGCACCAACCCCTACCTGATTTATGGGCTACAACCCCTACTAGTTTATAGGCTACAACCCCTGCATCGAGATACAACTTAGTGATCTCAAAGATAAATTCAAATACAAAAAGAATAATCCTGTTACAAGTGAATCTTGTAACCATCTTATATACCTTACTCTTCTGGTGAGACACCTTCTCTATTGCACTGTCTCACTCTTCTGTTGCTCTCATTTGTTGCTTCACTGCCGATAAACTCTACCGATACACCTCTCCTCTTCTTCAGCTCTACTATATCTTCACCTTACCGCTCAACTCTTCACTGGTACAACACTCTACTCATTCTATGTCTGCCTTCTCTGCAACTTCCTTCACTCTTGCTCTGTCGGTATGAATACTACTGATTATGCACAGCTGACGGTTGAAAACTTCAACTTGGTTCTCCCTCACACTCAATCTCTTCTCAAATACTCATTGAGCACTTGAGTGATTTGCTCTCACATGCAAAAGTAACACTCAATCACTTCACAGAAGCACTATCTTCTTCTCTTGAGCAGAACTACTCTCTCATCCAGTGACAACTATCTCTGATTTTGGCTTGCATATTTATAGATTGGTTTTCCCGCCAAAAACCAATTCAAACTTTGAGCGGTTAGGGTTTCCTCACTTACCTCAAGGCAAACAAAATCCAATTAGATTTTGCCTAATCTGATCACCCAGACAGTTGTTTTCCCATTACCACTGTTGTCTTTCATTCTTGATCACGCCTTCTATCTTTGGCAATCTACTTTTTACTTTGTTAGCTGATTTCTTGGTCAAACGCCAAGATTGATCTTACGGTTTCCTTCATCTGCCTCGATCTCCTCAATAATTTTGAGTTGTCTCTCAGTTGTCCTCCAAACCTCAAGCCGCAAACCTCTACAACACATCGTATGATTTATGGGATCTACCATTAATTTCGACCAACTCTGCAACTACCTCATTGGTGCACACTCCATCTACCACTACATACAAATTCACCACCTTGACTCCATGTGGCATTCATGTCAACCAACTGCCAGCTTCGTTCTCTATATCGGTCCAGATAAGATTGCTGACCAAACACTCTAGCGGTTCCTCTTTTCTGTATGTTTACTAACCCTATCAGTTAAACCCTCAAACCAGTATGTCATCAACCTTGCACTCTGCTTCTCTTCAAGTGGACTACTCAGTCAGTCAGCACTCTTGCTAACCTGCCTTATGCACATCTTCATCAAATGGGGAGTCTTCTGAATCTGCAACTTGTCCATATTATCGGTGGACTTACATACCAATAAACACTCTTGATGACACTATGTCATCAACCTTTATTAGACTCCATCTTTAGTCATACCACATTCCTCTATTTGCATCTTCTCTATCTTGCCTTCTCTTGATGACTACATCTTCATCTGGTGGGAGTCTTGTTGTTTTGCAACCTTACCACATACCGGTGACCTGTTCATTCTTCTCTTCCAGTGTTGATGTGATTTAGGTAACATTATGCCTCTTCATCACAAACAACAACTCAAGCACCTTGGCCATCCAGCTTGTACATCGGTCACCTTACCGTTCCATCCACACAAGTCAGGCACTAACTTGTGTACTAGTGACTCTAGTGGTCATTCATCCTTACCGATGTCCTGCAATACAAGATGATATCAAATATTTCTCAACATGTACTCCTCCTTGACAGTATTGCACATACATCACTCATCCTGGTAGTCATTTCATACCAATGACATCAATGATAACACAATGCCAACAATCGCCCCCTTGGCATTGATGTCAACTCATGTAGTATCAGACATACTACATACTCCTTCTCCCGCTTTGACAATAATGGCAAAGGGCACTGTCAGGATATCATTCCTCTTTGTTTTTACTGGTCACTGACAAGTTTATTTCTCCCCCTTTGTCTTTACCAGATGTCTCTCCTTCTTTGATACCAATTGTTGCATTTTGTTACATTTACTCAAGTCATGGCACTTGAGATGGAGGACTCAACCATCAACTGACACCAATTGAGCATGCACGTTTTATATCATTTGTTAAACTACTCAATTGCAAAGGGATGTGACAGTGCGCACTACTCACATGTCGGTCAACTTGCATCACCTTATATTTGATCCCAAATTTCTTTAGGAATCAAATGTGATTGTACTACCAATACAACCAACCAACTAGCAAGTAGGAATCAAATGTGATTGTACTATGACTACAACCAACCAAATGACAGGTAGTTACCCCTTACAATAAAATTTTCCTGGGTATTCCTACTATAACTTCCATCATCTGCAGTTTGGGCAATCAGTGCACTTACACTTTTAGGTTCAAGCATGTCGGCTCTGCATCATGAGCACTTGAACTCCCCCTAAGTCATACATCTTAGGTTCTCAACTCCAATCAGGTCCAATACCAGGGGCTCCAATCTTCTCCATATACTGGTTGAGTTGTATCTATGTGATCATCTGATGATCTTTTAGTTCCATTAAATCCACCATAGCTTATGACATGATCCTGAAACCACACAATGCCATACAATGACATCACCATACCATAGATCTAACCGGTTAGCCCATAAATATGCATGCCTACATGGTCAACCGCTAGGCCAACATATGTCATTCAAGTCTTTTCCAATACCACTTGAGACATGAACTCCACATTCCATGCTGCTACAGCTATTGCAATGATCTCCAACTTTATTGTCTTACATAACCTACAAGTACCTGTTAGCATTTATGTCAGTAACATCTCGTACATACAGGTTTCTTGTACTGATCCATCATCACTACCAGAGCACCTTCTTGTGACTCCTAAACTTTTTGTCACACTGTATCTGATTCCAATTGTTATCTTGTCATACATTGATACAACAGTAGTGATCTAGTCTTTCATACTTGCAACAACATGTTCTTCCATGTTGCCTTCATCACTGAGGGGGTGAATGATAAATTCAGTATATTACTCCCCCTAAGATCCAACATCTCCTTTAGGCCTTAGGAGATATCACCTGTGCAATGAGTGCACAGTGTCGGTCCATGGTCTTCTTCCTCCATACCTGCTTGGTCTCATTCTTCTTCCCATTTTCAGGCTTGGGAGCAGGTCTTTCCTTATTCTGTTGATGGGTCCTTCCATTTCCTAATTCTCCATCATAGCCAGAAGTAGTGCTATATTAGCACACAACATCCATCCCAACTTCATGATTGGGGAATCTCTTGACATACCGGTTTGACCATCTTCTTTTGGTCATGTTGTTGTGATTGGCAACCGAAACTGGTGGACCTCTTGTTCCTATAGGGACATTTCTTCTTTGGTTCCATGCAGGTTGCTGACTTCCATATGCTCTGTATTCCCCTTTATGAAAAGCATAGTTATACCGGCCTCCATGTGATTGCAGGTTCCTCTTCCTGCACTCAAACTCTCTATGGCCAAATCTATTGTTGTTATAACATACAACAGTAGATGGATTTTTTCTAGCATAACCGGGAGAGGGGACATGCATGTATCTACTTCTTGATACATTTTTCTCATGTGCATGATTTCCATGAGATCTTATATTATTCTTTCTAGATCTCTTTCTACATTCCTCTGCCCTATGGCCATAGCCATTACATGCAAAACAATAACTGGTAAAGGATGGCATATGACTTACAAATTTGTTTTGCCATGCATGAGGAGATCTTAACGGTTTAGAATCTCCATTTCATCCTCTTTGAGAATGGATCCTTGGTTGTCCATTTTGTGCAACTCTTCCATCTGGTCTCTTCTTCTCCCACACTTTATTTGCCCTATGGGTGGTAGCATTTCTTTGTCCTTTGTCGGTAGAAGGTCTTATTTGTTGCTTCCTCATTTTCTTGTTTTCGGTGAAGTTGTCTTCTCCCATCTTCCCTTTACTTTTGGAATCTTCTTTTTTCCTTATTCTTGTAGCACCGGTCTTCATTCTTGTCTGCAAGTCATCACCGGTTGTCCTTAGGTCAACCTTCTTTCAGGGAGCATTTTTTACTGTGAAGGTCTATCCCTTGTTCTCTTCGTTTGAGGAGACAAACTAAATTTCATTATGGGGGACATTCTTGTTGGTGAAGCATTCACCGGCACCACTTCCTAATCCTTCAGTGTCCTTGGCATGCTTTTTCTTTTTCAACATTTTTTCCAAGGCATCACTGATGCCATCAAACCGGATTCTTACCTTGAGCTCATCCTGACACTTCTCAAGGTCATTTCAGAGAAACTCCATTTCTCCAAGCAGCTTCTGATATTCTTTATCTTTTACTTCTAGCTTAGAAGCTAGATCACTGCACCGGCACTCCTTGGTGTCTTCCTTGTGAGACATCATCTCTAAGATGCTTTTCTCAGATTCTTCAAGGCATCTGATCAACCGGTTTTGCTCAACAACTACAACATTCTTAAACAACTTGTATTCATTTCTCAGATACTCCATTTTACTTTCCTTGGAGTCCAAGATTGATTTCAAATCATCAGTCAATCTTTTTGTCTCTTCTAGTTGAGTGGTCAATAAACCAACCTTTTGGTTTGATATTTCAAGGTAAGTTCTCAACTGGCTGCAATCCTCATGAACTGATCTTTTGTAGTTTTTAAAATCATTTCTAACATTTTGAAGCTCTTCTAGAGAACTTACCAATTCACACTCAAGATCTACTTTTGCATCTTCTTCTTCTTCTTCATCATTCCAAATAGATCTTGTCGGCTAGATCTATTCACCTTTTCTCCTTCTTCTTCTTCTTTTTCAATATCATTGTCAAACACATCATACCGGTGGGATCTATTTGCATTATCCCCTTTTGATGTGTGACTCTTAATGTCTGTCTCATGGGCCATGAAGAGATGAGTCTCCACATCACCAATGTTGTAGCAACAATCTGAACTGCCTCTGTCATATTCACATGTATCTTCAGCATTTTTCTTCTCACTCTCACAAGCTGATTCAGTGGTATAGGGTTCATTTCCATAGAGTTTCTTTATTTTATCCCATAGACTTTTTGTTGATTTACACATGTCCACTTGTGAGGAAACATCACCGGTGAGGCCACTTGAAATAGCCTTCATGGCTTCTTCATTGCCCAAGCATCTTCTTTCTTCTTCAAATTCGGAGGGAGGACTGACATTTCTAGGGAAACCATTAATAACTGACATCCACACATCAAATCCTAGAGAGGATAGGAAGACTTCCATTCTACAACTCCAAATAGAATAGTTTGAACCATCAAACATAGGAGCAGGGATTGACACTAAACAAATTGTTGTGTCCTTATGCCAGAATCTACCCAGGCTGGAGAAAAAACTCATCTGAATAGGAACCTATGCTCTGATACCAATTGTTAGACACAATGCACCACTGAGAGAGGGGGTGAATCAGTTTTTCTTAAACTTTTCCCTTTAACAACCTATGTGTGAATACCGGTTATAGGATCTAACACAATGCAGACTTATCAGTTAGTGGAGAGACATAAATACAAATGCAATCACACAAAGGGACATCACATAACACCAATATATACAAGGAAAACCCATGATGGTAAAAACCTCGATGAGAAATGCTGCTAGAGTCTACTGCTTCAATCTAGCCTCACAATCAAATCTATTACAATGTTTAGGGCACCAACCCAAGGAGCTATAACCCCTGATTTATCACACCAACCCAAGGAGCTATAACCCCTGATTTATCACACCAACCCAAGGAGCTATAACCCTTGATTTAGGGCACCAACCCCTACCTGATTTATGGGCTACAACCCAAAGGAGCTACAACCCCTACACCAAGCTACAACTTAATGATCCCAAAGATTATTTCAAATACAAAATTAATAATCCTGTTACAAGTGAATCTTGTAACCATCTCATATACCTTACTCTTCTAGTGATACACCTTCTCTACTGTACTGGCTCACTCTTTTATTGCTCTCATCTGTTGCTTCACTGTCGGTAAACTCTACCAGTGCACCTCTCCTCTTCTTCAGCTCTACTGGATCTTCACCTTACTGCTCAGCTCTTCACTAGTACAACACTTTGTCAATTCTATGTTTGCCTTCTCTAGCTTCCTTCACTCCTGCTTTGCTGGTATGGACACTACTGGTTCTGCACAGCTATCGGTTGAACACTTCAACTTGGTTCTCCCTCACACTCGGTCTCTTCTCAGATACTCATTAAGCACTTGACTGATTTACTCTCACATGCAAAAGTAACACTGAATCACTTTGCAACAACATTATCTTCTTCTCTTGAGCGCCACTACTCTCTCATCCAACGGCAACCATCTCTGATTTTGGCTTGCATATTTATAGACTGGTTTTCCTACCAAAAACCAATTCAAACTTTGAGCGGTTAGGGTTTCCTCACTTACCTCAAGGCAAACCAAATCTGATCAGATCTTTGCCCGATCTGATTGCCTAGATAGTTGTTTCCTCATCACCACCATTGTCTTTCCTTCTTGATCACACCTTCTATCTTTGGCAACCTGCTTTTTACCTTGTCAGTTGATTTCTTGGTCAAACACCAAGATTGATCTTGTAGTTTCCTTCATCTACCTTGATCTCATCAATCATTTTGAGTTGTCTCTCAGTTGTCCTCCAGACCTCGAGCCGCAAACCTCTGCAACAGCTCTGCAACACATCCCATGATTTACGAGATCTACCATTAATGTCGACCAACTCTACAACTACCTCGTCGATGTACACTCCATCTACCGCTACATACAAATTCACCACCTTGACTCCATGTGGCATTCATGTCGACTAACTACCAACTTGGTTCTCCATGTCGATCCAGATAGGATCATTGACCAAACAGTCTATCGGTTCCTCTTTTCTGTCTATTTACTAACCCTGTCGGTTAAACCCTCAAACCGGTTTGTCATCAACCTTGCACTCTGCTTATCTTCGGGTGGACTACTTAGTCGATCAACACTCTTGCTAACCTACCTTATGCACATCTTCATCAAATGGGGAGTCTTCTACATCTGCACCTTGTCCATATAATCGATGGACTTACATACCCGTAAATACTCTTGATGACACTATGTCATCAACCTTTATTAGACTCCATCTCCAGTCAGACCACATTCCTTTGTTTGTTAGGGTTTCAAGCAGATCTGAAGCAAAGATGAACTAACAATTATATGCAGATTTAAATACAAAAGATAAAGAAATAAAATAGGACACAGATAACACAGAGATTTAACGTGGTTCACCCAGAATGGGTTACGTCCACCATACACAACCATCCAATCTTTCTTATTATCCAGCAAAAATAGTACATCAACCTTACAATGCCTTGAGCATCCCAGTCGCTTATAACATGCATTTTTAGGGCAACAAATAAAGTCGGCCTTTTTAGGGTTTTATTACAATGTCGGTTTTCATCAACAAAAAAATGGCAAAAAAAAAATTTCTCGGGGGCTGCCGCCCCCGAACCCTCGCAACGGGCTATGCCTGCTTTCCCGAGGCCCGGGACCCCGGCAAGGATACGTGCTGAGTGTACAGTACTTTGTTGATCAGTCGCCACATATCAACAGTCCATATAACCGGTGGACTTACATACCGGTAAATACTCTTGATGACACTATGTCATCAACCTTTATTAGACTCCATCTTCAATTAGACCACATTCCTCTATTTGCATCTGCTCAGTCTTGCCTTCTCTTGATGACTGCATCTTCATCTGGTGGGAGTCTTATTGTTTTGCAACCTTACCACATATTGGTGACCTATTCATTCTTCTCTTCCAGTGTTGATGTGATTTAGGTAACATTCTGCCTCTTCATCACAAACAACATCTCAAGCACCTTGGCCATCTAGCTTGTACATCGGTCACCTTACCATTCCGTCCACACAAGTCAGGAACTAACTTGTGTACTGGTGACTCCAGTGATCATTCATCCTTAGCTTATTGGTGTCCTCCAACACAAGATGATATGAAAGATATCTCAACCTGTACTCCTCCTTGACAATGTTGCACATACATCACACATATCGGTGACATCACAATACAATTAATACAATATATATCAAAAACACTAAAAAACTACAATATAGACAACAAAAGTGTACCGGAGCCTTAGATGCTTCTCCAGTAGTTTGAGGAGTGTTTGTCATTGATGGAGCAATTGTGGCTATTACTTATAAAAAAAATGATTAAATATTAAATATAATTAATATAATGATAAGTATTGAAGGTTAAATATAATTAATGCAATATATAAAACAAAAGTGTACCGGAGGCTGAGATTCTTCTCCAGTACATAGAGGAGGGCTCTTCATTGATGAAGCAGCTATGGATATTTCATGTATGAAAAATGACAAGATTAGAATTTATCACAAGTTCACATGTACACGTGCATATAATCATCAAACCAAGAAAATAAAGTAGAGATACATACCTCTGCCCTCTCTCGATCCTCAGGCGTATTAGGTGCATTCAACAAATCTACAAAGCCCAATGGTTGTTGTATATAAAACAGACAAAAAACAATAATCAGTCTAAAAATTTCAACTAAGACAATTTCAACCTTTTCAAACAATTGTATAATTAAAAATGTTCAATTACCTTCTTCCCACATTTAGGAGTCGTCAAGGATTTCTTTCGCTGAGGACAAGGCCTAGACACAGAGTGGGTACCCTAAAAAAACAAAATTAACACAAGAGATATTTGTAGATAATATTAAACATAATTTAACAAATCTAAAATTAAATGACTTGCATATTCCATCAAAAGAATACATAAAATAAGGTGTACAAAATATGATACCACATAACTTTGTAGGCCAAAATCGATCGTTGAGAGCATGACATCATCAATGTGGGACATTTGGTCCCTTGTCAACACCTACAAAACAAAAAGTTGTCAAACATTAAAGAGAGTTAGTATATCTTATATTTTTTGTTGAATTCAAAGTACTATTCTATTTTAACATGTTACAAAATTTATACCCAAGGCGTCGAAGTTGCAACTACAATAACTATGGAAGGAATATCAGATGGTGTATTAACACCCACTGCTACATCCTAAAATGCATATTGTTTGTATCAATTTTAATCAATCTATAAATGAAAATTCATTTACCATTATAAATTTTAAGTGATTGATAAATAAAATGTTATGAATTCAAATCAACACACCTGTGTCTACGACTGACTAGAAAACAACATGTCCATCAATTCATCTGTCAGTACCATATCCTCAATCGTGTGGGTTTGACATCTGTTCTCGCAAATCATACATAGATGGGATGTGGAACCATATGCATTGGCCTCGACATCCATCCCCGTGCATATGCCTAAGAAAGTGGGACACACATGCTCAATGGCCTGACTAGCGCTAGCTACCTTAGCTAATGGATCATCGTCCGGTCCAAGAGGGTGTGCTAACTATGTCCCATGTTGGATTATTGCATCAGTCAATTTTGTGGCCGCTTGAAGAGGTTTTTAGAGTAATTGGGTCTTTACTTGATTAATTAAACAATATTTGTTTTATTCTTTAAATTCCCAATTATCTTTTTACACTTAAGCTAACATTAGGTGCATATTAATTAATTATTTTATTAATTATTATGTGCAAGCCTAGGGTTTTCCCTTTTTAGGGTTTATTGACCTATTAGAGGTTAATTTTTCTTTTCATTGTATTATCTTTTCACAATACTTTTTTGTGAATTGGAGCTCTCATCTTTTGAGAATAGTTTTCCTGTGTTTTGTGTGTTCTTCAGATTATTGCTTCATTGCTTCTCCTTGTAACAGGTTATTCGGCTTGCAGAAGATCTTTAGGCTACTGTGGGGTTGTATTTCTCAACTCATATATGGTATCAGAGCTTAGATCTGCAGCTACCTGTTCCTGTTTTTTGAGAATTTTGCATTTGAAGCAGATCTGGAGTTTTAGGCATTTTTTGTGTGCTTAGGGTTAAGGTTATTTTTCTGAGCACTTTGGGCCTAAACGGACCTCACCATCATGCTTAGAAGGCCCAAAAACCCCTATAGTCATATAAAATTTGTCCATTTTTGACTCCTGAGCATCTGGGTGATTTTTTTTCTCCCAACCAAGCCGTAATGCCTTGGCATGCAAATCGAGAAAAAATTGAAAAAAAAAATTTGCCTTTTTACGGCATGCACGCTGGATTTTTTTGATTACAAAAAAAAATTTTAAAAATCACAAAGCATTTCACAAAGGCGAAAAGGCAATTTTTTTCTGTTTTTGGGCACCAGACCTGACTGTCCAGCGTCGTACGGAGCCTGCAGACCAGTCAGGCTGGCCCCACTGACTTTGTCGGCCCTCCGGCCACCCTGGCCCCAACCGGCTACACACTCTAGCAGCCTCGCCGCCCTCCGTCCACCTTGGCCCCCGTCGGCTGCACACTCCGGTAGCCCTGCCGGTCGTCCCCTTCGGCAACCCCTCCGCCTGGCCAGTGCTCCGCTCAGCTTAGACCGCACCACCTCCACCCAGCCCGTGCTGCCACCTCCCCCTAGCCAGTGCTCCGCTCAACCCGAGTCCGAGCCCCACCTCCGCCCAAACCACCACCAGCTCCTCCTCTCTAGTCTTTTTGAGAGGGGGTTGGTTTTTTGGGCCTAGATTGTACATCCGGAGTCGGTTTTTGGTGAACGAATAGGCATCGGAAAGGTGATTCTGAGCCGGACCTCATGGTGGTGCATTTTTTTTCTGCATGTGCTATTTGACTATATTTTTTACTAGTCAAAGTTGGGCTTCTTTTTTGCACTTTTGCGGCCATAGAATGGGCAAACGGACTCCATTTTTTAAAAATGAATAGGCGTTGGAAAGCTCTCAACATGCTCTATTTAGATTTGTGATATTTTTTCTCAGAATATTCATCAGGTACATGAGATATCAGTTTGAATTTTTTTTCTTATGCACTACTTCCTTCTCATAACTATGTACTAGGGTTTGGGTTTCTCTATTGTGGGGGGGTGTTTTTTTCTCGTTTTCTATCATTTATATCAGAAACCAAGAAAACCTAAACTCTCAAAACCAAAAAACCCTTCTGCATCTTCTGTCTATTTTGAAAGATCACATAATTAAAAAAACCAACAAGCAGGTGCAAGTGCAGAGTTTTTTTTTGTTCACATGGCAGATCCTTCAGTTGAGTTGTTGACTTCACACAACTATCACACCTGGAAGCCCCACATCACAAGTCTTCTCAGGGCATGAGGGTTGTGGGATTCTTTGGATGAGGTTCAGCCAGTATTGCAGCATCCTTATGAGATTCTTATGCATAGGAACAAGCTGGATGAGGCTATGGGTTTGCTCTCTTTGCATGTCTCCAACAGTCTTCTGTTTCACCTTGATGAGTTGCTTACTCTTCAGGATATGTGGTTGAAGTTTGATTCTCTCTTCGGGAGGGTCAATGAGATTCGGGCATTATAGATTGAGGCAGAGTTAGTTTCTTTTTCACATGATTCATTTCCCACTATTGAGGATTTTTTGAACAAATTCAAGACTACTAGATCTTTTCTTCAGGGATGTGGAAAGAACAAGACCGATACAGAGTGCATTCATTTGATTCTTTCGAAGCTTCGGGGTCACTTTCAGTTTTTTGCCTCTGCTTTCTACTCCACCATGGATGGCTTGGGTGCTTGTTTCAACATGCCCACCTTTGATGTCTTTTGTGAGCGATTATCTCCTGAGCAGTCCCATCTTTCTCAACTAGATACACTCTCAGGCTCCAAGAACAAAGCATTGGTTGCTCAATCCTCTAAGGAGAAGGAGAAACAGAAGCAGAAACCAAAGTTGAAGAAGTCTTCTGCAAGTAGTGAGAATTCCTCCAAGCCTACTCCTAAGTCTGATTCAAAAGCATTTCCTCCAAAACAAGGAAAATCTTCACAGTCTGGTGAGTCTTCCTCCAAGACTAAGAAGAAATCAGGAGACACTTGCAGTTTTTGTGGCAAGGATGGCCATCTAGTTTCCAAGTGTTGGAAATGCTTAGAGGCTTTAGAGGAAGGCATGCAACAACATCACATTTCCTCACCTTAGGCGTCTTCTCCTTCCAAAGGGAAAGGTCATGCTCTCACTGCTCGAGCTTCGACCTATCGGTCCACATGGATTCTAGATTCTGGTGCTTCTCACCATATGACACACACTCAGCAGTTGGTTACTTCTCTTGCCTCTTGTGGTATTTCATAGATTGCAGTGGGTGACTCAGTTCAGCTTTTTGTCTTGGGTTCAGGTTCTATCTCTTTGGATGGGGGTACTCTATAGGATGTTCTGGTTGTCCCTGACATCTCGATGAACCTCATGTCCATTTATCAAATTTGTCACTCTGGCTTTGGTAAAACAGCTGAGTTCTCACCACATGATGTGGTTATTCATGACCTCCATGATCCTGATTTGGTTGTGGCTACTGGTAGTGTGGATTCTGCATCTCATCTCTACAGATTTGATGAATTTGAGCCCTCTTTGGGTACAAGTTCATCTCTCATAGCACATGCAGATTCAGTGAGTAAGATTTGGCATGAGTGATTGGGCCATGTCAATTACAGATATCTTCAATAGATGAGTACATAGGCACTTGTTCTTGGGCTCCCACAGATTTCCTACACTAATTGTGTTTGTCATGGTTGTGTTCTTGGCAAGCATCATAGAGATCCATTTCCGAAGGGAAGAGCCTCTCGTGCTTTGGCACCCTTGGAGTTGATTCACAAAGACCTCATGTCATTTCCCACTCCTTCTTTTTCAAGGGCCAAGTATGTACTCACTTTCATTGATGACTTCTCCAAACGCACATGGGTGTACTTTCTTAAGTACAAGTCTGATGTCTTTGATCCCTTTCGAGTCTTCAAGACATTTGTAGAGAAGCAGTCTGGCTGTTCTATTCGACGGATACGTACAAATAATGGGGGGAAGTATGTGAATCAGGCTTTCAGAGATTTTTGCACTGAGCATGGTTTGCAGCATCAGTTTACTACTCCCTACACCCCTCAATAGAATAGTGTCGTTGAACATAAGAACATAACTTTACGAGAGATGGCAAATTGTATGATTCAATCTAGGTCCATGGATTCATCTTTTTGGGCTGAGGCTGTCAATTGTGCCAACTATATTCAGAATCGGATGCCTCACAAGGCTATTCGACATATGACTCCTGAGGAGGCTTGATCTCATAACAAGCTTGATGTTTCCTTTTTACGAGTGTTTGGCAATGAGGCATGGGCCTTTATTCCTGATGCTCAGAGGAAAGCCATGGAGCGAAAGAGCCGACCACTCATTTTTGTTGGCTACTGTGAGGATGTTAAGGTGGTTGTTTGATCCTAATTCCAGAGAGGTCTTGTTTCAATGGGATGTTTAGTTTGATGAGCGCCTTCCCACAGTGGATACCCTGACTCCAGTGTCTCCTCGTCTGCCTCCTCCAACCCCTGCACCCCTTTAGGATCTTTTTGCGGATGATTCTGATGATGGTGATGATGATCCACCACTCCACCTCATATGCCCAAGTGGGCTTGCCTTACTATTGAGGCGGTTGGTCCTATGGTTGGTGATCCTTCAGATACTCATCGCACTCATTCTCATACTATGGGTTCTAGTCTTTTGAGTCATACTATTTCAGATGATCCTGAAAAGTTTTCAGAGGTGATAGGTCACCTTGAGTGGGATTGTGCTATGGAGGAGGAGTATTCTTCTTTGATGAAGAATCATACTTGGGATCTCTATCCTCTTCCTAAGGGCAGAAAGATGGTTAGGTGTCGCTGGTTGTATTGTAGTAAGTATGTCATTGATGGTTCCATTGATAAGTACAAAGCACGTCTTGTTGCGAAGGGGTTTTCACAAGTTGAGGGTATTGATTACTTCAAGATATTTTCCCCTGTTGCCAAGATGAATTCCATTCGCTTTGTACTATCTCTTGCAGCTTCTTGGTGTTGGCCTGCTTTTCAGATGGATGTCAAGAGTGCCTTCTTGCATGGGGATCTACAGGAGGAAATCTACATGGAACAGCCTTAGGGATTTGTGCAGGATAGTTCTTTGGTTTGCAGACTTCGTCGTTCATTGTATGGTCTCAAATAGGCCCCTCGGGCTTGGTATGAGAAGATGGATTCTTTCTTTCTCTCCAATGGGTTCTCCTACAGTCACTCTAATCATAAAGTGTACATTCAGCTTCTTGAGGGTGCCATACTGATTCTTGTGCTATATATTGATGATCTCCTCATCACGGGTAGCTCATCCTCTATGATACAGCATATTCAGCGTGCCTTGATGGATCAGTTTGAGATGATAGATCTCGATCCTTTGCACTATTTCCCTGGTCTTGAGGTGATTTAGTCTTCTGATGAGATCTCTCTCTACCAGTAGAAGTATGTTCTTGACATGCTTCAGCGCTTCGGCATGCTTGATTGCAAGCCTGCTCCCACTCCATTTCAGTCAAGGGTTGTTTTGACCACCGCTTGCCCCACTCCTTTGGTAGATTCTACACTTTACAGGTAGTTGGTTGGCAGTTTGTTGTACCTAACTCACACCCATCATGATATTTTCTTTGCGGTTGGTCTTGTCTCTTGATTCTCCCATGATCCTCATGAGAGTCATTGGCAAGCTACCAAACGTATTTTGAGGTACATTCAGGGCACTAGTTCTCATGGCATTCACTACACATCAGGGGAACCTCACATTGTTGGCTACACTGACTCGGATTGGGCTGGTGATGTCACTGATTGAAACTCTACTTCTGGCTTTATTTTCTGTCTTGGCTCTGGTCCTATCACATGGTCTTGCAAGAAGCAGACTGCTCATGCATTATCATCTACAAAAGCTGAGTACCAAGCTATTTTGCTCGCTAGTCAGGAGATCTTATGGCTTCGACAGTTGATGGCTGAGTTTGGTTTTCCTCCTGATAGTCCCACTGTTCTTTGGTGTGACAATCAGAGTGCTATTCATATTTCCTGCAACTTCGTAGAGCATCAAAGAACAAAGCATATTGAGCTTCACATGCATTTCATCCGTCAGTTGATTCAGGATGGTGTTCTCATTTTGGAGTACATTCCCACTTTCGCGTAGGTTGCAGACATCTTCATGAAACCTTTCACATTGCCGCGCTATCTTCAGTTGCACTCTATGCTTGGGGTGAAGGAAGTTGTCCTTGGGGGGTCTTTATGAGGCCTTCCTTCCTTCTTCTTCTTTCAGCATTTTCTTTTATCTCTTTTTGGAGAGGATTTTTTTTTTCCCACTAGGTTTTCTCCTTTGTCTCCATTTCATAAAGATTTCATTGTATTTGGGTACCTGATCAGGCCTTGTTGCTGGGACCCAGCTTTCATTCTTTTAGTTGTTATTCTAGGTTTTAGCTTCTCCCTAGGTCTAGCTTAAGGGGGGGTGTTAGAGTAATTGGGTCTTTACTTGATTAATTAAACAATATTTATTTAACTCTTTAAGTTCCCAATTATCTTTTTACACTTAAGCTAACATTAGGTGCATATTAATTAATTATTTTATTAATTATTATGTGCAAGCCTAGGGTTTTCCCTTTTTAGGGTTTATTGACATATTAGAGGTTAATTTTTCTTTTCATTGTATTATCTTTTCACAATACTTTTTGGTGAATTGGAGCTCTCATCTTTTAAGAATAGTTTTCCTGTGTTTTTTGTGTTCTTCAGATTATTGCTTCATTGCTTCTCCTTGTAACAGGTTATTCAGCTTGTAGAAGATCTTTAGGCTACTGTGGGGTTGTATTTCTCAACTCCTATAGAGTTTGTAGCTCCATCGACTCTTTTGGGGCTACTGGGACCGTCACATGCACCTTGGGTTTGGGTGCTAGGGGGCGATGACTTTGTGGGTCTATTACCCTACGAGCTCCAGGTCTATCTTGGGCAGAGCCACCACCTCTACCATGGAACTCTCTCATATCAAAATAATTAGGCCGCTCATTGAGGACAAACTCACAATATATTTTCCTCAAAAAATATAATGGAATCTCAAAATTATTACAAGGTGGTTCGTCAAAGACCATCCACCACCTATTCCAAAAAATATTCTTCATCTGCACATTGGTACACCAAAGTATGGGAAACCTCTTTGCATTAATAGGTAAGGACTCACCAGTTCTAGGATCAACAAAAAGAGCACATATTTGTGCTTTACTTATGTTTTTATTTTTTACTACATCATATGATAACCCATCAGCATAATAAGTGCGACACCTATCCCTATAGTTTCCCCATTTTGTAATCTGACTCGAAACTACAGTGGCACCACTAACCAACATTTCTAGGCTAGTGGCAAGGGATAAATGATGCTCAAGGTTAGATGTTTTCAATCTATTAATCAGTCTAGTTATTTTAGCAATGTTTTGCCCTAACTGATTAAGCAAATCCTCTTGTGTAGTTGTTGTACGGTCTAAAGGAGGAGTTGGAGGTCTATCCTTAGGGTTTTGTTGCGGATTTTGTTATGGGTTTTGTTGTGGGTTTTGAGATGCATCTTGTTGTGGTTCTGGATTTTCAGAATCTGATATTGGTAACAAAAAAAAAAGCTAATCAAAATCAACGAATTTAAATTGAAAACGTAAATAAAATTTATCAAATGTGCAAGAATAACAAAAAAAATGCATAACCGACCTCTTTCCATGGCGTCTGGGTGTGAAAAAAAGGAGCCCATGCGCGGTTTGGAAGGAAAAAAATGCTCAAACTTGCTCTCAGTTGTAGGATAAAATGATACAGTCGACAGTGAAAAAAACAATTTATTAATAGGGACCACGTACGCGGTCCTTTGGGAACTAAGACCACGTACGGGGTCCTATTTCCTAGAGGACCGCGTACGCGGTCTTATTTCCTAAAGGACCGTGTACGCGGTTTTGTCCCTTTAGGCTTGGTCACAATGAACCTAACCGCATACGGGATATTTGAAATTTTAAAACCGCGAACGCGGTTGCTATTTTTTACCAACTTTTTTTTGGTGTGTGTCCACTTTTTTGCACACCATCTTGGTGCACACACCCTATGATATGGTCCCCTTTTAATTAATTATTTGAGAACTATAAATTATTTAATTGATTAAATTTAATCCCTTCTATTAAATAAATCAAATACATAATTTGGTTATTTAATTCATTTCTTGTCAGTTTCTTCCTCTTTCCATTATGGGATTAATTAATTAAATTAATTTCATTTCCTCATGTGCCTCCTAACTTTAACCTCTATCTAACCCCTTCCTCCAAACCTAACCCACCAACTAACCTTGGTTTTTCAACCAACCTTATATGTTCTAACCTCCCCCCTCACATGTGTGCACATTTCTATTCTTTCCTAATTATGGAAAAAAGTCTTCATATTTGGGTGTTTCTCTGCCAAATAGACATGTGGCTTACCATCCACATGTCCTTTTTGGCTCAACCACTTGTCCCATTTTGAGGATTAGTTCTCTAAGCTTCTTCTCCTCTCCATCTTTTCCTATTTAATCTTCCCAATTTTCTTTAGAAATCATCCACTCTTTGCATTCATATCGTTGCCATGTCGGTTTACATACTCACATCCAATCATTTTGCATTCACATTTTGAGCTAAATTTGCATAATTCATCATCATGGGGCACATCTACCACCCTTGGAAGCATCTATTGAGCACACAATCAAATCAAAGGGCAACCAAATCAAGGAAAATATGAGAGTTTGCTATTTTATTGCTCGTTAATTAGCTTTCTTGAATTTCCCTTTTGGCGTCCTAATCTTGAGTGTGGTTGAATTTTGTGCTTCCTTAGGGTGTTTATTGTTATTTCAATCATTTTATTTAGCATAATTTTTTACATACATTTATGGAACGCCCGGTGGGACCCACTTCATGGGTCAATCTCACATTTTTTGTTGTTTAGTGTGTTACCTTGCAAACTTTTGGACACTTGCAAGCAAGAACGTCAGAATACAGGTGAAATTCCACCTCAAAAGAAGTCTATTTTAGCTACAGGTCAATTTTGAGGAATGACATATTTGAACCCCGAAACAATGGGATTGACACCATAGACAGTGGGAACAAATTTTTGTTGTCGTATGACAAGTATAATTTTATGTTTTTACTGTTGGGTTTTTCTATTTCTATCATATTTTAACAATGAAATGATGGGTTTGCTAGTAGAAGTAGCAGGTTTCAAGGTAGAAGTAGTAGGTTTGAATATAAAAGTTATGGATTCACTAAAATTTGTTTTTACTAGTAAATTAGCGGGTTTGATCTTAGTAACAATGGGTTCACGAGTAGTTAGTGGAGACAACGGGTTTGTTCTATGAAATGGTTGGAATGCTCTATGTTTAATTTTTTGTACTTTTTCATGAATCTTAATTTAATTAGATTATTTCTAGCTTGCTAATATTTGTTGTTTAATTGGTTTTTGACTAAAGTTTGTGCGGGTTATCATCGTTTGTCAAAGATCATGATTTGAAAACTACTAATGATCTTTGATGCAGGATGCATGTTAAAGAATTGTGATTTCAAAACAAGATTGTTTTATCTTTTAGGTTAGATCACATTTTGTTTGGTGCTTAAAAAGAAAAAGTGTATTCCATGTTTCATGCACTTGTATTATTTAGAGTAGACCCCCCATTACACTAATTATCCTTTCCCCTTTCCTCTGGGATCCTGAGTGTAAGCAAAAGGTGATTAACAACACCCAACTTTTTATTTGTAGAAAAGGGTTTGCCTCCTGGTGCTATAAATTGATGAGAGGGAATGACCCAAGTGATACTTTCTTTTGGTCTACTGTATAAAAAATTATGATTTTGGTGAAATCCATAATCAACTGGTGTAGTTGTGTTATATAACAATGGTTTCCCTCGGTATCTACATGCAAATACCTTCGCAGTCTTGACAAAAGTCAAAATCTCCTAGTGCTTGTGTCGAAGATGAGTAAAAACATATGTTCTATAGGATATGATATCTCTTAAATGAGCTATCTATCACATGTATAGCCATCAAATTTACCCCAAAAGTTCCCCCACTATGAACCAATATTCTGTTGACGACTATTTTGACACACCCGCCAACAATCAGGTAGCCAATGTGAACACTTACCACCCCTCCCGAAAAGCAATAAGTTTAGGAAAACTAACTACTCCAAGGTATCTATAGTCGGGTCACGATAGTGATGGGCAGCCCAATGGTTGATGTGGGCGTACCTATTAAGGGGGCCTGCTGGTGGAAACTAAATCACGTTGATCGTTAATGGCTTAACTCCCTCTCTTTTTTTGTATTTTATGATTCAAGATTCTCTGGAAAATAAAATTGCGAAAGATAAGGAAACAAGAAACAAACAATGAAACCAATTCAGTAACAACTTAACAAGCTACTCAATCAATTCCCTGCAATCCAAAAATTATCAGATATTATTCAAATTATCATTCAACAACGGACCTCCAGTAAACTTGCAAAATCATCAACTTCACAGACTTGTGCAAAAAAAATCACCAATAATATCATCTACCACAATAATTCTCATACACCACTTACGTACGCAATATGATTCATGAAGTAATAAACAAAAGATTAAACCACGTTGCTAATTCCAAATAATAGACATTACTGGATCACAAAGAATAACTTCGTAGAATATATGTGTAGATCAGGAAATCTACAAGTTGCTTCTTGTATTAATTTCAAAGATTGTGTAACAAAAATACTCAAGTTCATAACAATCTGCAAAATAGTCTAAAATTTCTAAGTGGGCCTCAAATCATCAATTTGTGGACCCTTACAAATGAATCAAACTTCTCAATTTATAGATTTTTCTACCCTACTTTCTAGGAAATAAATCTAATCTAAATTAAGAACTCAAAACTAGGAGTCGCAGTTAACTTGCAAGTTTCTGCCTCTAGACTCTAGTTAACTACTATGAAATAGAGGTTCAGTGAGCACTATGAAGAGCATGCTGTATGAGCCAAGCTTTCATAGTCATGCAAAATTTTGTTCAAAACTGGAACAGGAGTTGGAACTGTCATCGGAGTGCCAGTGGAGAAGTCATGCAAAATATCTTCTCATAAATCCTTCTATCTTTAGCAGCTGTAGGTTCATCTTCTACTTCCTTTTATAAGATTTATAATTATTACTAATACATGCAACTTCTTCAGCAGGAGGATCAACAACATGCTTGATTCTAAATTTATACTTTTTCAATATTTCCTATGCCTTCTCTCTTTTCTTTTCCAATTCCCCTATTGTTTCTTCTACCTCTTGACATTGGGTGATCAGGTACGTGTATCTGTCCATCAGTGTGACATCGAATTGAGCTGGAGGTTGCAAATGTTGGGCCTCATATGCATCCCACTAGTTCAATACTTTCTCTTCCTCGATGACCCCTGTATCGGTTATCCCTAATCCAAAAATTACGAGTAGATGCTTTACAAAATCCTCATATTTAAAAATTACCTTCAGGAGAGGAACCTGAATGTCTGCTACATCCTTCACATACTGTTGAAGCATCTTGATCTTTAGTTCCAAAATGTATGTGTAAGACTGCAAGTTCTTACAACTATCACCACCCAAAAGGTCCTCCTCCGTTATTGCCTCTTCTCCTAAATACAACTTTATTCAAAATCTAGAATTGTTTACTAAACATTTTGAGCTTTCGCTCCCATTGCTGAGAAGAAGAATCTAATGCTCCTCCCACCTGTACTACCTCCTTATACTCCTTCATAGTATTCTACAAAAACAATCTAATTTTTGAGGCATTTATTTGGGCCCACAACTTTGTTGTAGCATCTACATGTCTTACCTCCATTAATGCTTTTACCTCTACCTCTGGGAGTGATGAGGTTGATGGTAGATTATCATTCCTGCAAGTATCTAATGGCTTTCCCATCTCTATTAGTAGTTGTTTGTACTGCTCTAGCTATGTTTTAAGCTCTATGTGGAAGGTATGTTCTTTCTCTATTCATCCCCAAGTTCCAAAGTATCTAACTCTCCCCACTTTGTTCACTTGCCCAATTTTACTTGAGATACTTGGTATTTCGGGGAGGTTTGACCCTCTGTGTGAAGTGGAACTACCACATCCACAACCACTTCACCGGAACCTTCTCTCGACAAATGATGTACAACCTTAGGTTTCTTGACCTTTCTTGGTTCCTCCATGATTGCTTGTTGTAGTATAACTTTAGGTAGCTTCACTTTCCTTTTCTTCTTCTCAAAAGTGAATTCGAGCCATTGTGTTATATATTTATCCTTGTCACTTTGATGTGACACTATGTCAGCAATTACAATATGGGTGTCTGCCTATTCTTCTACTTCATCCCTCTCTTATTCTTCTGTATGTTTAGGATCTTGAGGTGAAGCAACTTGGTGGGCCAGATTAGTTTGGAGAGCAATGATAACATTCAGTTGTTGTTGCTTGTGCATTTCTCCCAACTTATCACTGACCTCTTCTCCAAATGTGCTCACATCCTTACCTACTTCTGTCATACCTTGCCCAAAAGCTATATCCTTAAGGGGGTCTTCTTGGTCTTGAGGGGTTAAGACTAATCTTTCATTCAATAAATATTCCACCTCAGTTCGTTCTTTCTCCCCTCCAAGTGACTGTTGTTCCCTAGGCTATTCCTCTTCCTGGTCAGAGTCTGATTCAATATTTCTAATAATTATATTATTGGTGGTAGGCCTCAATGCCTATGGCCTAGGTGGCACTACGGCTATATCAACTAGTGGTGGTATAGGGGCGTTGGTAACTGGGACCCATGTTACAGTTGTTGGAGGAGGTCGAGCAAGCACATCCTCATCTATTTTTGTTCCTTCTTCTTGCTCTTGAGCACCTTCTCCTATTGTCTGTCCTATAGCTGTCCTTGGTGGAAGAACTTTAGCGAGTGGCACAGCTCCTAGTCCATCTGTTACTCCCAGGTCTACAGCCTTCTTCAATAATTCAGATCTTCTCATCTGCACATGAAGCTTTTCCAGTAAGTCATCAGTGCTATCTTCAGGCCCAACTGCTTCATCCAGGTCAGTTGATGCATTTTTCCTCGAGCTCGATCTTGTTTTTTGAGCATACTCCTTATAACCCCTTGATTGGGGCACCCCTGAGGTGGACTCTTTATGCTTCCCCTTTGAAGCACTCAACCTAACCCTTAAACTGAGCCACTGTTTGGTCCTATTAATGACCGCTTGGGAGACTTTGTCTATACTAAGGTCTTCATGTGCGAACCACCTTACAGGGGAGAGAGCCTTTTTTATCAATTTCATACTCTTTGTATGCAGCATCAAGCAATTCTCCATCATCCCTCAGGTCTTTAGGGAGATTAGTTTCAATTTAAAAATCCCTTATTTGGGGTATAGATAATCTATTAAAATTATTCTCCCTCCAAAATTGTTCTGGAGGTTTGCCCAAAAATCCTCCAATTTGGGCTTATGTCCCTCATATGCTTTAGCTATAGTTTGCTTGAGTTTCCCGTAGGGATCATAAAATTCCCTAGCATAATCGAACTCCTTTAAGTTCAAATCTTGGAGCTCTTGCTCCGCCATCTTTGCTACTTGTATCTTTGAACAAGAGAAATACCCAATGGACACTAAAAAATCAATCCCTATTTTATGCTTGGATGACAGGAGGGATTGAAGGCCTAGCAGTTGCCTAACATAATCTAACAAGAAGATTTGATCATTGTAGTACCTTGGAAGTAGCATTGGGTTCCCTGTAAACCCACTGACCCTTATGTAAGTGGAGCGTTGGTTTTGAATAAACCAACATGCCCATTCTTTGATGATGGCCATGGCCTTTGGGCTAATCCTGTATCTAGTGTCTCCAGTTAACTTAATGGTTACAGGGAAGAGGAAGGCATCATTAATCCTTTTGAAGTGTGCCTTTGCTTTACTAAATGAGAGTTGGGTATAATATTCCCAGACCTTCTTTTGGCCTTCTTCCTCTCCAAGATGACCTTCCACCTGTAGGCCTGGAAATTTACCCGCTCTTGAAACCACCTAGATGACATAGGAGGTGAAAAATAATTTCTTGGTCTGGAGGACCTCCTTCATCTGTATGCATATATTTTCAGAAAGGATTTGGGCCCAATCGAAGTATTGTTTCCCTATGAGGATGGTGGTCATGAATTGAAACATCCAGGGGCGAAAGTATTTGTAGTAAGGTTTGCCAAAGGCCCTGCTCAACGTGATGATTAGGTCTCACTGAGGCTCTTTGAAGTCTGCCCTTAGTATTTTTGTGGTCTTTAAGCCCATTTTCCTCTCCTCTTCTAACCAATTTTCATTCATGTGCCTCTTGTTTGAGGTTACATTGTTGTTTCATACAGTCTGGGGTTCCTCTTCAGTTGAGAGGAATATCTCATCTCTGGTAGGGATGCCAAACATAAATCCCAGCATGTCCGAAGACAAATCTATTACTGTTTTACGTTGTGCGTCTGTGCATTTCTTGGTATCAGGGTCATACAATTGGGTGATTTTCATAATGAACTCTGAAGCCTGTACCAACTACGGGAAGATGGTAGCCTCCACTAGGCCTGATCTCTTTATCCTTCTTAGTGGGGCTTCCAACCTTGATTTATTCAACTGAGTCTTAATGTCTTCAATCTCAATGTGTCTGATCTTGGTATCTATAACCCATTTGATTTGGTCATCCACTTTTCAAACATAAACTTGCCCCTGATAATGGTATTTCATGGTTGCAGGAAAAAGGTCAATGTCTTTGCCTCTCTTGCTGGAAGTTGGGTCCATCTAATCGCTTGAATCTGCAAGAAGGAACAAGTGTTAATCCCTTGTACAAAGCATGAAAGACTTCATTCACCTCAAGACTCTGGGGTTCCAGGGTTCTCTTTTAGAAAACTGATCTCGAAACTTCATGGTTTCGGGGTAGATAAGCTTTGAAACCAAACGATCTGGAACTCTGGGGTTCCAGGTTGGGTGCAGTGAACGAAGTTTGAAACTCTGGGGTTCCGAGCTTGATGGATTACAAATTGGTCTGGAACTCTAGGGTTCTGAGCTTGATGGATTAGGCTCACTTCGGGACTCCAGGGTTCCGGAGTCCCGAGTTAGAAATAAAGGACACCCAAAAAGACTTAAAACATAATGAGCTCTAAAGGGATGGACCTCAGAACTCTGGGGTTCCGGGGTCTGTGGTACTACTTCTTTAAAAAGGGGCAATCCAGAACTCTGAGATTCTGGGGTTCTGGGGTCATTGTGCATTAGGAACAAGACTAACCTCAGAACTTCGGGGTTCCAAGGTCTATGGAAAATCAACTTAACCCTGAACTCCGGGGAAAGACTAGGGCACATGGGGAACTAAAAAAAAACAAGGAAAAAACAAAAAACAGGAAGAAAAACAAGAAAAAATGCAAGACAAATAGATCTAAACTAAAAAAACAATAAGGAGGGCAAGAAAAATCACCAACCTGGTGAGGAAAATCACCCAAGAACGCAAAAGGAGCTTAGAAGGATGGAGGCACGAAGTATGGAGGTCAAAGACAAAAGCTCTGAAAAGTTGAATGCACAAATGAGCTTTGAAAAGTTCATTCTTCCTATTTATACCCCCCCCCCCCCGAACCTCATCTATACAATGCCTAAAATAGGACATCGAGACTCCGGGGTTCCAGGGTCGACACAAAAAAAATCACCTTGGAACTCCAGGGATCCGAGGCGCATAAGGAAAAGCAAGCAAACGATCAACCTCGGGAGTCTGGGGTTCTGGAGTTCCGGGGTTGATGAACAAAACATACCTCAGGACTCTGGGACTTAAAAGTTCCAAGGTAGACAAACAAAACACACCTTGGGACTTTGGGGTTCTAAGGTAGACAAAAGAAAATAGACAAGACAAGGAACCACCTCAAGACTCCGGGATTCTGGGGTAGGTGCACTAACAAGCAAAAAGACCAACCTCGGGACTCCGGGGTTCCAAGGTAAAAGGAGCAAAACTTAAAACCAAGCAATAGAAAGAAAAAGAGGGACCCCATATTTTCAACACAAGGAAACTAATGGGGGTTGGGTATGTAGAGCATAATATGTTTTAGTAGCCAAAATCCTTGATGTTTGTTGGTGCAAGAAATCGGACCTTTGAACTTGCCCCGATTCATACTATTCATTGTAGAGCCAGAAAATTCCTCAATTTATAAGATTGTTGGATCTTCAAGCTAAGATATTTGTTGTGCTCATGCCATGGTGGGGGAGCCAATGCCACCAATATCTCTAGTTGTTTTCTTTGTTTCAATATCTGAATTTATCCCTGTGGGGGACTCAACAAGCAAGATCCGTATTCCAAGCCTCAAGTTGTTTTGTCTTGTGTAGGGGAAAAAGTGAGACTAGGTTAACATGCCCTAATCCTACCTTTTGACACACATTACAGAATACGAAAGAGCCTAGAGGTATCACACAATTGGCTACTTCTTCTTGTGGAAGAGAGAGCCACGGGCTACCTATTAGGATTTCTATTCCTTTGTTGTAATTGAAAGATGAAATGATGCAAGTTCAATCCCTAACCCCAAAGTGCAAGTATGAACTAATAACAAGATTGCAGAATTGAACTTAAACAATGGAAAGTTGTAAACACAAGGACAAGACAAGAATGCAAATGCGTAACCGGAGTTAAAATCTGACTGAAAATGTTCAGGACGGGGGCGCGGGCGCCACTGTCCTGATTCTGCCCCTGAAACTGCTCCGAAAACTGTTGTTTTGCAAAGCTGTCAAAAATGCTGAAAACTGCTGTCAGAAGGACCAGGGCACCCAGCGCCCCTGTCCCAGGGACCAGGGCACCCCACGCCCCTATCCTGGTCTTTTGCTCTGAGATTTGGTGTGAAGTTCGGTCTCCGTCTGATTCTTCCAAATCTGTAACTTGCGGCATCGTCCGAATTCCGAAACCTGCACTTATATCTGAAAAGGTGTGGTGGGCGGCTATATAGGGTTTTGCCTTAGTCAAACCCCCGCTTCTGTGATTTCCACCTCCACGAATAGCCAAGTTGTATTGTAAAATGTATTGTGTGTGCAGACCTAGTGTGTGTGCAAGGTCCTTAAATGCAAGAAAGCAAACTAGAGAAACCTAGAAAGTAAACCCTAATTGCTTGTAAATGATAATGTAAATGCTCTAAATCAAGATGCAAAGTGATCTAAAGCATGAATAAAGGATATATTGAAGCTTATGCAAAGACATGAAAACAATATGAAATCATACCCAACCCTCAAGGGAGGAGTACAAGCCAATCTTCAGTCGGTAATCTCCTATTGTTCTTCAATGACTTCCAAGCCCTAAATGGATGAATGAAATTGATAAATGCTTGATAGAAGGATGTTGAATGTTGTTGAAGTCTTCAAAGATCTGCTCTTTCGCTGCATATGAGGTTCCTCAAAACCAAAATCGGATCCTTTCAAATGAAGAAAGAGAGCTCTTATATATGAAACCCTAGGTCTTAATTTTGACTTTTGGCTGACCTAGAGATTGAATATCCCGCCAATTTCTTGGGGTTAGGCTTTATTTTATGATTGGATCGCGCTCCTAAAATTTCGGGAAAAATGTCTGGGACCATGTGCACTCCGGGCGCCATGGTCCTCTCCGGGCGCCATGGTCCCGACAACTTTTCACCAAATTTTCAGGGCCATCGGATATGATGATTTTAGAGAGAATCCCGAAGTTACAGGTGATTTCGAGATGTTTTGACCCCCGAAATCAAGCCCCCAAGTTCAAAATAGGACCTAATTAGGGTTTTTGATTAAATGATGTATAGGAGGAATAAAATGAAAAGGGCACACTTTAATGAAAGGGCCCAACTTTATGATGTGGGAGGTGATAAAATAGAACCTTAGACCTAATTAATTTGATTAATTAAGTGCTAAAGGGGAAATGCAATGCAAAATGCAAAATGCGCCAAGGCAGGTGCTAAACTAGGTGTGAAATTGGACCACTCTAGCAAGTGCGTACAATTTATGATGCTACATGTCTAAATTGTCTTCATGTTTCAACCAGTAATTGTAAATGCTTGGGCTAATTTGGGGCATCATTGTCTCAGTTGAGTTAGACACTTTACTTATATGCTTGATGTACTTTTGTGACACTTAAATCTTTTTCCAAGAGACAAGTCCAAATTTATCTTGAAATAGTGAGTTTGTAATACAAATCTTCATTTTTACCATTTCACTCAGTCAAAAATTGTGAGTTTGTTGTCTCAAAATCGCGAGATTACATCCTGAAATGGTGAGAATGTCGTTTTACTTGAGTAAGTTTACCCAAACCACAAATAGAAGGTATGCACTTTGTAATTGTAAAAGCACAATTCACCTAACTTAGTTTACCAAGTTCTCTAAAATGGCAGAAACGTTGTTCTTTCAATGAGGGTTCACATCCAAATTTGCAAAGTCAGTTTAGCCAAGTCTTCAAATAGTTGGAATGCTTTGTTTTTCCATAGTCTATGTATCCAATCCAGAAATAACAGGTTTGCATCCATAAACAATGGGAACATTGTTCTCAGGCATTAGTTTTACCAATTTTGTCATAACTAGGGGTTCACTACCAATAGTCGCAAGAATGTTGTCTGTAACATCAATTTTGCACCCATAAGTAGCGGGAACGCCTTTTGTCTTGTTAATCTACCTGAATTTTCCCAATTTTAGGTCTGCTTATCTATTTCAGCAGGTTTGTTACTTACCCAAACAAGGTTTTAGTCCATTACATCATTGTTATTGTCTACCAAGGTCTCGATTTGCATCATCATTTTTATCATCCTAGCTATTGAGTTGTTATCTTGGTCACAATTTCAATTGTGTCATCATTCTCATCAATTTTCACCCATCATTATCTCGCGTCTCCAAAATACAATCATCATTGCATTTTTCTTAAGTCAGGGATTAATCTTTATATCAAATCAATCTTTTAATTCAATCGACTATGTCGTCGATCAATCTATCCAACATCAATTGAGTCTTAAATCAGTCATCCCATATAACTGAACCGAGTCAATAATTCCTTCTTTTCATTAAGTCAGTTATCCTAGTTGGTTATCTAATTAAATCAGTTATCATTTTCATCAAATAGATCAGTCAATCATTCAATCCTTCATCCATCTCACCATCCAGTTCATTAGTCAACTGAGTCACAAATCAATCCCTCTTCCATGTTTTGGTATTGTAACCAAAAATTGCAATATAGTCTACATCTTTAGCAACCTTTATCACTGAGCTCTTTGACTATATCGTGTCTTGAGTTTAGTCTTTTATTCTTTGTGGCTTTATCACCTTCAGCTAGAGGTTTGGTTCACTTTAACTCATCTTATTGCTTGAGTGCATCCTCTTTAGTAACTTTTGTGTCGCAATCATTCAACTAGACTTGTCAAACCGCATTTTAAGTAACAATTTCCCAACCAGTCTCTTTTTTATTTAGTCATTGCTCTCATCTAGTCAATATTTCATCAAGTTGATCAAAATCAATTCCAATTCTTCACTTGGGCAATGCATTTCATCATCATCTTCTTTCACTTCACAGTTCATGCCCATCACCACTCGATCTAAATCTAGACAAGCAATGAAACAACAACCTCCTCAATTTGGAGTAGGATTTTCTGACACAAAATATATTACTGATGTGGGCGCCACTCCCATCATGTCAAGAAATGTTCCTAGTTTTGATCCATTTAATCCTACTATTTTAGATGAGACTATGGTTAATCAACCCGATGAGATGAATTTTCCAGTCAATCCCTTTGATCAATTCCTCCTAAATCCTGATAATGCTTAAATAGTGGAGGACATCATTGAAAATTGTAAGTATATTATCTTTGCAAATATGGTTGTGTAAGTTGGTGAAAATTAGGGTTTCCATCGCTAGGGTAATAAAACAAATAATTTTGCTTAGGGACCATTTACATTAGGGAAAGATAGGAATTAGATAGATCTAAACCTAATAGATCTAGATTCTGATCTAATTCTAGGGGTTTTAGATGTGCCTCTTCTTTCCCTTGAGTTGAATTGATTTGAATTTGTTGATGTAGACACCTAAAATTGTCCAATCTAATTAAATAAATATCTTTATTTATTTTTTATTTTAAGCCTAATTCTTCTATTAATTGAATAAATCTTTATCTATTTAATTAATTCATTTATCCTCTTCTAGCCTTATTTCTCATTTAAATAAATACTTTTATTTATTTAATTATCCCACTTCTTCTATTAATTAAATGAATCTTTATTTATTTAATTAATTCATTAACCTTTTCTACCTATGACACATGTCATTCATCTCTTAATTCATACAATACCTACCCTCTCATTATTTTCTTATTTCCTCTACCTACCCTTTAATCATAGCCAACCATTTATTTTTTACACCTCTCACTCTTATCCCTCCATTTCTTATAGTGTCTTCTATATAAGGAGATGCTTCCTTCATTATCAACCCTGATCAGTTGATTACCCGACTACGCTTTCGAACTTTCATATGCGATCAAGCCTACTTGTAACCACATTTCCGTTCTTTGTTGAGCTCTTGTGCACACATAAAATCTGAGAGCAAATAGATCAAGCAAGATCAATGGAGATAGGAAGAATGAAGATTCAAACCCTATTGGACATGTGATGGTATAATCTTTGTGATTTCATTTGATTTGCATTGTCTTAGGTAATCTTTATATGTTATGGTGGATCTTTGTTGTTGTTAGGCTAGGGTTTTGTGGTTGAATTCATTTAGTCTTTCAATATTGTTGTTATCCATTTTCACCATATACAGTTGAAGATGCTGAAATTAGGGTAAATGTGTTGATATTGAAGATATTATGCATAAATAGTGAGCTACACTCATCAAATAGAGCCACAAACTTGGATCTGAGCAATATGTGAATGTTTCAATCTGTTCCCAAAAGATCAACCTGAATTATCAGGACCGGAGCATCAACCACTCTCATCCTCCGAACTTTTTTCCATCCAAAGGTAACTTGTTCATCTTTGTGAATTGTGTTGATCCTAAAAATTACAACTCTATACCTATTTCCTACACAGAAAAAAAAAATGTTGGGAATAGGTGTTTTCCTAAGTCAAACCCTAGTTGAGGAATTACCCTTGAATGAAATAATGCAAATATTGAAATAAATGTTAGAAAGATATACCTCAAATCTGCAATTATTGATGATGATACTTTGCTTCTCGAACGTAATCACATATGTATGGAATGACATGAACATGATAAAATTCTAATCAAACACACATGCTTGCATATGAATGTGTAAAGCGAAAAATCGCGATCGAACCCTAGTTGCTCTCCCCTCTTCCAACTCCGAGGAGAGAGAAGGGAGGTTCGCTAGGGTTGATGGTTTTCACTTAGGGGAGAGACTTTACATTCAAAAGAGGGGTTGAAACCCACAAGATCCAATCCCACACAATGCAAGATTGGATGCTAAATGCGTTTCAAGGGTTAAGACAACAAGGCTACCCTCTTTTGTAAAGAATGTGCATAGAAGAATTAAGCTAGGAATGCATAGAAAGTGACAAAGATTCGCTTATAAACTGAGATAGGGATATAGGATGAAGCTGCGGACCTGGAATTAGCAGTAAAATGTCGATACGGCGCTGTCCTGCAAATTTGAGCAAAAGTTGTCAGGACGATGGCGCCCGGCGCCACGGTCCTCCGAAAAATCCGCGAAACGAAGGGGGATCTGTTCGTCTCTGCACAAGGATTCCAAATCTTCAATTTCAGCCGCATACCTGCAACCTACAAACAGAAAAGCGAAGACGATTGGGGGGTTAGGGATTAGGGGTTTGCCTTTAGGTCAAACCCCGGTTTTGGAATTAACCAAGAAATGAGAAATGCTGTAAATGTAAATGACTCTAATGTAAAACAAGTACTAATACCTTGTTCTAAGGATGTTTGTATCCTTATGTGCGAAGGTTTAGATGTTGTTGTTTGTTGTATGTTGTATGTTGTATGTAGCATGTAGTAAGTGATCTCCTCTTCAATGGTTGAATCCTTGTCTTGAATGCAACACTTAGCCTTGAATGGAGACTTAGAAGGAATGCTTGAATGCTTGAATGCTTGAGTATAGTTTCCACGCTTGTACACATATCCTCCTCATATGCCAAATGAGAGAGAAAATGTAGTTTATATACTTGCCATTAGGGTTAAAAGACTGATTTTCCCGACCTTAGGCCGACCAGGAAAGTTAATTTCCCAATTTGCAAACAAAAAGACCCGAAGTCCTCATAGGAAACCGGGCCCAAAATAGGCCCAGGGACCAGGGCGTTGGGCGCCATGGTCCTGGGGGACCAGGGCGCTGGGAGCCATGGTCCTGGGGGACCAGGGCGCTGGGCGCTCTGGTCCCACCTCCCGGGACAGCAGGGTGCAAGGAGGTTCAGGCCAGGGTGCTTGAAAAATGCAGTTTTTAGTGTCATTATCAGGTTTTGGGGTCTCCATTCAGGTTGCGTGTTGCGTCGCCATCGTGAAGACCGAAATGCAGTCGAAATTGCAAGTGTCACAATTTTAGGACGCTACATTTAGCCCCCACTTTAGCGGGAGTATGTATGCTCATACTTCCGGTAAAGTACAAGGAAACAGCATTGAAAGACTTTCACCACGTCAAGGAGGCAAGATACACCAAGCCCCCAGTGGACTAAGGATCTTACGACTTCGATTGACAAAGTAAAAGGGAAGATCACGAGGGAGAACCATGACTGTCATTAGTAAGGTTCCCTCACTATGAGTCATGCAAGAAAAATACCAAAAATTTTCAAGGCAAAGCTAAGTTTGCTAAGAAATTTTCAAGTATCGTGAAGGGATAGACAGGGTGTATGCCCCCCTACGTTAAAGAGATCACACACGCCTCAACGGGGGTGATGGTTTTAACGTAGTGATACACATAAGAGATGAGAAAGGAAAGGAGCACGTTATCACAAAGATTTAGCACCCAAGTGTGAGATAAACCCAAGGATAATAGATACAAAACACAAAGCACGAGGTGACTTCGCTTTCCTCGGGGTCAGTATGCTATATGATAAGTCATGTATATATATCATATGTATGTATGCATAATTGTTCTTCATTCCCCAATCAAGGAAGGTCACCTAGAAGAAGGGAACACATGTGTCTTTTGAGTCAACATGAGAGAGACCAAAAGAGATCTCAATACTTTGCATCGTCCTCAAGTAGACAACACTAAGGACAACAAATAGAAGAATGAGAATAACATATAGAAGAAGTAACAAAAGAGAGGAGGAGAGAATCTGCTATGCTAATGTAACTAGTCTAGCACGTCATCTACCCCCCGATCTTGCTGATCAATGTTTCGGGAAGGCAGGGAACACGCTAGAGGAGGAACATCCAACACAGCAGATGGAGCTATCACAAGATCCAAACAAGGGCTATGTTCATGTTCCGAGCCACGTTGTTCTTGTCTAGGAGCTAGGATAAGTGCTTTAGAAAATTCATTAGATAAATGGTTATCAACATCAACAAGTTCGTATTCACTATCAGAAGCAAGAGGAGTAACATGTTCATCATGAATAACATTTTCATCTATATCATCATCAAGATTTATAAAAATAGGATCTTTAACTCGCACAGGATCAAAACCATCATGCATCTTATGTTTAGGAGATTTTGGAGAAAATGGAATAATGCTTGTTGAAGGTGTTTTTGGAGATTGCAAAGTTTGAAAAGCAGCTGCTTGAGCCCTAAGACGACGCTTTCGCCGACGTTCGCGTGCAGAACGATTTCATTTAGTCTTAGTAGGAAGTGGAGAAGATTGAGGAGGAGGAATGTTCTCATCCTTATCACTTGGGTGTTTAGGTTGTGGTCTCTTAGGCTGGATAATAGGAGAAGAAGAAGGTCTCTTCTCTCTATAAAAAGAAGGAGGAGGAACTGCTCCATATAAAGGAGGAATTTTTGGTTTAGGAAGGAGAACAAATCCATCATGATGAGGAGGTATAGGTCTACTTTTAGAAGGTTTATTAGGCATAGACATAGTCACATCCATAGGAATGGGTTGGGAATCTTCTTGAGGAAAGACATTAGTTTTATCTTTCAAAGGAAGAACTTCCTTCTCAAGAATGATAGGAATGTCAAGTTTGGGTGTTCTAGGTTCACTTAAAGATAGGATCATATCTGTTTTCCACTTTTGATAAGATTTGAAAAGATGATCACTTCGCGGAGGAAGAGATTGGAATTGTTTAGGCCAAAAGTAATCAATAGGAACACTAGAAGTTCTTTCAGCTGGTTTAAAGAGACTATGATTGACAGTAACAACTTCACCATTATGGGGAAATTTCAAACACTTATGAATAGGAGAAGCAATAGCCTTCATGGAAGATAGCCAAGGATAGCCAAGCTTCACACGAAATTGTTCGGATGAAGGAATAATAGCAAAGTTCACATCAAGAGATTTGTTATGGACCTCAATAGGTAATGTAATAGAACCAATTGCAGGAGAAGAAAAGGCATCAAATAATTTCACAATCACATCTATTTTGTCATAGATCACTTGATTCAATTGCAAAGTAAAAAGAAATTCTTCAGTAATAACATTAACCATGCACGAAGGATCAATAAGCACTCCACGGCAAGGTGTATTCTTGACTTTTGCAACTATGTATAAAGGACCATCAGGTGCCCTAATGGTTTCACTAGAATCAAATGTGATGGAAGGTTCTTTAAGGTTTTCTTGCTGCTCTACAAAGTTAATCACATTCGGAGTCATAGACACAAGACCATCAGATGAGAGAGAGGAATCATTAGCCTCAATCGCATTAGAGGTATGAGAAGTATGAGAAGGTAATGGATCAGTAAAAATCTGAAGATTTTGATTAGGAGGAGCTACAGATGTGTTGCCTTTATCATTCACTCCAGAAACAGAAATAGTATTATTATCAATCAAATCTTGAATTTTACCCTTTAAAGAAAAACATTTTTCAGTATCATGCCCAGGCTGACGATGAAAGTGACAAAAAGCTTTGTTATCAAAATAAGGTGAAGTAATCTTTACAGGATCAATTTGTCTTATAGGAGGAAGAGTAAGCACATTTTGTTCCAATAACTTATTCATAATACTATGCAATGATTCATTCAAAGGAGTATACTTTCTTTCTTTCTTGAAAAACTTAGAAATAGGAGGCACACCTGATGCTGCATTCACATTGTTATTGATGATGTTTTCATTGAATTTGATGGAATCTCTGTTCGGTTTAAACTTTCCAAATGGTTGTTGACTACTATCACCCTTATCACTCGGAGCCATAGGATGTGATTGTTCCATTTGACTCACAATCAGTTGATAATTGTGAAGAGTTGCACACAACTGTTGGAAAGAAGTAAACTCAGAAAACAGAAGTTTGTCTTGAATATCTTTTTGTAAATTAGAAATAAAGATTCTTTGAATATCATTGTCAGGCACTGGAAAAGAAATTTGAGCATACAAATGCTTATATCTACCAATGAAATCAGTCACTTTTTCTTTAACACCTTGTTTACAATGCATTAAATCAATCAAAGTAACTTTAGGACTTATATTGTTTTGAAATTGTTGAATGAAAGCATTTGCAAGTTGTTCAAAAGAAGTAATAGAATAAGAAGGCAACGAGCAATACCATTGTAGGGCTTTGTCTCTTAATGTTCTAGCAAACAATTTTGCAAGCAACCTTGGGTCATAAGCAAAATCAGTACAAATTGTTTGAAAAGTCTTAACATGTGTTAGAGGATCTCCTTTACCGTTATAAAGTTCCAAATGCGGGATTTCAACATGTTTAGGAGGGATAGCTCGAACAATGTCAAGAGAAAGTGGGCTTGAAACATCAAATGTGGGCACACTAAACTTAGATTGATTCATAGAGGCAATTTGTTGCTGTAAAGAAGAGACAGTTTGTGCAAGATTGTTAATGGTCGCTTCAGTCGAAGAGTTCATATTAGGTGTGTTAGATTGAGATGGAGGTGTGATGTTATTGAAAGAAGGTAGAGAATAAGGTGGTGGGACTCTATGATAGTCAATCATAGGGGATGTTTGGACAAGAGGAACACTACAAGGAGGAATGGAATGGTTAAATGAATTGCCCCCTTGCGTCATGTTCATTTGTGAAGATGTAATAGGAACACTCATTGAAGGAATGAATGAAGAAGTTGGATTGAATGAAGGAAGAGGATTAATTGAAGAGGAAGGATTGCCCCCATGACTGGTAACCACAGGAGGAATGTCTTGTATAGAAGTAGTCATTATGTTTGATGTAAAGGTAGGTATGGTAGCAATAGGAGTTGTCAAAGGAATAGAATGATTGACTTGTGTAGGAGGTTGTGTATAACCTAAAGATTCGGCACAACTCTTCATAGGCATCACGTTCGAATTCACAATGTGTGAAATACCACGCAAAATATCAATTCCATTCTTATCACTTTGAAGCATATGTTTTAGACCCTCAATTAAAGGAAGAGCTTGACTATCAGGATACTCATGAGACATCCATTGGTGAAAATCGTCAAATTGATTATCCAATTTCGAAAGTTGTTCTACAGAAACCTCATGGAGAGCTTCTTCATCATTAGGAGGATTATAGGAATTACCCATGTCCTCGTTAAAAAGGCTATTTAAATTAGGTTCCATCTCCTCGGTAATTAAACCTCGGAAAGACTTAATTCTACGGCTTCGTCTAACGGGAATAGTGGAAGTAGGGCTTATTGTTGTAAAACTCATGCACTAGAAAGAGAGAGAAGATTTTGAATTTAGAGGTAGCAATTTTTAGTAAAATCAGCCAATCTTCTAGATTTAAGCTGTTAAATGCAATCACGACAGTCTCCCAAAATTTCGAAAAAAATGTCCGGGACCGTGGCGCTCGGAGTGCAACACGGTCCTTGCAACTTTTTTCGAAATTTGCAGGGATGAAAGGTATGATGATTTTAAAGCTAATCTGAAAAAATTGAGTGATTTTACGATCTGTAGATAGGCCAAATTAAAATTGAACCCTATCAAGATTGTCGAAAAATGCAAAATTTGAATTTTGAAAAAGAGAGGGAAACTAAAATTTTGAATTTTATGATTTTAGAGGGAATGTCAAAAGCAATGCAAGTTTTGAAATTCAAAAATTGACTCAATTTCACGCAAAATTCAATTTTGAAAGCGGAAATCAAAGTTGTTGTAATTAAGCACTTAATTTCAAAAGTCACAAATTGCAAGAATTTGAATAAAGCACTGAAATTTCAAATGAGTGCAAACACACTTTTCAGATTTAGGACAGTAAGAAACACAATTTTGACATGAATTTCAGTTTCAATGATTTTTGAATGTTTAGAAGCCTTAAACCAAGCAATCACAAGACCAACTTTGACTGTAATTTTGAAAGTGTTATAATTGATAAAATCAGCCAAAATTCTGGATTTTAGTAGGAAAATACAGTAAAATCTAGCTCCCGAAATTTCAGAAAAAATGTCGGGGACGATGGCGCTCGGAGTGCACACGATCCTCGCAACTTTTTCCCAAATTTTCAGGGATGAAAGATATTGTGATTTTATTGCGGAATCCAAAGTTACAGCTGATTTGGAGATGTTTTGATCGGTCAAATTGTCGGACAAAGGTTGAATCAAGAAGGTTTCAAAAATTAGGGTTTTGACACTTAACCACTTAATTTTCAAAATTAAAGCACAAACATGAATTGATAATTTGTAATAGAAGGGCAGATCTGAAACAAACATTAACAATTAAGCATTTCACAAGTTCAATTACTAAAAAGAAATTTTAGGGTTTTTATGCAATCACCTCTAAAATTTTGCAAAAGATCAAACATGGAAATGTAATCAAGGAATCAATTTTCAGATCTAAGCATGAATAATCAGAAAGGATGTTCACGTCGGGTTCACCAAAATGTAAAGCGGAAAATCGCGATCGAACCCTAGTTGCTCTCCCCTCTTCCAACTCCGAGGAGAGAGAAGGGAGGTTCACTAGGGTTGATGGTTTTCACTTAGGGGAGAGACTTTACATTCAAAAGAGGGGTTGAAACCCACAAGATCCAATCCCACACAATGCAAGATTGGATGCTAAATGCGTTTCAAGGGTTAAGACAACAAGGCTACCCTCTTTTGTAAAGAATGTGCATAGAAGAATTAAGCTAGGAATGCATAGAAAGTGACAAAGATTCGCTTATAAACTGAGATAGGGATATAGGATGAAGCTGCGGACCTGGAATTAGCAGTAAAATGTCGATACGGCGCTGTCCTGCAAATTTGAGCAAAAGTTGTCAGGACGATGGCGCCCGGCGCCACGGTCCTCCGAAAAATCCGCGAAACGAAGGGGGATCTGTTCGTCTCTGCACAAGGATTCCAGATCTTCAATTTCAGCCGCGTACCTGCAACCTACACACAGAAAAGCGAAGACGATTGGGGGGTTAGGGATTAGGGGTTTGCCTTTAGGTCAAACCCCAGTTTTGGAATTAACCAAGAAATGAGAAATGTTGTAAATGTAAATGACTCTAATGTAAAACAAGTACTAATACCTTGTTCTAAGGATGTTTGTATCCTTATGTGCGAAGGTTTAGATGTTGTTGTTTGTTGTATGTTGTATGTTGTGTGTAGCATGTAGTAAGTGATCTCCTCTTCAATGGTTGAATCCTTGTCTTGAATGCAACACTTAGCCTTGAATGGAGACTTAGAAGGAATGCTTGAATGCTTGAATGCTTGAATGCTTGAGTATAGTTTCCACGCTTGTACACATATCCTCCTCATATGCCAAATGAGAGAGAAAATGTAGTTTATATACTTTCCATTAGGGTTAAAAGACTGATTTTCCCGACCTTAGGCCGACCAGGAAAGTTAATTTCCCAATTTGCAAACAAAAAGACCCGAAGTCCTCATAGGAAACCGGGCCCAAAATAGGCCCAGGGACCAGGGCGCTGGGCGCCATGGTCCTGGGGGACCAGGGCGCTGAGCGCCCTGGTCTTGAAGGACCAGGGCGCTGGGCGCTCTGGTCCCACCTCCCGGGACAGCAGGGTGCAAGGAGGTTCAGGCCAGGGTGCTTGAAAAATGCAGTTTTTAGTGTCATTATCAGGTTTCGGGGTCTCCATTCAGGTTGCATGTTGCGTCGCCATCGTGAAGACCGAAATGCAGTCGAAATTGCAAGTGTCACAATTTTAGGACGCTACAGAATGATGTAATTTTGCTCCACAATGATTGAATAAAGAATATGTAGCCTTGAAGATCTCTGAAAATGCTTGATTATGAATGCTTCATGGACTCAAGAATGTTGGTTTGCTTGGCGATGGAAACTTAGAATGCTTGGATGAAATTAGGTTGATCAAATGTCTCTATATAGGGGTATCTAGGTCATTTACCGATTAGGCCGACCTCCAACGGTCACGCAGAGCTTCAAAATTGAATTACCACCAAAGAGATAGGGCCCTTTTCCCATTTCAAAATAGGGCCCCACTAAGAGGGTCCAAGGCCCTAGGCGCTCTAGTCCTTCTTAGTTAGGGACCTCAATTTAGCCCTAGGGAGAAGGACACCCCTATAGAAAATCAATTAGTGGGTGTACATGACATCAAAACTAGAGAATTAGCACAAATTGGACCTAAATAGGAGATGAGGATGGGACACGCTAAGGTAGGGCCACAAACATGAGGTTTAAATTGGTCTGGTGGTAATTTATGATGCTACATTTAGCCCCCACTTTAACGGGAGTATGAGCCTATGCAAATACTCGCGGTAAAGTAGATGAAAGAGATAAGAGAGAGAAGCAATTGGGAGCATAATCACAAGGGGTCTAAGACATCACTAATTTTGAGGAACTAAGCCCCCAATATTATGATCTTAACTCACTCAAATGCATGCAAGGGAACACAAAACAAGACAAAAGCAAAAAGGCAAACAAAGACAAACAAAGACAAAAGGACAAAAGGCACACAACACACAACACACAAAAGCTAAAAATAAAATCAAGACCTCAAATCAACTAGCCAAAGAGACCTTGATATCAAAATGTCCCCACCACTAATATCATTCTTGAAAAAAATGCCATCTCAAGATCACAAGTGATCACATAAAAGAGAAAGAGCACACATTATCCATGAACTACAAATAGAAAAGCCATGAGCTCATGTGAAGAAAAAAGAGAAAGCATCGATACACATTCTAGATGTGTTTTTCTAGGTGATCCATGAGAAGAATGAGAGGACATGTATACACATTCTAGATGTGTTTTTATAGGTGATCCATATTGGGGAGGAGAGTGGGAATAGTCTAGTTATGTTTTTCTAGTTCCACTCATCCTTATGTGTGTGTGCAAGTGATGTTTGGTTTCAGGTATTAAGCATCTCGTATAAGAGTTTATTTTCTCCAGTTTTTAGCATGCAACTACCTATGTAAGACATGAAATGAGAATGCAAAGGTGTGTCTGGTATCGGTAAAATCTCATATAAGAGTTTGTTTTCTCTAGTTTCAAGAATTTTTAACCCCATTTAAGACAAATATAAATGCTACATCTGGTTTCGGGAATGAAGCATCTCGTATAAGACTTTGTTTTATCTAGTTTAAAGTAATATCCCATTTAAGACGTTGCAAAAATATGGTACAATATAGTAAAAAGAGCATGATATGCATTCCCCCCCCCCCTTAAGATGTCAACATAGCCCTATGTTGATGTCTTAAGGAAGATAGAAACAAGGATATGCACCTTCGACACCAAGGAGATATCATTTTAGGCAATAATGTTCATAAATTCAAGCTAAAGATTCAATACTCTTACAAGCAAGGATAAGATAGTTGAAAAAGAGATATCTTACAACAAGTGTAAAGAGATCCTTGGAGGAGAAGAGATCTTTTCTCAAAATACATCTACCTCCTAGAGGAGTTTTTTGAACAAACATAACATCTTCCACCAAAAGAAGGGAAGGAGAACAAGAATGGATACCTTCCTCCTATTGCTAGGTTAAAGGGAATCTTGATGAAGGATCTCACACTTTTGACCCAAAGTGAAAAGGGATTGTTTATAATAGATATACATTGCCAAGTGTAAAAGAGGTTGTAGTCAAGGATACACAACTCTTGCATAAGAGAGAATCCTTGAGTAAACAACAACTTCACACAAGGAATAATATCAAATCATAAGCAAACACCACTCAACAAAGGTAAATTGGATCCGTAAAAAGGATAGGAGCGAGAAATCATTGCTCACCAAGTTTAGGGACAATGAGAAGGATTACACAACTTCTAAAGAGATATTATTCATAAGAGTTGTACTGTTTCAAACAAAGAATAGGTCCTAACCAAGGAACACACATGTACTCGTATGAAGGATAATTCCATACAAGAAAGGACATCAAGTTATGAAAAATGACACACAAAAGAAAAGGTAATCTCTAAAAAGAGGAGAGAAAAGGAAAATACCATCCTTGCCTCCCAAGCAAGAGGACAAGGAAAAATTAGGATGAAGGATCACACATTTCCTAAGGAGAGATTATTCATAAGAGACATATCGTTTCAAACAAGGAATAGGTCCTAAACAAGGAACACACATTTATTCGCATGAAGGGTAATTCAATGCAAGAAAGGACATCAAGTTATTAAGAATGAAATCCATAAAGGAAATAGTGAAACCCTAGAGGGTAAAAGCGGAAACCTATGTCACACTTTTATAAAGGAAGTGGCCAACACAACTAAAATTGTTTAACTTCAACCACATAAAAGTGGCATTTCTAATTTAAATTTTGAAATGATGTAAACTGATGACATGTAGAAATATTAATGAAATTTATATATGTTATTTTTTAAAATTAAAAAAAAAAAAATTGATATTTTTTTATATATTCAAAGATAGATTTTTTATTGTTGAAAATGTTGAAAATCAGGGGTTCTAATCGACGTCACCAGAAAAAGAAAACAAACTTATTTTTTCCAAATTTTAATCTTCCAAATAGATGACATATATATGCAATTCAAAAAAAAAGTAAAATTAAATTTTGATTTATATTTTTCTCGTAATTACATTTTAAAGTCCAACATAGCTGAATTTGGTAGTTTTCATTCAACGTCATCTTTTGTGTATTAAATTTAACATTATCAAAAAATAAATTATACCCTTTTGGAGAAGATTCTCTGATCTAGTGAAAAATATATTTTGTAAAAAAATTTAATATCATTTAATATATATTTTTTAATTTCAAATCAGTCTCTTCTTGAACTTAAAAAACCTGCTTGCAATGTTTAAAAAATAAAACATATTTAAATTAATCAAAACATTAAAAAAATTATATGTCCAAATTTTTGACTTCGAGCTCTACAAAAGGGTATTTTTCAATTTTTGTAAAAAAGTATTCTACCTAAAGGAAAATATAGCAGAAGTGGAAAGTTTTAGAAATGTAAAGAAAATGGTGATTTGGCTGCCACGTCACATGACACATAGACATGTTCGGTCGAACTTGGTCCCCCAACTGACCAACTGACTATTTCATGTCTTTTTAGTTTTTTTTTGTCTTACTTACAAAGTCAACTGAAGGTAAATGTGAAAGTCATTTTGAACGTATTTTTTAGGGTAACTTTGAAAGGCTTTTTTAATCTATTTTTTTATTTTTTTTACATTGATTTCAATTTATTAATGTAGAAAATAGTTTAATATTTATATTACATGTGTAACTTGACATGTTTTCTTGTAAATAATGTCATAAAATAAGAAAAATTGCTTATTATATATCGAAATTAGATTAGATAACATTTTGATTTGGTGCATTAAAAAGAACCCTTGTTTGAAATGTTTAGTGCCTTGCACACTTTGTGTCGTAGAACCCTTGCATTGTGCTTTTTTTTGTTGTAGAACCCTTTCATTGTGTTTTTTTTTGTTGTAGAGAGGCCTGCCTTTGGAGATGACCTCAAACCAGCTTTTCCTTTAGGTCACAATATAAAAAGGTTGCGGCTAAAGCTTGGTTCTTAACTTGTCTTTCTCGGGCTACAGGTGTCGATAACAATTAAGGTCTGGCAAACGTGACTAAGGATCCTCACGTAATGGACTAGAAACTTAAGCATCTCAGGCTAGAATCCCATAAGATAAGTCCCCCAAACAGTGACTAGAACCCTTATTTAGTGGCCCACCCTATTGATTGAGTTGTTGGCATCAAACTCAATGCAAGGGCATAGTTGGTTTTTTCCCCAAGATACTCACCATATGGCTCCCTTAAGATGAGATAGAAATCCCTAGCTTAGCATAAATTACTTGTAGATTTTCGGGGAGAGGGTGATTGGGTCATCCTTCTAGTCTTAGAGGCCCCTACCTATCCTCTCTTGAAAAGACAAAAAAGTGTGCATGCCCATCTAGGTGTGATGACACTTGAGTCAACGGAGATTCCAATATGTCCAGGTTGTTAATGTCACCATGAGGCCTTGACCTTAGGATAAAAAGTGTTTGAAGTGTTTTTGATTCTATTGAGACCAATGGAAATTGGGCTGAATTTGGCATACGGACTTACACATTGATGTAAAATTTTGGACAATCACAATGTAACAACCATTGTGTCTTCTTGTTTCCGATGTTTGAGAATTGGCTAGACTAAATTTAAGCACAACACTTCTTATTTATCATAATTTACCTAACATAGATATTTAGATGATTATTTAGTACGTGTGACATAATTTACCTAACACAAATATCTAAATGATTATTTAGTGCATGTGACATAATTTACCTAACATAGATATCTAGATGATTGTTTAGTACATGCAACATAATTTACCTAACATAGATATAGATATATGATTATTTATAGTACATGTGAATTTGCTTAAATAAATGAAATTCATATCCAAAATAAGGTCTAAGGAGAGTCCATAAGTTGTCTGCTCGATATGTACATGGTTTGTTCATAGTGTAATGAGCATGTACATGCACAGCTAACTTTTGTAATCGATATAAATTTTGTGTAAATATTTCAACCATTTTCTTTTATGTAACATAACATGACCAACAAAAGCAAACAGTTAAAATGTTTACACAAAATTTGAATCAATTACAAAAGCTAGTTGTTTGTACAAGTGTAAGCCCATAATACATTACCAACAAACCATGGTTCTCAGGAAACATATGAACTCTCCTCACACCTTATTTTGGATATATGAATCATGTATAAGTATTTATATGTAAATATAAATAATCATCTAGATATATATGTTAGGTAAATTATGTCACACGTACTAAATAATCAACTAGATATATCTATGTTATGTAAATTATGTTCATAATTTATCTAACATGGATATCTACATGATTATTTAGTACATGTGAATACCTATACATGATTCATATCCATTTGAAATAAGGTGTGAGTAAATATCCACTAGCTTTTGTAACCAGTTCAAATTTTGTGTAAACATTTCAACCATCTGCTTTTGTGTAACATGATAATGTGACCAACAAAACCAAACGGCTGAAATGTTTATGCAAAATTTGAATTGATTACATAAGCTAAATTTACTAGTACAATATTATTATGTATTACCAAAAAATCATTGTTCTCATGCAACTTATGAACTCTCCTCACACACTTTATTTAAATGGAAATATGAATCATGTATAAGTACTCACATGTAAGTATAAAAAATCATCTAGATATAGATATGTTAGATAAATTTTGTCACTCGTACTAAATAATTGTCTAAATATCTATGTTAAGTAAATACTTATACATGATTCATATCCATTTGAAATAAGGTGTGAGGAAATTCCATAAGGAAATGAATTATGTATACATAAATTCATGTACATGTACATGGATGATCACTCATTATCAGTTACGTGGACCATTCATTATCAATTAATAAATAGTCATTATCAGCTAAGTATTCATTTGGACCACTCATTATCAATTAAGTGGACATTTCATTATCATTTTTTACATGGACTTGACTTAGAATAGCTTAAACATGCATATTTGAAGTTGGGTCCAAGTCATTTGACATATATGTGCATGTGTGCATGCGTATAGGGGTCTATAGATCTGAATTAAAACTCAATTTAGCAATTTGTCCAATGGGGAGTAAAAGGACTAGATTAGGAAAGTATGATCAAATAAAAGAGACAAAAAAAAGGGATACAACACCTGCTCAAGAACAGCCCATTGATGATGAAGTGGTTGCAATTCAAGAACGACAAGAAATTGGTCCTAGTTAATCAAAAAAAAAATCTATGGTATGAAAAATTTGATGGAGATCGATGAAGATTCTATTTTCAATGAGATTTCAACTAAGGATATGGTACTAGAAAGCACATTAAAATTACACTAAAAAAATAAAATGGGATGAATATTTTTCAAGATAAATCTCTAATCGGAAGAGCACAATTATGTGCAAAGTTATTTAGGAGAAAAGAAATGAGTCCTGTTTTAGAGTAGTTGGGTGTTGATAACAAAAAAAATAATCAAACAGATTAGTAAATCAAATAGTGATTGAAAATTTGCAAGAAGCATTGAAATGTATTAAGAGCACGAGTCGAGATGTTGATTTAAGTGTTGCTCGTAGAGCATTAATGACTATGATTTCTAGTAAGAAATTATCACATAAAATACAAACTCGAGCAATTTCCCAATTATTGAATCTCTAGAAGAACTATCTAGAGATATATTAGGAAAAGAAATAGGTTGGATGAAAATATTAAAAAGAATTGGGTAAATATTTGTAGGGTTCCTCGAAAAGATAAAAATTTTGAAGATGTAAAAAGATAGGTTATTAAATATTGGACCAGTCACTCTCATGTTTCTTCCAATAGAAGAGACACTATATAGATGAGGTATGAAGATGGTACACAAATTTCACGTCCAAAACATTTTATAGACATAACACAAAGTTAATTGTTTGAAGCATTCAAGCAAGAATTTCCAGATGTCAAGATTTGTCAAAGGATGTTTGAGGGATTATGACCATGTTTTGTATGTATAAATAAGGTACATGAAACTTGTTGTTGTTAAAATCATATTGAATTTCATCTACACCTATAGTCATATAAAAAGGAAGTGGCAGTAACTAATCCAAATGTAGTCATCCCTGCAAGTACAAAATAATTTTTGAAGTCTATTTTTTGTGAAATATTGGAAGATTCAGATGAGTTCAATATACAATGTATAAAAAATACATGTACTGATTTTGGAGATTTGAAAAAAAATTACAAATTGAGAATGTTGATCTTTCAATGCAAGTTATTTGGAAGAGATTTGAATATGATGAATGCCAAACAAGGTCCAAAGTTGAATCGAAAAAAAAAATGTAAAAAAGAGAGTGAATTGCCTTACAATGAGTTTATGCCTAGATTTCAGAATATGATGTATCCACATATCCAACATTGTCATGGTGCAAAATGGGAAACTAAATAGTTTCGTGACTCAAAAAATTGCTTTCCTCGAGGTTGTATTATCTCAATTGTAGACTTCTTTGAGAACTATGCATTCAATTCTCACACAAAGATTCAAAGTCAATATTATCATTATGATCAAGTTGCAATCTTTGTACCGATAGTTATGATACTTGATGTTAAGTACAGATGCCAAGCTAATAAGATGAGAGGGGGGGGTGAATCATACAAACTTGATCTTCCATAAAAACATTAGATTCAACCTCGGTAACATATACTTCAGTAATATAACCAAAACTGCTAAACATGCAAACTCAAAAGCATATAAACATCATAACACTCATAACACCAGATTTAATGTGGAAACCCAAATAGGGAAAAACCACTGTGGGATTTCAGACCCACTAAGAAATATACTCTTCTAGAGTATGCTCAGTTAAAAGAAAATCCTGTTAAAGATTACAAACACATTGCTAGATGTGACCCGGTTAAGGGATTTCCCTAAGATCTGTTAGGATCTTCACCTTGTTAGAAGTGACCTTGTTAAAGGATTTCAAACACTCAATCAGAATGTCACCTTGCTAGAGGGTTTTACAAATAAGACTGTTAAGTCCACTTGGTTAAGAGATTTTCTGTCACTTGACAAAATAACAGTAATAAAAATCTATCTGCAACTTCACATCTAAAATGCTAAAGCAGATTCTTATTTGCTCAATACAATCTAGACATAGAACTAATCTTGTCCATCTATTGGGCTTCTATACTCTGTTATTCAAAACAGGTCTTCAAGCTTATGTGCTCGGTAATCACTATGTAGCATCCCTGTGCATACATTTGCCCACATGCATTGTTTATCAATAGTTCCTTATTTATAAACAATTTGCCAACCGCTTAATCTCCTTGATCACATTTCCCATGATCAATCATAGCCATCAAATCTTCAAACTTTGACCAGGTTCAATGTATCCTTCGATCTGAAAATGTTTTACCCTGCCTTGGAACTTGTGCTAGGGTAATGCGGTTCAATCTAAGCTGTAGATCTTCCTGCCGATTTTCCTTTGCCATAGATTCTTTAACAAACTTCATTCATGGCATACCAATCATTTAATCATAACCAGCTCATCAACTTCCTTCATTAAATAACGCATGTAATCATTTAATGCATTTTGTTATTACTCGGTTGCAACTCAGTAAATACTAAACTTCACTCGGTAGACATTCCGCCTTCATTAACCGATAGCAATAACCTTAGGGTTTAACGACTAGGTTCCTTAGGGTTTACCGACTAGGTTCTTTGCTCGGTAAAATAGTATAGTATTAACCTTACAATCAACAACATATGTAGGATATCAAAACAATCTAAACATCATGATCTCATCATTGTCTAACTCAGTAATAGTTGCCCATTGAATACCTTATTTCTCCCCTTATTCATCATATTCTTTCTGTGTCTTTTACCAACATCTTTATACTCATCAAATCATACTTCTCAAGATATGGCAACATCATACTGAATTAGAAAATCAATTTCTTGACATCAATGACAAAATAATAATATTAAGACAATAAACATCCTTAATTAGTTATATCCATAATCATCAACAACCTTCTCAATATCCTTATTGAAATGCCAACAATCTCCTATTGTCTGTTATAATGCCAACATGTACAAGTTTTGTATAGACATGCTGAGTTTCATGTGGATGGTGTAGAAAGTGGCGAAGATGAATGCATTATCATCAAAGAGGTTCATTTGTATATCAGTGATGATATTGGTCATGATAGGAGTTATGTAGCCCATTGTTTTGAGATTTCAAAAAAAAAATGATGCAGTGTGGTTTAAATGCTTTACAACATTGGATTTGGTCTAATGGATGTGTTGGTAAGCGTACAAATTGATATCAATTTCCTCTTGTCTTTTAATTAACTAGTATAATTAAGTTTTTTAAACTAATATTTTGGATTTGTTTATAACTTCACAAGAGAATTTAAGTCTGCAAAAGCGTTCAATTGGTTGTCACAACAACATGCTAAACGTAACATAAATTTTTTAGGGAACTTTTTTAAGAGTGGACATGAAAAAGGAGAGCATGATGGAGTAGGAGCATATGTCAAGCGTGCAATTCGCCAACATGAACTCATATGTACATGTTCAACATATATAACATGTAATTCATTCTAGAAATCTCTATTTAAAAGTATCTTATGGGTCCACTAAATTACTAAAATGAATTCTTTCAGGTAACAACATGCAAAATTCAAATGAAATAGTAGAATGGTGCAAAAGTCATTTTGGTGCTCGTGACACAACATACAACAAACATTATTTTTTAGAAGTTAAAGATATTGATCAATCCAATCCTTATAATTGTCAAACAATTAATGGTATTAGAAGTTTGCATCAAGACATGACTATAGGACTTAGCAAACCTCTTGTGATTCAAGTAAGAGAAAATCATGTTTTGTGTTGATTGCATTGAAAATAATGCAAATATTCAACAATGTCAGAACATTAGAGATGGATATGTTTCATAATGGGAAATAAAACAATTAGTCGCAATGTCTCCTATGAAGATAGCGGCATTGTAGATATTCATGATCCTCTATATTTAGTTGATTATGAATGTGTTTCTTATTTAGTTGTTACAGGTACCCTTACATTCTATTTAAATATCCTTATTCATTTTCATCAACTTTATTTAAATTAAATTTGAATTATTTATACATTGTAACATTAAATTTATAAAATTGTTTGTAATTTATGGTCTACTGGTGATATTTTTGTCGTGGTTGCAGATCCTGACAATATAGAAGGTGTTGACTATTATCTACTAAGATGCACAAAACCAAAATGCAAATTGTCAGAATTAGTGGAAGATGATGATGGACAACAATATCCCACTAGATCAATCGTTGTTGAAGGTACCTCTTATCAACAAACCAAGATAGATAATAATGGTGTTACATTTACTGATTACATGCCAAGCCAATAAGTTTTGCATTACAATCACTTAGTTATAGCAACAAGATTATATTTTGACACTTTACCAAAAAGAAGGCATGGCCCCCAAAAGTGGAGGTTGTCAATAGAAGATCGTGAAAGGATTTTAGAGATAATAAAAGATAGAGAGGATCTAGATAATTGTACCATGAGCACACTTGAGTTATTAGTACAAGTTGACTCATATTTTTTTGGACCATGATACATGTATATATACACATACATGTACATACGAGTTTGTTTTGGACCATCATAGAACTATACATATACATATGTACATACGAGTTATTTTTTTGGACCATCATAGAACTATACATATACACATGTACATACGAGTTATTTTTTTGGACCATCATAGAACTATACATATACACATGTACATACGAGTTATTTTTTGGACCATGATGCATATATATGTTTTGTTCAATAATGTTCTTTTCAATATTATATGTTGTGGATTCATAATGACATTAGATGTACATAATTTTTCATATGATTAATGTGCTCTTTATTAGCTCATTGGAAACATTACATTGATGCTTTGAATGTATGGTAGTTTGAAACAACCCTTTCATAAATATGCATATTGTTTGGATGATTAAATTGACTTATGCATATTGTTTGAATTTTTTTTTTAAGTAATCCTTGTAGATGTGGATGATTATTCTATGATTGCTTTCAAAGAAAATTACTTTAATACTTAAATGAATGTATTTTGAAATATCTTGCATTCTATTTAAATATCCTTATATATTTTCATGTGTTTTATTTATTTTAGTATATGTTAAGTTATAGTACTTAAATGAATGTTTTTTAATTTAATTGCTTTTATACTTGAATGGACGCTTGATTACTTTAATTTACTTAAATGAACACATTAACATAAATTTAATATTTAAATGGAAGGACTAATTTGAATGTACGTGAACACATAAACTAAAATTTAATTTACTTTAAAGAAAAATTTAATTTAATTGAATACTTTAATTTACTTAAATGAAAACTTTAATTTAATTGAATACATTAATTTACTTAAATGTACATGAACACACTAACTAAAATTTAATGAAAACATACACATGAACACACTAACTTTCAAACTTGTACTTTAATTTAACATAAATTTAATGTAAAACATACATGAACTTTAATAACTTTGAATTTCAATTTTAATCTTAAATTCTATCTAATATAATTAAATATAAAGATTTATCATCTAAAATAATTACTATTTTTTTTTAAATCAACTATTCTACAACACAAGCTAATTATAAAAATCTAACATGGGCTCATAAAACATGTATAAAACGAAATGCTAATTAAATGTGTAGACATACATGTGTACTAAATGAGATCATCAAACATGTATAAAACAATATACAATGTGTCAAATAAATAAGTTCTCAAATAAACAAAGTGTCAAATAAAATATCATGTACATTTGCAACATCTATATGTAAAAAAATTAAGTTCTCAAATAAACAAAGATGCTGAAATGTCAAGACAAAAGTATGTGTACTAAATAAGCTCATAAAACACGTGTAAAACTAGGTCGGTGGGCCCTGCACCAATCCAAGTACATGTTCACACACACACACACACACACACACACACACACACACACACACACACACACACACACACACACACATAAGCACATGGTAGAAATAAATATTACTTCAACGTAAGTATGCACAGATCTACAAGTTTTACCTAGCCTGAGCTAAAATCTACATCATTAGGTCGTACCCGCAGCATCGAAATCTGAGTTGAAGAGCTCAAATGTGATCCATGAACCTGGATGTATGTATATGATAAAAAAAAACTAACATGTATGTATTTGAATTGAAATGAGCTCTTTAGATACATAGATATTTAAATCTTAAAATACCTGACTCTTAGGATGAATAGGAGTAGAAGGTGGCTACAAATCTCCCAATGTTGCCAACATAATATGAGGTTGTATATAATTCAAAATTCAAATTGTGTTAACAATTTTGAAGTTGAAATCTACTCTTTAAAATCATTTTTAAAATATCATAAAAATTTATGTACCTCATGTGACTCGAAGGCTCTCCTAATCTTGTTGACCTCGAATAAGAGGTGTATAATCATGTTGCATATCACGTGGGGGGTTTGCGAGAACATGCGATGACGACGTATGTTGAGGGGGCTCAGGTGTAGGATCAACTAGTGTAGGTTGAGGAGGAGGTGTGGGGTCAACTGATGTGTATGACAAAGGGGCTATAGGGTGTACTGAAATACCCTCCTCTCTCCTCATGTCACCCTAAGATGCTCTGCCACTATGGCTGCTAGAACCACCTCTATCAAGATGTCGTCTCACATGTGTCAATACATAGTCAAGTGGGATCCCATACTCAGAATAAATAAATAGATAAGCATCCAGTAATTAAATGGAGAGACATGCACTCGTGTGATACAAAGGATCAACCTCTAATAACTGTGCAATATCAATAGGAGATGGTATGTCTACACAAATGTAATGATAATAACTGCTAGACGTAGCAGTAGTAGTTTGAGGAATGGTAGCCTGCGACCACAACAAATATCTCCCAACCAAATTAGATGACATTTGATTGACCTGAGTGGCAATATGCACAATGATGGTGAATATGTCTAACCTAGAATCATCGACTACTGCATCTACTACATGTGCTAGCTCTAAACATTTTGGAAGAACCAAAAGGTTTGGACCAACTAATGGCCATTTATTAATGGGCAGTGGTGCATTAGGTGATCTATACCTGTCGCAAAGCCTCCCTCTTCCTCACCTAGTGTGTGATGTAAAATCTATGTGATCTACATCGTAACGCAAATGAAACTCTACAAACAATTGTTTGCAGAAATAAAGTGGCAACTCATCCTTTTGCAGCCATCTATGATGAGCTGCCAACCATCTAGGATAGATGAATGGGGCCATAAGTGGATTAGTGCATCTAGTGATCAAATAACCCTTGACTCTAACTTTTCCCACGCAATGGGGGAGCATGGTATGCACATGTGTCATAGAAACATTCTAAGAGATGGTTTTCCATCTCACCCCACCAACCATGTTACGTGAGAGAGAACTATAGAAAGAATCAATGCTAATATCATCATATGGATTATATGATCAAGCAGTGTCAATCATGTTCAATATCTCATCTCTAATGCTAAGTTCCCTATCCCTATTTGGTAGGACAAGGGTGTTTTGTAATGTATTCTCAAGCTGATGCAGGGCACACTATAGAGTCTCAATAATTTCAACATAAAGTTGAGCCCTGGCATCACTACTATCAGAGGGTATTTGACCAGACTGACTAGAAGTCTAGCCACCCTCATAGTGAACAATACCCTTAGAATGATCAGACATGTGGAAAATATCTGCATTTAGTTATAAAGCAAAAAAATATTCAAACTAATTCAAACTAATTTTAAAATGATATACTTCTAATTTAAACTAATTTTAATTTAAACTAATAGAAAGATCATGCAATACTAGTTGAATATAAAATGATACAAATTACTTAAAAGAAACATTAAAACTAAATGCTACACACACACACACACACACACACACACACACACACACACACACACACACACACATATGTATCACACACACATACACATACACATACACACACACATACATATGCATACATACATACAAATACAGATACACACATGTATATACATATACATATACGTATACATATACATACATACATACATACATACATACACAGAGATACATACACATATATAAATACACACACACACACACACACACACACACACACACACACACACACACACACACACACACACACACACACACACACACACACACATACATACAAATACCATACATACACATACACACATACATACACATACACATGTACATACACATACACATACACATACACATACACATAGGTGCATGTACATACACATATACATACATACATACATACAGACATACACACACACATACACATATGTGTGTGCATACCCATATACATACACATATATACAGATACACACACATACATACACACATATACACAAACATATACACACACATACATATACACACATACACATGTACATACACACATATATACACAGATGCATACACGTACATGTATATACACACACATACACATACACACATACACATGTACATACACACACATATACATAGATGCATACACATACATGTATATACACACACATACATACACATACACACATACACACACATATACACATACACATACACATACACATACACATACACATACACATACACATACACATACACATACACATGTACATACGCACACACATACACACGCACATACACATGTACATACACACACATATATACGAACACATGCACATACATATACACACACGTATATACGCACACATCTACACACACACGCGCATGCATACACACACACATACACACACACATGCATGCATACACACATGCACACACATACACACACATAGACATGCATACACATGTACACACATATATATACACATACATATATATACATGTACACACACATACATAATGTACACACACACACACACACACACACACACACACACACACACACACACACACACACACACACACACACACACACACACACACACACACACATACATACACATACGCATATGCATACGCATACACATACGCATACAGATGTTCATACACACACATACACATGTACATACATACACATACACACATGTACATACACACACACATACACACATGCACACACACACACATACACATACACATACACATGTACATACACATACATAAAATAAACACACACACGCGTATGTGTGTGTGGTATGTGTGTGTGTGTGTGTGTACATATGTGTATGTGTATTGATTATTTTTTTTTATGGTTTAATAGTAAGAGTAATGAGAAAATGCATATTTTTTTGTCATGATTTAATAGTATTTATTAGAATTTTCTTATGATTTAATAGTAAGGGTTTTCAAAATTTGTTTAGTTTAATGTATTTTTTATGGTTGAATAGTAAAGGTTTTCAAGATATTGATAAACTAGAAAAGCAAAAAAAAATACATAACAAGAAATATATATATTTTTTAAACTAGTTTAAAAAAATAAAAATAAAAAAAGTGACAAAATTTGTACATACCTGGAAAAAGGAGACTTGACACTAAGCTCTCCCTGCGTTTCAACTGAACTTCCAAAGAACCCAGCTACTAAATGGTGGGGGCTAAGAAAAATTTGACATACATAATAAAACAGTTCGACCAAACTTACTTCAATTGAAATAGGTTCGGCCTAACTCTTTTTGGCTAAACTTGTTGTGCCATTTAGGCACCACACATGCACCATCAGGAGCCATGGTGCCGCCAAATCGGTTCAGCATAACCTATTTCGGTCGAAGTAAGTTCGACTAAACTTACTCAGTTGGCCTCAAGTGCGACAAAAATAAATATTCTTGCAAGAGAATAGATAATATTCTTGCCCCCCAAACATAGAGACAAAAATAAATAGACTATTGTGTTGCTCACTAATTATGATTGCACCTAAAATTGTACCACCATGAATGACAATAAGCTTCCAATAGGTAGGCTAACAATGTCACATAGTGAGAAGCAACATAATAGGAAGTTGAATGTTATTTGAAATGATTACAAGAAATATATCATTCATTATCACATGTTACTTTTATGATACCTAAATCAATATAATGTTGTATTTTAATTTTCAAAGCTTTACACTCATTAGTAGAATAGCCATGAGTTTGATGATACTTACAAAAAGAAGAATTTTGAAGGTGTTGTCTACGTTTCCTTCTTCTTTTAGGCCAAAGAAGAGAGATTAAATTGGAATGAAGAAGATTGGACAAAACATTATCTTGTTGTAATACCATATTGGGATAAAAAAAATATGGATTCACTAGACAATGAAGGAGGGGATGTTGACTAAGGAAGAGGTTGGAAACCTAGCTTTTCATTAGAAAACTGTGATTTCTCATGACTTTCAACACTTTGTTGCACACATCCTAAAAATTGTCCATTGTATCCATGTGTAGGATCAAGAGGGTCCATTCTTAGGTGGAATTGGATTGAAGTTTAAAGAGGCCCAATAAATTTCTAGACATATGTTGGGATACAAATTTTGAGTATCTGACATCTGAGATTTTCTACAAAAAGAAGGTGTGAAATCTAATGACCCCTAATCATCCTCCAAGAGTTTTTCTTTAGGAACTTCTTTAGTAGGAGATGGTGTATTTTTCTGAATTGGAGAGAGGATTGTAGGATCTAACAAAGTATATTGTGCTTCAATTTGCATGTTCTTGTCGGTTTCCAAAGTAAACACTTCATTATTATATGTGTAAGGAAATAAATGATAATCAAAACAATTTTTGGTTTTTCTCGATGTTGAGAGACATCTTGATCGAGGTGGACAACAACCTTAGGGTTCTTAGCAGCATGAATGTCATTGATTTGATCTTTGTTAGGTTCTTCTTTTTTGAGAGAGAGAGAGCATTAGAAACATTATAATGGCAGGAAATGGTATCATCCTCTTGCTCTAAGGTATCTTTCTGATTTAAAAAAACTTTAGGAAAGGGACCATCATATGTCATTAATGCTTCATACCTATTGGGGAGATCATGAAAATAAGGTATGGTATCGCTAGTAAAAGTAGCCACAATATCATCATTTTGCACCAAATAATCCTTATGGGAGAGGTACATCTTAGGAGAAGGATGAACATCATTCTCCAAAGCTCCATCTTTAGGAGGGAGATCTGTGAAAGAAGTGTTCATATTCAATTCTTGTACCAATGTGACCTCATTCATAGGTTCAATTTTGGGAGAGGTTAAATCATAACTATGAATGAAAGGGAGAACTAGGTTATCATCATATGTATGAAAGGGAATATCATGAACATCTTTAATGTAACTTGAAATTTAACTAGCAAAATAAGATAAGAACTCCATACGCACTTATGATCAAACAAGAAACTCATATGTCATGTAACCAAAATTATGCATTTAAATTATCAAAAATCAAATCTAAAACACATTTGAAGAAAGGAGGGAAATTTGAATGCACAAATTGAAGATTGTGATTAAACAATGCAATTTTTTTTTAAAGTGGATGATTAACCAATTAATTAAGCAATGTAATTTGTGAATTTGAAAGATAAATACCTCTAAATCATAGTATAACATATCGTAAGGATCAAATCTGAAAATGGATTTGAAAAATTATGCAACCCACAAATAAATTTTATAAATTAGGGTTTTTGTGAAATCAATCCATAAATTTATGAATTCAATTGAAAATTAGATCTATGAGGGAAAAAATGAATTTTAAAATGCATAAACAATCAAAATTGAAATAATGAATCCAAATTAGGAAAACCACAAGTTCAATTTTAGAATTGTAAATAAGGGTTTGTTGAATTTAACCTCTAAATTTATGTCATTCAATTGAAAATTAAACTTGTAAATGCAAATTTGAATTTGAAAATGCATAAACACTTAGATTTGAGGACATAAATTAGAAATAAGGGTGTAAGAAGTCAGGTTCACAAAAATGTAAGGTGATGAAAATTAGGGTTTCCACCACTAGGGTAATAAAACCACTAATTTTTCTTAGGGACCAATTGCATTAGGGAAAGATAGGAATTAGATATATCTAAAACTAATAGATCTAGATTTTGATCTAATTCCAGGGGTTTTAGATGTGCCTCTTCTTTCCCTTGAGTTGAATTGATTTGAATTTATTGAAGATGTTGAAACTAGGGTAAATGTGTCGATATTGAAGAGATTATGCATAAATAATGAGCTACAGTTGTCAAACAAAGTCACAAACTTGGATCTGAGCAATATGTGAATGTTTGGATATGTTCCCAAAAGGTTGACCTAAATTGTCGGGAATAGAGTGTCGGTCACTCTAGTCCTTCAAAATTTTCTTCGTCCAAAGGGGAACCTGTTCATCTTTGTGAATTGTATCGATCCTAAAAATTACAGCTTTATACCTATTTCCTACACACAAATAGAACAAGAAATTGTTGGGAATGGGGGTTTGCCTAAGTCAAACCCCAGTTTATGAATTAACCTTGAATGAAATAATGCAAATACTAAAATAAACGCTAGAAAGATATACCTCAAATCTGCAATTGTTGATGATGATGCTTTGCTTCGTGAATGCAACCACATATGTTGTATGAAATGGAATGAACATGACAGAACCCTAATCACACACACATTCTTATATATGAATGATTTAATTTTTCTCCAAAATAATTGAATGAAGAATATGTAGCCTTGAAGATCTCTGAAAATGCTTGATGATAAATTCTTCACGGATGCAAGAATGTTGGATTGCTTGGAGATGGAAACTTATAATGCTTGGAAGAAATTAGGTTGATCAAATGTCTCTATATAGGGGTATCTAGGTCATTTACCAATTAGGTTGACCTCCAACGATCATACGGAGCCACAAAAATGAATTCTCATCAGAGAGATAGGGCCGTTTTCTCATTTCAAAATAGGGCCCCACTAAGAGGGACCAGGGTGTTGGGCACTCTAGTCATAGGACCAAGGTGATAGGGACCCATTCCTTCTCATTTAGGGATCTCAATTTAGCCCTAGGGAGAAGGAAACCCCTCCAGGAAATTAATTAGTGGGTGTACATGATATCAAAACTAGAGAATTAGCACAAATCCGACCTAAATAGGAGATGAGGAGGGGACACGCTAAGGTAGGGGCACAAACATGAGGTGTAAATTGGCCCTATGACAATTTATGACACTGTAGGTTCCTCAAGGGATGAATATGCCTCATCAATTATGCCAATGATTATTAATCCCCAAGAGTTACCTCAATTATAGCTTGCCCTTGAAGTGTCATCACAACGACCCCAACAATCAACATTTTTTCCACCCACCCATCAGCAAGTTGTGATATTTGCAGTACCACCTCAATCACAAATCCCATAATTAGTTATACAACTGCAGTAGATTAACCCCATCATATCAATGGGATTGTCGTCGATGGGCATGCTTGGCCGATATTATCAACCCTTTTATGCCAATTCGGCAAGATTCACACCTCTTGTATCCTCAGGAATCATTGCCCAGTCAATTGCACCATCAATGTAGCTTATCACGTCCTAACCTATGATGACTCGAATGCCTATGACCTCCAACATGATTCATGTTACTCCCTTCATAAATCTTGTCACACGTCCATTGAATGTATCTTTAGCACAAATTCATGCCTTCACCATTGGAATGCCTAGCTATCCTCCTCTACCTCTAACGCAAGCTATGACTAGGGGCATGAGTTCTATTGCACCCACATCTTGCACACTTTCCCCTATGCAATCCATGCCCCAATTTTCTAATGTGCTTCCAACTACACAATCCTTTCCAAAAAGTCATTAATCCATCGCAATACCAACCATCTGTATCTATGCAACCAACAACATCGCAACACCGAGTCAACTATCTGCAAGTACCCTCCTCTTCTTGCATATCATTTAACACTTACCAATCACCAGGTAGTGCTAATTTCAATCCCCCATCTCATAATCAACAAGCGAATCCATGCTCATACTTATGTTGGGGGAAATTATCTTTAGGGTTGTACACCTCAAATCAACGCATCTCAAAATCCTTTACAACAACAGTAGTTTATAATACAACAACCAAATGTCGTTGCTTACCAACAACCTCCACTAGTTCAATCACATGGCCTTTTGTATCAACAACCACCTATTTATCAAAATGTGTCAAGCTATTAATAACAACCCTATCATGACAGTCACACCTAGTTGCATCTCAAATGCCACAATATCAATCCCATTCACCATCACCTAATCCACTTCTTGTCAATACTAAATGGGAGGAAATGAAAAAAGGCTCTTAAAGCTTTACAAGAAACTAACTTTGAGTGAGTTTTTAAATTTGAAGAGCTCTACCCCTATTCGTTTGAGAAGTCAATTACTGCCATGCCATTTCCTAAACATTTTGAAATGCAAAAAATTGATAAATACAAAGGGAAAGGCGATCCTATGCATCATATCAAAGAATTTTACATGTCTTGTCAAGAGGTGGCTCATTACATAATTATCTATTGAATTTTTTTCCCAAGAGTCTCACTGGACCTGCCTTATGATGGTTCTCTAAATTACCATTCAACACAATCACTTTATTTGCATAGTTGTCAAAGAATTTTGTAGCTCATTACTATTATAATGTGGAAAGTGATATCTCTATGCTCGACCTTTTTCAAGCTAAACGAAAGGGAGGTGAGAGTCTCTTAGATTACATTCAGTGGTGGAGAGCTCTTGTTGGACGCCTCCCATCTAAGGTCCCTGATTCCCAATTGGTCCCAGTGTTCATTGGTAACCTTCATTCAAAGTTTGATTATCTCATTTGACTCAATTGTGCAAGCACATTCTATGATATTATGTCCAAGGAACCAATAGTTGAAAATTCCTTAATTGATGAGGGCGTCATCAAACTTTACGAGGATCATTCATGTAAGTTGACCAGTGATAAATCAAAGTATTGGAATAAAAATAAAAATGTGGTCGGAGACAGAATGATGAATTCTAAGACTGTTCAAATGATCATGGCCACTAATCCAACACCTCAACCAACTTACGTCACTCCCTCACAATAATTGTATGTTAACCCCTATCCATCGATCCTTGTCAATCCTCAACCACAAGTGAAACATCCTCAAACAAATTAGACAAATTCTATTAGTATTCCTCAAGCTCGACAAAAACCAATGCCTCATAATAATCTAAAGCATCACTTCACCCCATTGGAGGAACCTCTCAAGGCTATCTTTAAAAGGATGGGGAAACATAATTTGGTTGTATATCCCCATACGCAACCATTTGATGAATCAAATCCTAAGCCTGATTGATATAAAGAATATGAGTATTGCACCTATCATCGCAATCAAAGGCCATTCTACAAACAAGTGTACGAAGCTTAAGCATTTGGTCCAAGATTTCATTGATGAAGTAAAATTTTCCATTGATCCTATTACTAGAAATTCTCCAAATGCCCACCTTGGAATGTACAAGAATGCTTTTCTGAAGCATCAAGGTGAAGCTAGCTCTTTCAACCCTAGTCAATATAATGCAACCAATAACATCAACTATAATGCAATCCCATTTGACTACAACAACACCATTAGTTGTATTAGCTATTTTGAGGTCATGTCAATATGATTCATGTTAAAGGGGCAAACAACCAATGTGTTGTCACTACTAGAAAGGCTTGCATGAATTTCCTTTTTCCTGTAGTTGCTACCCTACCCCAAGCTCTAGTATCCATGTAGTACAATATCCTAGAGCATTTAGGTAAGACTCCCATAACGATCTCCATCTTGAATTTGCTTGATTCATCACCTAATCATCAAGAGATCCTTACGCGCACTTTGTAAGAAGTCCATGTTCCCAATAATATTGATCCTACCCAATTTCAAACCATGGTAGTGCACTTGTCTTCCATGTATCACCTGAGTTTCACTCAATCTGATGCTATGGTTCCCGATCCTAATCACATTCACCTGCTAAATATTGAAGCTATTGTCAAGAAATTCAAAGTGAAATGGCCCCTAATTGATAATGGCTCATCCCTAAATTTGTGTACATTGAAGTCTGTTACCAAGTGGGGTATACAGTCGCTAACATGCACAATCAATGCATCACTATAAAGGCGTATGATAATGCTAAAAGAAGCTTAGTGGGTATGATCAATCTCCCTATTCAGGTGGGTCCAGTGACATAGAAAAAATTGTACCACAATGTCAATATTGACCTTCCATTTAATATCCTTCTTGGTTGTCCCTAGATTCATGTCATGCAAACCATCCCATCTACCTTCCATCAATGCTTAAAATTTTCATATCAAGGCTACAAAATTACCATCCAAGGAGAATCCCAGCCATTTGAGTATTGTCTTGTGCTCGGAGCCTCATCACCCTATGCATACCATTGTCCTAGGATCAACATCAACACTTCCCATGTTGCTTCATCCTCTTCTTATGTTGATCCTAACACAATACTCATTGTTCCTAAAGAAAAGGCATCCCTCTCATCCTCATTTTACCAACTCAAAATCAATAACATTTAAGTTTGTTACCAAGTGGGGTATACAGTCACTAACATGTACAATCAATGCATCACTATAAAGTCTTATGATAATGCTAAAAGAAGCTCAGTGGGTATGACCAATCTCTCTATTCAGGTGGGTCTAGTGACATAGAACGCATTGTGCCACATTGTCAATCTTGACCTTCCATTTAATATCCTTCTTGGTTGTCCCTGGAATCAAGCCATGCAAGCCATCCCATCTACCTTCCATCAATGCTTAAATTTCCATATCAAGGCTGCAAAATTACCATCCAAGGAGACTCCCAACCATTTGATTATTGTCATGCGCTCGAAGCCTCATCACCCTATGCATACCATTGTCTTAGGATCAACATCGACACTTCCTATGTTGCTTCATCCTCTTCTTATGTTGATCCTAACACAATACTTGTTGTCCCTAAAGAAAATACATCCCTCTCATCCTCTCAAGGGTCTGTTGGTTTTGTCGCCTTCTTTGTGCCCTTTGGTGACCGTTGCTAGTCTTTTCCTCGGTTTTGGAGTGGTAGCGGTCTTTGGGTGGTGTCAGGAGGAGGTTGTGGGAGCTGTTGACTTTGTTTTGTTTGTTGTTTATGCTCACGTGTTTGCTTCTCTGCCATGTGTGGTGGTGGGTGTGGGTTTGGTCCATGTTGAGCTTGGATGGAATGTTGTTGCTATTGATTTGGATAGTGTTGGTGGTTGTTTCTCTTCTCCCTCCCTATTCTTGTTGACCCTTTCTACCCTTGGCATGCTTTGGGAGCCCTCTGTCATTGTTGGGTGCTCAGTGCAGGGCTTTGCTAGATCTTGGCTTTGTGCAGTTATTTTGGTGGGAGTTTTTATTTTTGGGTGTGAGTAGACCCTTGTTTCTTTCCTTGTCTCATCCTTGGTGTGGGTTTCTTCTGCTCTGCCCTATTTTTGTGGTTCTCTATTGGTGGTGGGTTGCCCTCCTATAGAGGTAAAGTGGTTTCTTGTGTGTTGGGTTGTGAAAGGATTGCATGGGTAGTTGGTATGCTCTCCTTAGTGTCCTATTGAGGTGGGCCTTTCTCCTTTTGAGGTGGAGACTAGATGTGAGGGAGTGGTTCGGCTTCTACTAGCCGCAAATGGATTTTCTAGACCGTTGGCTTACTTTCCTCTTTTGCCTATAGATGTGGCTCTTTCTCTTATTTAAGTGGGGAGAAGGGGTGAGGGAACTTTTCAGATGTTGATGCTTGTGTTGCTGGTTGTGGGTACCTGTCAATCCTTTCATGGTGTCCGTCACAGTTAAGGTCTGGGTTCCCTTTCTTTATCCATTTTCCTAGGTTGCTTTGCGGGTTGAGGGAGCCTGTAAAAACCCTCTTGGTCTTTCCTGTAAAAGGTTTAGGGTGCCTTTTCAAAACCATGTATCCCAGATTGTATTGTTGTGGTTTAGGTTTTGTCTAGTTGTGGAAGCCATGTAAAATCCATTTTTTAGGTTGAGGGAGCCTGAAAAAACTCTATTGTTTTTCTTTCGCTCAGGAGCTAGCTAAATGTTAGTAGTTTTCAAGGGCCCAGTTTGGCCAATGTTTGTTTTTGGTTAGGTTTGGGTCTTGAGATGTTTTGTGACTTGGGGATTCTATTACAGGTTATGGGAGCCTAGAAAAACCCTTCTTGTTGGTTGAGGGTGCCTGTAAATCCCTTGTTCTGTATTTTTCTATGGTCTTCTATCTGTTGACCCAGATTTGCTCCTTGTTCTAGCTTGTTTAGTAATGTTCTTTTGATGATGGGCTGGTAGTTGGTTGTGATTGTGTTGATTGCTAGTTAATTTTATGGCAGTTGTTGGTTCTTGGGTTGTGGATACCCGTAAGTCCAGAAGGTTTTAGATCCTTTCAAAAATTTGTGGGTCGCTGCCAAGTAGTCTTGTTCATTTTTCGATGACAACTCTCTGATTGTAAGGGTTTTGAGGTCCCTTCAAAACCTGTTTATCCTATTAAAAAATATTGATTATGGAGAATATAATTTGCAAGCAACCTTTATAGTTGGGGCTCTCCCATTATATCCCAATTCTCATGGAAAACCCAACAAGGACAAAGAAAGAACCTGGAGTTTTGACATTTGGGAACACCACACTTAAATCCCATGGAGAGCTAAATAGGGAAATGATAGAGGGAGATATCAATCAATGACTCTATAAAGATCCCCCTAAAGATAAGGATGCCTGCCTTGATTACTTTAAAGATAAGTACCCAACATCCCACAAGCTAGCTACTAGACAATAGGATTATCAAGGTGGAGGACCAAGATATTAAGAACAAGGTATTCAAAGACTTGTGGACCCAACTCCTAATGTGAATCATCAGGGGCTTGGTTTTGGATGACATTCTAATGAAGTCTCGACTTTGACTAGTACTTCTTGAAATTATGAGAGCAGTTTCATTGGCATTGAAGACATACTTAAAGAGGTTGTCAAACATGCATATGACGATATAGAAAACTCCTCAACCTTTGGCACCTCCAACCTTTTCGGCACATCCATCCTTTTGATTTATCTTTCCCTTCATCATCCTGAACTTATCGATTGGGGCCAAATTATTGCACACCTCGACACTTTCCAAAATGATGCAGCACTCCTATAATTCTTAGGTGTAACTGAATGTGCACCAAATCAAGATCTAGCTCCAAACATAGTCTACAAGTTAGATCCTTAAGGCTATTTCAGGGAAGAGGAGATCCTTAGCCACACAAGTGAAAAATAAATAAAAAAGCAAGAGTCTCTTGGTGAAAACCTCTTTGAAGCACCTCTGGACCATAAAATAGTGAAAAGAAAGGGTATATCTTCTAGTCAAAACCTCTCTGAGGTGCTAGAATGTGAGGATTCTCCCCTTCCCCTCATGGATATACAACAGCTAGATAGATATCCCATCCTTATTGATGAAACTTAACCTGTCAACCTAGGCACCACAGAAAATGCTTGCATCGCACATGTTGCTGCCTCATTATCCATCGAAGAGCTTTAACTGTTCACACATACTACTCAACAATGGCCTATTAACTTTGACTGGTCTTATGCTGATATGTCTGGCTTAGATCCAGATCTGGTAGTACACCATCTTGCTATCAAACCTGATGTAAAGTCGGTTGAACAAAAAATGAGAAAGATGCATCCTTGAGTGGCAATGTTAGTCAAAGCAGAGATGGAAAAGTTAATGGAGGCTAAATTCATCCTGCCTATTGATTATTAAGAATCGATTACCAACATGGTGCCTATTTCTAAACTCGATGGAGCCATTAGAGTCTGTACAAACTTTAGAGATCTCAATAAAGCTTGTCCCAAAGATATTTTCCACTTCCCAACATCGACATCCTATTATTGAGAGTGGGATATTATTGGCCCACTATGGAACATGATTGTTGTGAAATCGTCAAAAGGTGTGTGCCATGTTAATGACACAGAGATTTGATTCATGTCCCCGCACAAGATTTATAGCCTATTGTAGTGCCATGACCTTTTTCTACATTGGGTCTTTACCTCGTTGGTAAGATTCATCCCCCTTCATCTGATGGCCATCAGTTTATCATTGCAGATACTAAATACTTCACTAGATGGGTTGAAGCTATCTCCCTCGCTTTCATTACTTGGGTGCAAATTTCCAAGTTTATCCTCTATAATATTCTCTACCGCTATGGTGTTCCCTCCACTATTATCACTAACAATGGAACCCCTTTTAAAAACCAACACATGCGTGATCTTTGTTCTACTTTCCATATTCAACATTGTTGGTCCACCTCCTATTATCCCCAAGGAGATGGATAGGTTGAGGCAACCAATAAAACTTTTCTACATATCCTCAAAAAGGTTGTCAATGAAATCGGTTGTGATTGGCACCTCCACCTCAACCCTGCCCTTTGGACCTATCACACAAGCATTTGAACCCCAATTGGAGCCACCCCATATTCCCTTGTATATGGTGCAAAAGTTGTCTACCAATTGAGGTTGAGATCCCATGTCTATGCATATCACTGAAATATTTATTTTTTTATGAAGACTATCGAGTGGCTAGGCTCGCACAATTAAATTCCCTTGATGAAAAGTGTCAATGGGCCTATGATCAGTTGTACATACATTAGACCAAACTCAAGAAGTAGTATCAAAACAAAGTTCACCCTCGCGAGTTTGAAGTTGGTGACCTTGTCCTATGGGAGAATCCTAAAAAATCATTAGGATAGAGAAACAAAAGGAAAGTTGGAGCCTAGATGGATTGGTCCTTATGTAGTTACTACTATGTATGGTTTGGGGGCTTATCGATTGTCCATTCCAGAAGGGGAACCTCTCCATGATCCCCTAAACATCATGCACATGAAAATATTCTATGCATAGTCTATGGCAGGATGGCCCACTTTTAAAAGAAAAAAATACAAAAAAAAGAAACAAAAAATTAAAAATAAATAAATTTAAAAGCAAAAAATAAAATAAAAAAATGAAAAATGTCAAAAATACAATTTTTTTTTGTTGAAAAAAGCAAAAAATATAAACAAATTAGAAAAATATAAAAAAGAGAAAAGAGAATAATTTCTTCCTATGGTGAAAACCACTTCCTATGGCACATTGGGCAAGTATTTATAGTGAAAACCCTGAAACAGGCACCATGCGTAAAGGACTTTTCCATTATACTTTAGCTCCTCTTGTCATCTCTTCCCAGTGTAGTATGTTTCTTTGCTTGCCCCTGTTTCCATCCCCTCATATCCACCATTCCTAACATCTTTTGCTACTCGCATCCCTCCTTCCATGATTTGCATCCATCCACTTTGCCTTGTGCTTCTCATCTCGATTTTTTATGCGATCATCTCTTGTCCGTAGTTGTTTGTACATAGTTTCTACGTCAATGCTCAATCCATAGTGTCTATCTTGTCTTGTATAGTCACTATTTTGCATCATGATTGTCGGGTTGGTTGTACATTCACGTTGGTCATGTCTTCGACATCATATCCCATTAGTTGGTTCTTCAACAATTATCCTTGAGCATCTTTGTCATCGCAATCATATCAAGTAGCTTTTTTTGTCTGATATTGTTGATTCCTCATCCATTCATAAGTTTGTGCAAGATGTACCCTTCCTCTAGTTAGACAACATCAAATCCCCAACCATCAGTTATCCTTTTGGAAAAAGATATTTGAGGCACACATGTTGGCTTTGATTCTTTTTTATCTTTGTTTATCTTTTTGAGCTCCTTTGTTTTGTTTCCTCTTGGTCACCATGATCCTTCATATCATGGTGTGCTAGGAATAACAAAACTGTAGATGTGATCTTGTTGTTTTTCTTTTGTTTGGTGTGTATTTTCTTGATGTGTTTGTTGTTGTATCCTCATGAGGTATCAGATATCTCATGTAATGCTAGGGCATATCTTCTTCTTGTGGTTTTTCCTAGCATCATTTCTCGTAGCATTCTCTGTAACTTTGTGTGATGCTAGACTAACCTTTTGTGTTTGTTTGTTGATTCAGTCCATGTATTTACTATGAAATCACCTTGGTTCTTTGTACCCTAAAGCATCATATACAATGCTAAATAAAAATTATTGCTCGCTACATTGGTAGCCCATTCCAAGGGTGCTCATGCTCCATGATCTTTTCATTTGCATTTTTTGTTGCATTGCATTCACCTATTTATTTTTTATTGTTGGTCATGATTGGGAATGTGCACATATCCCTGGCTCTTCTATCCATCATGATGTCCTCACCAAATATCCTTGGAGCATTTTTCATTCATCCTTATGTTAGTCCCGCATTCACTACATTTGCATCTTCGTAGCTACCATGTGCATTGCATCCTACCTCATAGATAGGTTAGTACATAATCCATATCCATTTGTCACATGGTCATCTATATGCATATATACAACTCATCTTGCATAATCACATTAATATATCATCCATATCATATATATACATTCATCTAATCACTAGGTCATACATGTCCATCGGTAATCATTTTGCATCTATCCATGTCATACACATAATCAAAAATCACATAGATAACTACATCAATGCATCACATATTGCATCATAAATCCATTAGTGCATATTATATCATCTTATATCATAATAACATCATATAACATAAACATCATGCACACACGTCGCATCCTGTACCATACTCATGTTAGCACATCATATCATATTCATCCATACATACTATAAATCATTGCATGGAATGCAAAGAATCAATGCAATCAATGACTAGTGTCTTGTGTATGGTACATAAAAAATAATCATTTGCATCTACATTCTTTGTACAAAATGCTCTGGGGAAACTAGGCTAGCCCCTATCTTGTAGGCCCCTGTCATTGGTCTTGTCCTTGGGATCCCTGTGTGGATCTTGATCTTGACCTTGTGTTGTGATCACTATGCTACAAGTGGGTCCTCCTGCTAGATCCACTGGTGCTATGGTGGATCTACTTATCTCCCTACTGGATCCCTCATTATGGAAGGAATTGGCTCGTCTAGCTCGAGGGGGGGCTATATACACCACTCTTTGAGAAGGAGGGACTGCAGCCTCATACCATGCGCGATACCACCTTTCCTGGTGTGATAACTCTTGGATATCCTCAAGTTTTCTCTTGATGACTACTCTCAAGGCTCCCTCTCCTCCTCCTCCTTCGTCGATTGACTGTCATGCCTCATCCCTCTCCCGTCGGTATCGGGATACCCTCTCCTCTGTCTGTTGTTGTGCATGCTCCACAACATCCCTCACAACTAGGGTTGTGTCCCTATCCTACTGCAGCCCATCCCTATCAACCTAAAGTTTATCTTTCTCCATCATCAATCAATCCCTCTCTTGTCTCAAGTTTTCCCTCTCTGTAGTGACCAACCGTATCCTCTCTACCCTAGCTAGTTACTCGTGTAGTGTTTGTATACAAATTTCCAGATTGGGTGGCACCCCTAAACCCTCCCCCCTCTTTTTCCTCATCTCCCTCAGAGGCCTCCCTTGTGTCTCAATACTCTATCCTCTTGTCCCAGTGGCTTGTGATTATGCCTATGCCTTGTCATCTATGTCCATGACCTGGGCTCCCTCTCCATCCTCATGTCCTTTCACTTGTCCTTGACCTTTCCCTCCTTTGTCCTCTCTTGATGGACATTGATGGTGATGTTGAGATCCCCCTCGCTTTCTGGACCATAATGGTTGTTGTTGCCACTATGCTCCCTCTTGTTGGATGATATGTATCTAGTCTCATTCCCCTCACCTGTGCTACCCTCCTTCACACCCACAATGGCGCCAAACCTTCCCTATCAACTATTGTGAGCCTCATCCTGGCACACCATGTTGTATATGCTTTCATGACACCTAGATCTACTACTCATGCTCAAGGATCTGATGTCATGAGTGCTAATCAAGCCCACTCATCTATGAGACCTATCATATCCAACAAGGGATGAAACTCTACAAACCTCTCTTTGGTGACCCAATTGAATCAATGAGGTGCCTCTGGTACATCTTGAACAAAACCAAATTTCCATCAGACCCTATCGGGTCTATATATCTCTACTATGTACTCCCACCTACCGATAATATACATAGGTGTAATAACATACAATATATGTTGTGGATCCTTAGGCCAACCTGCTATGCCCATATATGGCTGCCATGTAATTTGTCCTGCATCTAATCTATCAAAAATGACCCTCCAGTGGTCTACATCCTCAGTATCCTTATAGTGGGAGCCCATCATGATAGCTATATACAACAAGAATATACATTGTCCTATCTGACCTCCCAATTGATTAGGTCACTGCTATATTCCCCCACGCCCACATCTATAACAATGTGATGTATCCAAAACTGCGATCTTCATGATAGCATATGTCATGCAACTATTTGTACAACTCAGTCAAAACCAAGGTCCCCCAAGACATGGGTCAGCCTCCATCAACTACATGTATGACAACTTGTATCATGCTTAATACAATGGATTGACCACCTCTGTCTAACAAAATGAAGCTATTGACTAGTGCACATACAAAAAAGTAAATGTGCCTATCAAGAGGTGTCTGCCTCAATGATTGCTCCAGTGATAGCTTCCGATGCTACAGCTCTATCCTAGTGCCGACCAATCTCTAGATATCATCATCTAGTGGTGCCCTCTTTGTGATAACTTGCACTCCACTGATCGATAGTCTAAGGATCTGGTACACATCCTTGCTTGTCACTATGATCTTCACTATAGGTAGATGGAAGGTGGCACTGTTGCTCCTCCACCTCTCTATAAGTGTTGTTAGCATCATCATATGGGATCTGATGTGGGGCATCTGTGCTAGATGTCCTAGTCTAAATGACATCTATCCTAACCCACTTTGTGGGTCCAAACTAATCAGACCCTTGCAAAATCATTGATCACCTATCCTGACTCACCAGGATGTCCAAGCTCAACTGTACCCACAGAAATCAACATGTTAGACCTTCTAACCTATATATTATTTTCCTTTTGGCCCTTTTTCCCCTTTCTTTTCCTCTATTTCTTGCGTTCCTGCCATTTCCTTTTCCTAGCCTGCGGGAATGTGATCCTATTGGTCTCTAGCCCCGGGAACGCATTCCCACCATAATCCCTAATGCTCTCACCAAGGTGAGAATGCAAACCTGATCTGTGCTCTTTTTGCCTCTACCCTAGACTACGAGAAGGTGATCCCATTGATTGCCAGACCGCAGGAGCGTGCTCTTGCTCTTATCCTATACATCCTTGTTGTTGCAGGACTACATTCCTAATTCCCTTACTATCCTATACTAATATACCCATCCCCACTCCCTTACGTGAGTGGTGAGAGCACATTTGCACCACTTCGACGGACGTTCCCATAGGACACGAACCCACGAGAATGCTAGTTTTGCAATTTGAAGGGCTAATAAATGCAAAAAATCAAATGCGAGGTCCAAGTTTTTTTGGACTCACCTGGTGATCCATTCGTTAGCAATGCCTAATGCTCGCTATGATGTTTTTCCAATGCATTAATGTCTTCCTATCCGCCATCTCATTTGTTGCTCTCAACGCCCTCAAATGCTCATAGGAAATCTAAGGGCTCTCAATTCTCTCTAATTTCTCTGTCGCGCTTGGTCAAGGTGAATAGTAAATTTTCAAATTTGCTAATATAGGGACCTCTAAAGCCCTATTTTTCACCATCCTAGTCCCTTCGAGACCATTTTTATCCCCATTTCTCCTTGCGCTATTCGTTTTGAGTGTCGTCTTTGCCTATCAGTTCCCTTTCTTGTCGCCTTTCTTCTCATCTGTTGGGGCAACCTTTCTTTCGAGACATCGCTCGAGCCTCTGTTTCCCATGCACTCTCTCAAGCGGGAATCACTAACTCATCCTTCATCCATTGTCAGTTCAGTCCAGGACATATTTTTGCATCCTTTCATGCCATTTTTCTTCCAATCATCATGTCTTGTTTTCTATGTACCAATGCTATTCTAGTGTCACCATAAAGAGGGGCAAAATGTAGATTACCTAAATTTGATTAATCTAATTAATTGAATTTATCTATCCTAAACACTTTTAAATTATTTAATTAATTAGTGCTCCCTCCTTCTAGCTAATTAATTTCATTCATTATGCTATGGTCCCCTTTTAATTAATTATTTGACAACCACAAATCATTTAACTGATTAAATTTGCTCCCTTCTTCTATTAAATAAATCAAATTCATGATTTGGTTATTTAATTCATTTCTTGTCCTTTTCTTCCTTTTTCCATTATGGGATTAATTAATTAAATTAATTTCATTCCCCATGTGCCTCCTAACTTTAACCTCTATCTAACCACTTCCTCCAAACCTAATGCACCAACTAACCTTGGTTTTTTAACCAACCTTATCTATTCTAACCACCCCCTCCCCCACTCCTCAAATGTGTGCACATTTATATTTTTTCCTAGTTATGAAAAAGAGTCTTCATATTTGGGTGTTTCTCTCCTAGATTGACATGTGGCTTACCTTCCATGTGTCCTCTTTGTCTCAACCAATTATCCCATTTTGAGGATGAGTGTGGAATCTCATTCCACTTGACATCTTGAGAATTTCCAATTGTCCTCTTTGAGGACAACTGACTCTTCTCCAAGCTTCTTCTCCTCTCCATATTTGCCTATTTAATCCTCTCACTTTTCTTCACAAATCATCCATTGTTTTGCAATCATACCATTGCCATGTCAATTTACATACTCACATCCAATCATTTTTCACTCATATTTTGAGCTAAATTTGCATAATTCATCATCATGGAACACATATAGCACCCTTGGAAGCATAGATTGAGCACACAATCAAATTGAATAACAACTAAATCAAGAAAAATGGGAGAGTTTGCTATTTTATTGCTCATTAATTAGCTTTCATGATCTTCCTTTTTAACATCCCAATCTTGAGTGTGGTTTAATTTTGTCCTTTCTTAGGTTGTTTATTGTTATTTCAACCATTTTATTTAGCACAATGTTTTGCATACAATTTCATTTGGTAGAAACTCCTATGCATTCTCTAAATCTTTGCAATCTGGCCCCTCACTTGGTTGATCTGTTACAAGTGTGGTTGTCGTTGCACCCAAAGTTCACCCTATTAATGACCAATACAACCACTAGACTTATAGAATCCACAAGAGGCATTTAAACCATGTCACAAACCTGAGCATTGTGGTGCATAGCACAAGGAGACCAAGGGTGCACACCTTGCAACAATCCCACCCAACGCAAGCGTGTGGTTTTAACTTGTGACCAAGCTTTGATACCACTTTGTTACAAGTGTGATTATCATTGCACCAAAAGATTGGCATTTTAATGCACGATACAACCACTAGACTTATAGAATCAATAGGAGGCGGTTAAGCCATGTCACAAACCCAAGCATTGTGTTGCACAACATAAGGAGACCAAAAGCACACACCTTGCAACGTGATCATGCAACTCTTGCTTAGTGTCAGACAGAGGAGATGCCCCTTATGGTGCTTCATGAATTTTGCTAATGCCAAACTTATTGAGATGACAATCTGTTGATTCTTCCTTGACCCCTCCAAACCCATTGGGGGAATTAGCATTGAGCTATTGCTAGTTTACAACTCCCATATCTATTTTTTCTTCTTCTTCTATGTTTGATATGATAGATCCACTAGTTTGGCCAAGATCCGCATCTAGCTTTAAATTAGTTTGATAAACTTCCCAAGATAGAGATCTCTTCGGCCTAGTGGCCCTTCTTTCATGAGCAAATACCTCTTCTTCAAATCTCCTCTTTATTTGTTTACCTCCAACTTTCCTAGTCTTTGAGATCCATTTTCACGATGCAAGTTTAGAGAAACTTACTTTGAAGTGATTTTGACTCTCGTATCTTAAATAATAAAATCTCCTATCCTCGAGTTCAATTGATTGGTCCCACACTCCAGTCAAGGAATGGAGATGAATCATCTGAGGAATCAGGTTAATGGATATCAATTGTATCCTTACAAAAATTGTTGTATTGAATCCTTACCCATATCCAAATCCAACACAATTCCTAATTGTGACCCTACCAATCCAAGACAATCACCTCTCCAAAATTCCAAGGGTAAATTGTATAGCCTAATCTAGAAAACAAAATTGGAGGGGGATTTTGTTTTGGGATTGATGTTTTTCTCCCATTTCTGGATGAACACAAGGTTGCCTTCACACCACCCTGGTAGGGTTTCCACAATTTTGTCTTGCTCTTTCTCTGGAGTCAGTTCTACAACAAAGAAATGCTTGGGCAGAATATAATATTGATTGCCTTTTCCCAATTGCTCACAATCCATTTTTTAATCTTTATTTTGTTAATATTTTTGCCAGTTATTCTCCCTATTAACATAGTTTGCAAGGGAGTTTCAACTTCTTTGTCTACGAGGATAGATACATCTATGTCCTAAGTGGTGATTGGAATGGGGTTGAGTTGTTCTTTCAAAGGTAAATTGAATTTTCCTTCTACAATATTTTGATCTTCTTACCTTAAGCCCTTGAAACTATTGAGCTAGTCATGACTTTGTGCATGCCCATGTTTTGTCCTAGGGAAATGAGATTGGCTTGGGACGCAAAAGGAGGAATCTAAGTTTTTAAAACTTTATTTGCTACTACTTCTTTTTGGTCTTCAAAAATTCATGCCATCATAGTTATCTAATTCATTTATAAATTTAAAATAATTAAATTTATTTATTACTATAATTATATAAAATAAAATAAAATTAAAATTATAGAATTATATAATTAAATAGAATATATTTAGTTAAAAATAAAAAATATAATAAATTTATTAAAATTATAATTATAATTAAATTTCCACTTACAATTACCATTAATTAAAAAATAAAAAATAAAAAATTCATCGAAAGATTAAAGAACGTAATAATAATAATAATAACAAGTGCCATGTAGTGGCCTGCTAATGGGCTTTTGAGGGCTTATCCTCCTAGGGATGGAGATAAAAGTCATGTGTGGATGTCGTCAGACAGGGGATGGATCAAGATCAACTGTGACGGGGCATTTAGGGGGAATCACGGGATCTCTGGTGCAGGGGTCATTGCTCGAGATGAGAAAGGTAGTATTTCAGCACTTGGAGCAAAGAGACTGGTGGATGGCACTAGCAATGAAGCTGAGTGTCAGGCGGTAATTGTAGCAATTCTTATGGCGAAAAAATTGGAGGTGAAAAAACTACACCTTGAAGGGGATTCCCAGATAGTGGTGAATGGCATCGCTAGGGGTAGGATGGATGCTTGGCACCTGGATAAATGTATCAGAAGAATACATGACCTCCTGAATGGGTTCAAGGATTTTAATGTATCGCATGTTCTAAGGGAAGTGAATGCAGAAGTTGATGTGCTCTCAAACGTAGGTGCAAATGTTTCCTTGGCTAAACATTTTAATTTCTTTGAAGATTTAAGGGATTTGGATCCCTTAGAATTTGTATGAAGGTGCTTTGAGTATGAAAGGGGAACCCGAGAAGTTGTGATGAGCTATGCGTGAACCATTTTAGATATGCATGTTGAGGGGTGGGGATGGCTCACGTGGAGTGAGTACACCGCAATGGCAGCAAGTTGAGAATTGGCAGCGTAGGTGCAATGATGACAGTGAATGGAACTTTGGATTGCTGGCGATGTGTGGGGTGAGGTGGTGTGTGCGGTGTAATAAATGGATGCGATGGCAGTGGGTTGTGTCATTATGGTCCTCATTTTCTTTTTGGCACGGTGCAGAGGTTTGCAATTTCCCTTCCGAGCGTTGTGTTTTGGCTGTGTGGCAGGGGAACGATGGAAGCAAATTTATTGTTGCTCACTCTGGGCCAAATGCCTTCCTTTCGAGGCCCTATTTCAAGCCATCGTCTGAAGAATGTTTTTAGGGTGGATGAGGAAGAATTTTAGATGTTTGTTTGCATGATGTTTGGGGATGAATTCCTAGACACTGACTGTCGCCCGTGAGCTAACTTGGACATATCATCTCTATTTGTGGCACTGGCGTTGATGGTGGGAAGTTCAAGGGAGGAGGTGTCACGAGTGGCATCTCTAGTGTTGAGACCAAAATGGTTGGGTGGCCTAGTGGAGGTGGTGGAACGTGCAGAGATTGGTGTGGGTTTATGAATGGAGCAAGGGTCATGGAGGCGCTTAGGCGAGCGGAATGATGTAGTGCAACCTCTGGTGGTGTGGTCGACCTCTCACCCGGTTGAAACCCAGTTGGACGATGCAAGGAAAGGGTGGTGGGATCTGCTGGACGTTGTGTGGAAGATGGGACCAATGGAGCGGGCGAAACTGGGCAGCAAGCAAACCCCGGTGAAGTCCTAGGCTCCGATTGGTGAAGATGGGCGACCGTTGGTGCATCACCAAATCCCATGGAAGAGTGCGAAGATCATGGAATGCAGTGAGTTACGAGGAGGACGGTCGGGATCAACGACATGTGTTGGGATGGCGTAGGCCAATGTAGGACCCATTCATGCCATCCCTGACTTCTCCAGGGAGGAGGCCCTTGGCTGGTTCTAGTAGGTTGGTTTCCTGAGTAAGAAGTCAGTTTTTGGGTGGTTTTTCACTGTTTTAAGGAAGGTAACCTTAGTGGTAGGCATATCTGGTGTGGTTTTTGTCTCAAGTTTCATTTTAATTTTGTAGGGGCGAGACCCCATATAGTCTTAATATAGTGGAATGTTGCAGAGCAGCTGAAGGCATGTATCTCTCCTTTCAAGCAATACAAATATTAAACCTGTTACCAATAAAAAAACAAAACAAGTGCCACGTAGTGGTGAGTACTTGTCGTCATAGTATTGTAATAAAAAAAGAATTGTCCTAATTTTTAATTTTGTATAATTTTAAATTGTAATAAAAATATTTGTTTTAATTGTTAATCATTATAATTTTGAACCATTGTTAATTTAAAATTATATTAGAATAATTATATTTATGTAATATTAACTACAACTCTTATTTTAATAAAATAATATAAACTAGCAATGACACTTTGGTGTGCCATGGGTATGCTGAAAAGGTGTGGAACGTCAATTAGGGAAAATTTCATCTATTTTTTGGATATATTTGTATAGTTCATGAGGTCAATTTATGGCCATGATGTTGTTTGTGCAACAAAAGACTTAATTGAGAGGTGGTAGCTTAAAATCAACCATGCATCCACTTACAAGGACTCAATCAAAACCGAAATGAAACCTTTGAATTGAGAAGATAATTAAGTTTTATTAGAAATAGACTCATGTTATGTTTGCAATAGGGTGAGCATGCGAGAGAGGTTTAGCTAGACCTAGAAAGAGTTATATATATAGAAGTAAGAGTGAGCGAGAGATGGGTAAAGAGATAGATATACAGATAGATATATAGATAGAGAAGAAGATGGAGATATAGATGGAGTCGAAGATAGAGATGGAGAATGGGGAGAGGAAAATGGAGAGAAGGTGAGAGATATGAAAGAGAAGTAGAGAGAGGGGAGAGGAATACATAGATATGGAAGAGAACAATAAATAGTTGGAGAGAGATTAAGATATAGAAAGATAAAGATAGAGATAGGAAGTGATAAATAGATAAAGGGAGAGATATAGTGGTACATGGAGATAGAAATAGAGGGATAGATGAAATAAGTGATAGGGAGAGATAGATATAGAGAGGAAATAAGATAAAGATATAGAGGTCCAAAAAGAGGGAGAATGAGAGAGAGATGGATGGATAGGAGGATGCATGTTTAGAGATTAGAGAGAGAGAGACGAAGATAGAGAAAAAGAGGAGGGAAAACAGATAGAGCAAGGTTAGGGGGAGCCAAAGATAGTTCAAGAGAGGAGATAGAGAGGGAGAGACAAGGAGGAAGATATAGAGAGATATATAAAGGAAGAGGGAGAGATGAAATAGAGCTTGAGAGTTGGAGATATAGAGAGAGGGGGAGAGGGAGAGAGATAAATAAATGGACAAATAGAGATGGAGAGAGGGTGAGAGAAATAGGGGATATATATATATATATATATATATATATATTGGAAGATAAAGAGAGATATGTAGAGAAATACAGGAAGAAAAAGGGGTAGAGAGGTAGAGATAAAGAGATAGATAGGGGGATAGGGAGGGAGTGCGAGAGTGAGAGATGGGGAGAAATACATAGGAGGGTAAGATAAAGAGAGGGATTGGCCCCAAGAGAGAGAGTGGGGGGGGGTATTGATATAGAAAGAGGTAGAGGAAAATATAGATAGATAGAGAGGGACAAGGAGATAGATAGATATATATTTATAAAAAGAGATAGATAGACTAACTAGAGAGAGATGGAGATGAAATATAGAAAAAAACATATTATACAAGAGATATGGAGTAAATGAGAGAGAGAGGGAGGGAGGTAAGAGTGAGAGAGAGGAGCTAACAAAGACAAGTAATAGAGAGAAAACTTTAGACTTTAGAGAGAGAGAGAGAGAGAGAGAGAGAGAGAGAGAGAGAGAGTGAGAGTAAATATAATTTGTAAAATATAAAGGGGGTATGAAAGATAAAGATATAGGAAGTGATATATGGAGAGGTAGAGAGGGATATAGAGAGAGTGACAGAGATGAAGGAAAAGGAGTTCACGAGATATAGATATAGTGAGATAGAATAGAGATAAGGAAGGAGAAATATGGTAGAGTGTGTGTTTGTGTGAGTGAGAGAGATATAGATATAAAGACAAGGAGGGAGAAAGAGGGAATGTGTGTGTGAGCAAAAGAGATATAGAGATAGATATAAAGAAGGAGAAAGATATACAAATAGATAGAGAGTGGGGAGAGGGAGAGAGATGATATAGAAGAGAGATATAAAAAGAGAGAACGAGAGGGGGAGAGAGAGGGAGAGATAGATAGAGTGGGAAGGATAGAAGGGGAAAAGAGAGAGATATATAGGGAGAGGTAAAGAGATATAGATAAGGGAGATAGATGGAGATGGAGATAATAATAAAATGACATGCTAACATCAACATAACTCCCCAAGGACATATGTTATTCTTAACTTATTGGTATGAAATGAGTAATAAAATCTAGTTGCTCCTTTTTTGCTCTCTTGCTCTAAACATTTAATTTAGGTGCTAAGTTGAAATTATTTTATTTTATGAATTAAAATAAAATTCAATTATTATTATTCTATAATAATAAATTTCCAATAAGACAAAATGTAGAAATTCTAATATCTTTTAATTATTATTTGTAATTCTATAAAAACCACAAATAATTAAAATACAATTTTAACTTAATAAAATAATTAATCCTTAAAAGAAGAAGTGGAAAAACTAGAATAAATAATAAAAAATAGAATATCTAATAAAAGAAGATAATATTAAAAGATATTCTTATTAAAAGAAAATAGTAATAAAATAGATTTTAATTTAAAATAAAATTATTCTATCATAATTAAAATTTTAATAAGATAAATAATTATAGATTAAATTAATTATAAATTTTTTAATTATTATAAAAAGACATAGATAATTAAAATAATTTTAAACTTAACAAAAAAGGAGAAAGAAAAGAAGAAGAAAAATTAGAATTAAATAAAGCTAATTCTTTATTTTTCAATAATTTTTCTTTTATTTTTTTAGAAACTTAAAAAAGAGAATATTCTAATAAAAGAAATAATATTAAGTGATATTTTGACTAAAAGTAAATAATAATAAATATAGATTTTATTTTATGCATATTCTTTTTCTAATAGATAATATTAAACTGTATATTTTTATGCCGAAGGCATTCCTATATGAATTGAACCACCTACTTATTGAAATCAATGGTTCAAAATTGAGGAGAAGAATGCAAGACTATCTCCTCAATTTTGAACCATTTATTTCAATAAGTAGGTGGTTCAATTCATATAGGAAATGACTTTGGCATAATGATTATAATATAATACACATTTTATAATAAAAATATATATTTTCTTAAAAGTATAATCCTAATTTAATTTTAAAAATTTATATTATTATAATTATAATAATAAAATTAATTTCAAATCTAATTATTAATTTGTAGTGTAATATTATATTTATTTTATATTTACGTAATATTAATTATAATTGGTTTTAATAAAATAACTATTAATAATTATAAAAGTGAAAATAAATATTTTTTGTATAACTTAACGAAAAATATTTAAATTTATGATTAAAAGTTATTAAATTATTTTGTATATATTAAAATGCTTAAACAATTTATGATTTTCAAAAATTATTAAAAAATAGAATGATTCCAAAAAAAATATAAAAGATGGTCCGTTAAGGGGCTTAGTAGCTTTCAATCCAACCAAGATGATTCAACTGTTAAATGGGAGAGACAGTTGGAGAGATGGTGGAAAGTGAATTTTTATGGGGCCTCTAAAGGCAACTCGAGACCTTCAGGGGCAAGGGTTATTGTGAGGAATTGGAAGGGTAAAACTTTGGCTATAGGTGTTCAGAGACTGATGGACGATTCAAATAATTTGGCTGAAGTGACAACAACTCTGCTAGTTGTTAGAATGTGTAAGATGTCAAGCACTATAAATGTGCACTTAGAGGGAGATTCTCTAATTATCATTCTGACATTAATGAAGAAAGGAATTGATGCATGGAATTTACAAGGTTGGATCCACAACATCCTCGAAGAGTTGAAGTATTTTGAGGATTTCCAATTAAACCATGTCAAACGTACTAGCAATGTTGAGGCAGATATTCTATCCAAGTGGGATCTCACATTTATTGAAGTGGGTGAGTTTAGATGGGAAGATTTTTGAAATGTCTGCTTTGAGGAGGGAGTGGGTGGCTATATTTAATGTCATAGCGGACAAAGTGTACAGTGTTAGAAGAATGGGAGAGAAAGGCGACGTTTGAGTTTAGCGAGGTGCCTTATTAATGATGTTTCTTACGTGCTATGAGATGGCATTTATTTCATCCCTTTCTTTCTCGAGGCTTCATTGAGATGATAATTGTAGTTGTAGCAAATCTCTGAGAATGTGTAAGTTGTTGGCACTTTTGATGATTGATGTTGTGATTGTCATTGATGGACACACACTTGATTTGTATTAGTGTTTTGCAGAAAGTGTTTACCAATCTGAAGCGGTATGAAGACCCCAAGCGGTTCGAGGATCTTAAGCAGTACGAAGGAACGAAGCGGCACAAGTCATATTTCCCAGTCTTCATTTTGTCAAACCGACAACCGGTATTTTGCTTAAACCGGTATTTTGTTTGAACTGGTAATACTCTATGATGAGTTACCAACTGGCATTTTGTGATGAGTTACCATCCACCGATTGTTTTGCGATACCAACACTTTGACGGTGCTTTTTGTGTCATGTTACAGAATATTTCTAGATGCATTAAACCTAGGAAATTGTATTATAATCCTATTGGACCGACATGAAATCAAATTCCTTTATAAGGACATCATGTCTAGGGTTTTATGTTGTTGCTAGGGTTTAAGGTGGTTGAAGAGTTTTTGTAAGTGCGAACATAGAAGAGAAGTTCAGGTCTATGAGAGAAAGTAGAGTGTGCATGTGTTGAAGATTGAAGTAATGTTGGAATGCATTAGGAAGGAGCTATCAAGGATCTAACCAAGCAATCTGTGCTATTTGCTAAATCACTCACTTGTTGATTACTCACATCTTCGACAAGTCTGAAGCCCTTAACCGGGTAGGCCCAAAAAGCCTTTTGTAAATCCTCTAACAAGGTGGTTCACATCTGTGAATCTAAAATCCTCTAGCAAGGTAGTCTTTAATCGGACTTGTCTCCTAACAGAGATTGAGATTCTTAATAGGATCTATTTTGGTAAAGAACATTGTATGACCTTAACCAATCTAACCTTAACCGGTCTGGTTCCTATTCTGCAGATAGTTACTTGTGAGTTTCATCTCACCGTGGTTTTTCCCATTTGGGTTTCCACGTCAAAACCTCTTGTGTTATGATGTTTATGCTTTTGTGGGTGAATGCATTATTTTCTATTTGGTTTGCATGTGTGCCAACCGGTTTGTTTGCTAAACTATTTTACCGGTTTACTGCTAGTCTAGTAAAGTGTTTAAGTACAGAAATTTTTGGCATACTAATTAACCCCCCCCCCCCCCCCTCTTAGTATTCATCAATTGGTATCAGAGCCAACCTTTCTATAAGTCTAACCACTTGGAAAGAGATATGGGGGAATACACTGTGAGGGAACTTACTCATTGGCTCACTCAGTTTGAGCAAGCCTGTGATGATCTTATGGTCAAATATAAGGCCTCTCAGGCAAAAAGGAGAGAACATGTTGAAAAACTGATGGAGCTATCAGAAAATAGTTCTTATGATGAAGCAGACATGGAAGCCCTGATTCAAGAAGTAGAAAAGCTGAATGAATCCAATTCCAACCTAAGAAAGGAGTTGGAAGGACTGACTATTCGAATGTGCCAAGAGCTTGAGAACCGGAGGAAAGCTAAAGATCTGGTAAAAGACAAAGATCATGAAATCTCCAAGCTGAAGCAAGAAATCAGTGCCCTAACCGCTCAAATCCATGCAAGCAAAGTGGAAAAGGAAGACATGCAAGGAGAACTAAACATAGCCATCTCCGAGAATGCAAACTTGATGGAAACAAATGCTGCTATTTCCAAAGAACTCTCTGAGTCAAAGGAAATACTTGCTAAGTTCAACAAGAGTATTGTTAAGCTAGAGCAAAAGCTTGAATCGGCCAAACTTGTCAAGAATACTGATGGACTTGGTTACTCTAGTCATGAGCAAGGTGAGACCTCTGGTGCAAATGCTGAAGCATTGAAGAAGCAACCGACATTCAAAGGTAAAGGTAAGCAAAATTTCAAACCTGTTTGCTTTAACTGTCTTAAAGAAGGACATACTGCTAATGTGTGTAGGAGCAAAGCCTACAATAATTTTCCTTATTTTATAAACGATGTACCAAGAACCAATAAGTTCAATGGTAATTGCTATGCATGCAACAAGTTTGGGCATAGAGCATTTGAATGCAGGTCTGTTATGAACAACACTGGAAGATATCCTCAGAGCACTCAAGGAGTTGGTCTGGAACCTTTTGTGAACCGGAATCACAACCAGTTTAATACCTTTAATCATCAGTCAGGAAGCGGTGGCTATCAAGCGGCAACCGGATGGAGAGCAAACTGTTTGATTTGTCATGGTCACGGTCACACTGCTGTAACATGCAGAAGGAAGAATGGTAACATGAATAATGGTCCATGGAGAGCACCTGGAATGGTCTGCTATCATTGCAACAAACTGGGTCACGTTGCCAGATTCTGTAGAACAAGAAAGAACATATCGGATGACATACCGGTCACTCCAGAAGGAAAGATTGATATTGAAACTGTTCAAGCAAATATGAACAAAACTTGGAAAAAGAAATCAGTGGTGTTGCATGAAGAACCGGTTTCTGCACCAAGTGTGGAAATCACAAAACCAACAAACTAAGCATCAGAAAAGCTTAGGGGGAGCAAATGGTAAAATACTTCGAACCTCCTATTTACACCGGTAAAAAGACCTTAAGCGGTATGAGATACCTGTCATTCGGCAGAAGACCGAAAACGGTAAAAGGCAAATTAGGGTTTATGCCCTAATAGTGGAGCATTTATTATGGTAGGTGGAGAACCTGATTAAAAGGAATTTTCAAATCATTTCTCACTTATCATTTTTTGAGCAAAGAAGTTTTTCAAGTGCAGAGCGAAGAAAAGCGATTTACACTGCAATTCAAAGAGTTTATCAAAAACCTGGAGGAGAATTTGAAGCTATCATCTGTTGAAGGAGTGCAAAACGCAAAGCGGTATTTCAGTACCCGAAGGAGTGTGAAGTATAGTTCAAATTGCGAAGCCCTAAATTTTGATCTACGAAGGTACTTTTCAAAATTCTATGTTTATCATGGCTTTCGCATCACATGATAGCTCTAGTACACCCGTTGATTCTATGGACTTCATTAAACGAAAGTCGAAATATAATGCCCTGTCTCAAGTATCGGCTGGTGTTATAGTAGAAGAAGGCATTTCTGATTACATAGACTGCAAAATCAAAGACCCAGGGTCTCTTGTAATCCATTCCCAGCTAAGCTTATTCTGTGGAAAGGATAAGAAGATTAAACTGGAATTCAACATTCTGGAAAAGAAGAAACTTCAAAATGCAGTTTACTTTCTTGAAGAATTTTAGGATGATCACATTCGCATTATTCTAAGCAGGGTACACAGTGATAAGATGTAGCTAGAGCGGACGCATGATATCACACCTAAGCGATTCATGCCATCACCGGTTTCTGTAACACAGGGGAAGTGCCAGCCCTAAGGAAGGTCAACAAGACTGAAATGTCCAAGCTCATCGGTTCAGTGAGCGACTCACGTGGAATGAACGTCAACTCAATCAAGGACGATCTGGTCAAGTATGCCTACATGGTGATAGGTTACCAGATTTTCTCTACTAGCAGAATTAATTATGTCTCTGTTGTAGTGGTAAATGTCGCTTACAGGATGATCAAGGAAGATGCATCGTTTGATCTGTGCACTTGTATGTAAAGACAACTTATGTTGAATATTAAGTCGATCAAATAGGACAATGCACTGAGATTCAAGTTCAGACAACTACTGGTTGGGTTGTTCTTTTACTTCCAAGGCTACTTTCTAGGAGTAGGTGACATTCAGTGGTCTGTCAACCAACCGGTGACAAAACAAATCAAGGAGAGCCTACAAGCAGTCGGAATCGGCTATCCGAAAGCACTGAACAAATACTTTGATGAGTTCAGAATCAAGATGAGCCAAAGGATAAGAATATTCGATGATTTAGTCAAAAAGTATGAGGAAGACATCTGCTTCACCATCAAAGTGGATGAATGCATAATGGAAGCCATTGAGCCTAGGAAGGAAGAAGTAGAGCCTATGGGCTATGAGGTAATGAATGATATGTTGGATGGGTATGCTTCTACCCTAATCACCTCACCCCTTGATCCTAAGGCAAAGAGAACTGACACCTATTTGGAAAGGGTTACACCGGTTGTAGAACCCTCAGAAAAGAAAGGAAAGGCAGTGCCTTCAGCATCGGCACTGATTACTGCAGCCAGTCCCAAAGTGACCAAGCAGTCACCAGCTAAGAAGAAACCAAAAGCGACACCTGCAAAATTCTTTGAGAGGAAGTGGAAGACAAAAAGAAATACACCTGACTCAAAAGAAACTATGTCAGAAGAACCGCCTAAGAAGACTAGGCAAATGAAGAAAAAGACAAAGAATGAACCGGCATCATCTGCACCAGTAAATATTGATATTTCTTCATACAAAGCTTTGACACATTGTCAAAGAACTATAAAGAATATTAGGAGAAAAGTGTTGAATGATTTAATTGATTGTTTTGATGACTTCAATGATGAAGAAAAGGAAGAAGTTGAACAAGAAATCATTAAGTATTTGTGTGTTAATGACTGGTTGCCTTCAGAAATTAGATCTGAGACACCAGATTCTTTGTGTAATTCTCTAGACAATAAATGGTGCTTTGCCATAGAAAAGGAACAGGAAATGAGGGAGGAAATATTTGCTCAACATTTTCCTGATGTATCAAATTCAGAACTTTTCGAAGTTATGAATAAATACAAAGGCCTCTTCTTCATGAGAAGAAGAAGACTCCTGTTACTGGAAGGAAAGGTTCATGAAGTGATCAAAGATACACATACTCATGCTCAAGAAGCTCTTAAGATGCATCAATTGGCTGAAGCCAATAGGAAAGTTGAGCAAGAATTGGAAACTAGCAAACCGGATGAGGTGTATAACAGTGAAGAAGAACCGGTCACAGACCAAATGGACCCCATTGATGTTGACGCCTTAGATGGTGAAAATGTTACTCAGGGCACACCATCAGAAGGAATAGGATAGGAGAAGCAGGCAGAAGAAGAAAAGAAGCAACAAGAAGCAGAAAAGAAGAAACAGGAAAATGAAGAGGATAAGAGAAAAGAAGAGGAAAAGAAGAAAGAGGAAGAGGACAAGAGAAAAGAAGAGGAAAAGAAGAAAGAGGAAGAGGACAAGAGAAAAGAAGAAGAAAATAAGAAACAAGGGGAAGAGAAGAAACAGGAAGAGGAGAAGAGGAAGAAGGAAGAGGAAAAGAAAAAAGAGGAGAAGCGGAAAGAGGAAGAGAAGAAACAGGAAGAGGAGAAGAGGAAGAAGGAAGAGGAGAAGAAGAAGGATGAAGAAGAGAATAAGTGAAAAGATGAAGAGAAGAGACAAGAAGAAGAGAAAAGAAAGAAAGAAGAAGAGGAGTGGAGGAAGGCTCAAGAAGATAAGACAAAATCCAAGGACAAGGAAGCAGCGGAAAAGAGCACACAGGTGGAGACTCCAATGGCAACAGGTAGTCAGGCTAAACTGGTGGACATTACTAGTCCCATTGACCTTCAGTCCACAAACGAGTCAAAGTTGTTGTAGAGCATAAAGCTTGCTCAAGAACGCCTGGAAGTGATAAGGAGGAAAAAGGAGCAAGATGTGATCCAAGCTGCGGTGGACACTCTTACTGGTTTGATACCTAGTATGAACCTTCCCAGTATCGATTCCTCACTTGCACAATTGAAGCTCCTATGCATAGTTGTAGAAGACCAGGTGCAAAGCCTAGAAGAGGTTGCAGAAACAAATGCAAAGAAGGAACATCAAAAGGCTCTAGACACTGCCTTGGTGAGAAAATTAACAGAGCTCCAGTCTAATCTTTAGAAGGCACAGAAGGACATTAGACATGCAATGGATGAGGGCAATCTACTACTTAGCAAGATTTGCCAACCTCAGTTATTCTGTGATGATGTGCTCACTTAGAAGGACAAACTGCAATCTGATATGCAGTCATTTATTAGCACCTTAAAGATGCCCTATGACTCCTTCTCCACATATGGCCAAACTGCTCACCGGTTTCAATTATAGTCTACAAGACTAGAGGCAGAGATAAGCAACCGAACACGAAATTTGCAAGAACTTCAACTAGTCCTACTGCCAAGACTACAAATTCTCTAGAAATGCTATCTAAATCTTGATGCCCTAATGGTCACTCAAGAGATGAGCACGATAGATGCCATGGAAGAACAGGTCTCCCAGATGCAGACAAAGAAAGAGGTGGCTACCTCCCTACTTGACTCATGGTCCTTATCCATGAAGCAATTTTTGCAGGACTTTAAATCAGTTTTTGACAAGTTTTACTCATTACTATCATAAACACTTATTATTTTATACTAATGAAACAGGAGTTAGTCTGCAATGTTTTTGTCATTGTTGGCAAAGGGGGAGAAGTATAAATTTTGAATGTTTTGATATATACTTTCATGTTATTTCTGTTAAGGAGTAGTATACATTGTTAGGAGGCATTTGGAGATGTCTCATCATATTTACTTTCCTAGTTAAATATTCTCTCATGCTTTTGGTATCTCTTTTGATATGCCTGTTTAGGATAATCTTTTGTTGCTAACACTAACATTTTGCTCTTGTGTGTGTGTTGTCATCGAACAGATTTTCTAACCCTTTTATAGAGCATCATTTGGTGAACCCAACGTGAATCCAAACACCAAAAACATTTTTAAAAACACAACTAACTTGTTTGCATGTTGAGCTTGACACATAGGTCATGCTTTAGCGCTTTTGATCACGTAGTAGCGCTATTGTAATTTGATATTCTAGTGCTATTAACCATCTTTTAGTGCTTTTGTGGCTTAAATAACGCATTTGTGATTGTTTCAGCGCTTTTGTTTTTGCTGTCAGAGTTTTTCTTTTAGCACTGTTGTCTTCATATTAACGCGTTTGTGTTAAATAGTGCTTCTGTTTGCACACAGAATGGCGCTATTGTAACAGAACATTGTAAAAAAAAGACCATGTAACCGAAAAGTAATTTTTCTTAGGCTTGTGGAAGCCCTCCCTATTTTGGATTTTACTAACCACTTGTTCCTTGTGCAGGTCTAAACTAACTTCATTTACTTGTTTAAAAATGAAAATTTTACATTTGGTGTTATAAAATTAAACAAACAAATTTTCATTTCTTGCAAGTTAGGACAGAATCTATTTTGGTGCTATAAAATTGAACAAATTCATTTCTTGCAAGTTAGGATACACTCTCCTTTTGGTGCTTAAAACAAGACAAAAACAAATTTCCTTTTATTGCATCAAACTTAAGTAAAACTCACAATTCACACTTCAAATTTTGGTGCAAATAAAAGGAACAATCCATTTGTCTCATTTTGCAAGCAATTTACTTCATGCATATGTGTTTCAAATTAAGTTGACCATGATTTCAAATTCTAGTTTACTCAAACACATTGCTTTTGAAGTTAAAAATAACCTCATGATTGTTGGAGCAACATCTCCGAATAGATAAAAAATTATTGTAATGACAAGTTAAAAGGAAAAAGTGTATTTTGTGTTTGGCACACTTGTGCAAAAGAGTTTGTCAAGTGGTCCTACTTATAACACACACTATCCTCTCCCTTGACTTTCGTGGTCCTAGGTGCAAGAGAAAAGTGTTAGTAACACTCAAGTTTTATCTTTTTAAGAGAGGCCTGCCAAGAGACACATCACTCTTGGGAACGACCTCGCGTGGTAAATCCTTCGAGCCACTATAGAAATCAGGTGAGAGCGAAAGTTGTAGCCTTGGGTATAGTTGTTCCTATAGTGTAACTTGCCAAAAGGACAAATGGGCCCCACCACAAGTTACAAAGCTCTTAAGTGAGTCACTGCAGAATGAACTTATGTCCAAAGACATCAAAAATTACTAAACACCTTTAGGTATTAGCCCACCCATTCTATTGATTGAGGATATTTGTGATATAATTCAGTGCAAGAGCATAGATGGTTTTGCTCTCAAGATACTCACCATACATATTTCCTTGAGTAGAAACATAGCTTTTTGAAAAGTCACTTGTGACTTGATGAAAGTGATGACTCCCCCATCATAGGGATCATTCATTTGTTATGCTCGTGCAAGACTTATTATATCACATCCTTACCTGCCACTGTGGGATTCATAAGGTATGTAGTACCAAAGTCAAAGAAATATCAAGATGTGGGCTGAATTTATCGCAACTGGCCATTTGACCTTAGGGATAAAAAGTGTTTGAAGTGTTTTTGTTTTGAATCAAGACCAGTGCAAATTGAGCCGACTTCGGGCTTTGGAAAACACCTAAAAAAACATTTAAAGGAAAGGGTCATAAAAAGTCCAAGGATTGGGTTGATCTAGACCCATACGTATTTTGGTGCCTTTTGAGGCAACATTCTTGTGTTTGTGTGCTTGCTTTGTTTTCTTGTCAAAGAAACATCATAAAAATCCAAAATTCAAAACAAGTATTCATCCAACACAAACATTTTCAAAAGATCAAAAACAAGGAGCAATAACAAAAAGTATCAAACTTTATGACCATTCTTCACATCTTGAGAAAGAATAATCTTTATCAACACATCAACTTGAAGAAAAGACCATTGAGCTCAAAGGCTCTTATCAAAAGGAGGAAATTCTTCTATCTTAATAGACAAATCTTTGTCTCTCATAGAGCCTTCTTACGTCACATGCGTTTTTATTTTCAAGGGAAATCAAACAAATTTGATCAAGAGTCATTAAACCGCAGAGCTTTTATGCAATATAGAGCTTCGAGTTATCACAAAAACAAAGGAGGCAAGATCAATCCTGAATTTTTTTCAGACATTTGCATCACATACAACGTAGCTCGAGAAGTGCCACCAATGCCCGAAAGGGAAGAAGAAGAGTTTGTTCCTTATGTAACACAAAGCTTTTATTGAAGTTAAAACATTTCATCCATTATCACATTCCCATATCATCAAATCCATTTCAACTCTCAAAGCATCAAGAGGTTTTTGTCCTAAGTTCTATTTTCCAAATTGCTTGAATCAAATACAAACACATCACTTTTTAGAATATCTCTACATCTAGGATAAACTCATCCTAAGAGATATTTGTAAGCAAGTTAAAACTATTTTATGAGTGAATCCTCTCATTACTAGGTAGTTGAGTCTGTAAAACATCTCAGATTTCTCTAAACCTTATCACATCAAACTTTGTCAATCAAACACAACAAGTAAATCAAGAAGAAAACTTTGGTCACATTTACCTCTAAAGTGCTCGAGATCCGTATGCAAAACATTTCACCAACCATAAATCTCTCATTTCATCAACAACTCATCATCATTTTCACCCAACTTCAACAAAAACTTATAAACAAAATGGCTCATACCAAGTCACAATCTAGACAACAAGAAATTGAAGAGGAAGAGGAGGAAAATATCAATGAGTTCCAAGAAGCCCTTGGAGGAAATGTAAATGATGACAATCTCGACACTCCTACTCCTGCGGCGATAGAAAGGGTGCAACACAACCCTCTCTTCAATAGGATTTTTGATGAGATACTCAAGAGTAATGTTGATGCTCACTTTTTAAAACTTGCTCAAGAAGGAGCCAAACTACCCTCTGACTTTGATCTTGCACAACTAAGACAAGCATCAGAACGTCAAAGTTGTAATGAGGATGAAAGAAGTCGAGAGCACATTAGATACAACTTTCATCAAGGTAATCATCCTCCTCCTCCTCCTCCAAGTGAAATAGACATGTTGCGGCAACAAGTCAAAAATCTTGCCCAACAACTTCATAGTGGTGTGAAAACTAATCAATTTTCACTCAATGACATTTGTCCCTCTCCCTTTGATAGGAATCTTCATATGCCACCTTTTCCGCGAGGGTTCGAAACACCCAAGTTCGAAAAGTATAGAGGAAAAGGAGATCCTCGTGATTATGTTAGAGAATTCCATTCAGCTTGCCTCGAAGTGGCATACAAGGATACATACCTAATGCACCTTTTTCCCCAAAGCTTGGGAGGAACAACCACATCATGGCTTTCCCGATTACCAGGTGGCATTAGGACATTTGAAGAACTCATCCAGAAGTTCTTGGCACATTACTCACATAACATGGAACGTGATATCACCATGGCTGATCTATGTAACACTAAACAAAAACCAGGTGAACTATTTTCAGTCTTTCTGCAATGATGGCGTCAAATGTCTAGCAGACGTTCTCTTCAGTTACCTGAACAAGAACTAGTGGAAATATTTATTTCCAACTTAAACGAAGAAATTGAATTTCACCTGGACGTAAAAGACACAGACTCTTTCAATGACATGATCACCAAAGGCTTAAAATGTGAGCGGGCTCTCATCAAGAAAGGACTTATCAAAATCTACAATGAACCAAAGGACGACCCTCGCCCACGCTTCAATAGTGACAAACCAAGCTTCTGGAACAAAAACAAAAATATCGTCAATGACAGGGTTGTGGATGCAAGAACTATCAAAAGTGCACAACCTATAGTTCAATTTGTAGGACAGAATCCCCCACCTCAAACTAACACAGTTGCTCCTCCAAATCAAGGCTGCATCACATCTCAAGATGAACCCAGACCGCGTCAACAAAAACCAAAGAAAACATACACTCCCTTAGGGGAACCCATCAAAACAGTATTACGACAACTGGTTTCTCAAAATATGGTAACCTTACCAAAAACATCAAATTATGAACCTCAAGTCAAACCTTCATGGTGGAGGGATACTGAACATTGTGATTTCCATCAAGGGAAAGGACATAAGACAAGGAATTATCATAGATTGAAAGATCTTATTCAGGATCTTATTGACTGAGGTGAAATCGAAATCGAAGGACGTGATCCAAAGACAACAAACAATGATCATCTTATGTTTAAAAATCCACTTCCATCACAAGATCAAAGGGGTCCTTCCACTTCAAGGAGAAACACAGATACCACCAATTATACGCAAGCCGTGTATAATTATACTGTGAATCACCTATATGATGCCAATGAACAAATTGCAACTATAACCATCAAAAATCCCAGTTCCACTTGCAATGTTGTTACACGTTGCAACAAGATTATCATAAAGGCAGCTCCACAAGGCACCCCACCTATCCCAAAGCAGTATAACCTTATGGAATAGCTAGACAAAATGCTCACACTGATATCTATCTTAGAGTTATTGCACCTATCTCCATCCCATAAAACAATCTTGGATCAAGCTCTCCAAGAGGCGTCAGTCCCTGCAAACCTAAATACAGATTAGTTCCAAGCCATGGTTGGAAATCTAAGGTCATCACCTTGTCTCACTTTCTCTGAAAGTTACAACACATCCTTCTAGCAACCTCATAATGCCTCACTCCACATTGAAGGGTTTATCAACCAGCATAGGATCAAGCGAGTCTTGATCGATAATGGAGTGGACCTAAATATTTGTACTCTATAATTAGTCACAGCCTTGGGATATGCAATAGAATCAGTGGATCCCCGCAAGAAGATAAAAATCAAAGCCTATGATGATGCAGAGCGTTCATCCAAAGGAGCTATGGTACTACCAATCTGAGTGGGCCCTGTGGTGAAACACATTATCTGTCAACTCCTGGACCTTCCTTTGCCATACAATCTATTGTTAGGAAGACCTTGGATACACACCATGCAAGTCATTCCATCCACCTACCATCAGTGTATCAAGTTCCCACATAATGGTGTAGAAATCATGATCCTGGGCAATGCAAACCCCTTTGCATATTGTCATAACATAAGTCATCAACCAGAGATTACCGTTCCCAACAATAGAGAAGCCATCTCCTCCACATCATACATAAGTCCAACCTCTCTTGCCAGTTCAAACACCACTATACCCAAGCAAGAAAAGCTTAAGATGAAAATAGCAGAGGAATGTCTTGGGGAATACAATTTGAGCCAACTCTTTTGTGTTGGACAAATGCCCACTTCTCCTAGAACACATGGTAAACCTCAACGGTTACTTCAAACACTGCTAATCAAGCCAGCATGTACTTTGATGCCTTTTTTCCTAAGAAAGAGTCACGAAGAAGAGGCCAGAGATGAGGACTTAGCAAAATGGATCTATAAAGATCCCATCACCACCAATATTCTGCAAGCTAAGCTTCCCACAGATCAGTATGGAAAAGGCCTTCTCATTATGCAAAGAATGGGTTATGATGGTCAAAGTGCTTTGGGACCTTGCAAGCAAGGATGACATGAACCACTGCAGCCGAAATTAAAGCCCAAGGATAACACAAGCTTAGGCTTTCAAAAGGAGATCCTTCCCAAGCTGAGATTCAAAGGAAAACCCAGCCAACCTCTATATCAGCCTAATACAAAGCAATCACCTTTGATTATAAAAGCAACATCAAACACCATAGCAACTGCCCCATTGAGGCTAAAAATCCCAGCAACGCCAATCATCCCACCAAACAAACTAGCAATAACACCATTAGCAGCAGCAACTATATCAGAACCCATGGCAATATCTACAACATCAGCAGTTCCAGCAGAAGCAACAGAGTCAACACTACCGATACTCCCTGTATCAAATTCATTGATCCCCATCATCCTTCCTGCAACACCGATCATTTCATCTACAAAGCTACATCAACCAATCACACCTGCGGTGTTTAACTTAAAGGATATCCTAGTATGGTGCAGTAACTGGTTACTGGAAAGCGACTCAGAAATTGACTCACATGAGTGGGAATTTGATTCCATACAGCTTAATACTTCAGATGAGGAAGACACATCACCACCTCCACCTCACAAAGACATCCCTATTTGCGGAGAAGCACAGATAAAGACCTCTTGAGTTCCTATACTGGAAACAACTTCCATAGACCCTACGTCACATCCTACGCCTGATTCTGACAAGGAGAGTACCATCAACGACCTTCACCATAATGTCTTAACCCTCACTAACACATCTAACAAACTTAATCTAATCGATGAAGTAATGCCCATTATCCATCCTGAACTCATTGAATGGAACCAACCTAATCCCCCATGTCTTGACCATTTCCAAAATGATGATGCAATCATTGACTTTTTGGAACTACGAGATAACATACCAAGTGGGGATCACAAAGCCATATTCGCCATTGAACTTAATAGTGCAACATACTTCGAGGTGGATGCCAAAACTTTCAGCTGTAAAAATATAACAATAAAACATGGATCTTCCAGTGAAAACCACACCGTGGCACTGTTTGATCCAACAAAAGTAAAAAGAAAGAGCGTATCCAATGGTGAAAACCTCTCTGAGGTGCTGGAGGATGAAAGGTTTGACATTCTCCCTACTAGTACACAACAGGAATGATCAACAATTCTCATCAAAGAAACAAAAGAATACAATGTGGGGACTCCTGAAACACCTCACCACCTACTTCTGGCATCTCTTTTAACTCCAAAGGAACAACCTAAGTTTATAGAGTTCTTCCAGAAGCGTCAAATCAACTTCGCATGGTCATATGCAAACATGCCTGGGATTGATCCTGATTTGGTCATGCATCACCTCACCATAGTAGAAGGAGCCAAACCTGTTAAGCAAAAGCTTCACAAGATGCATCCTCAGATTGCAGTACTAGTCAAAGCAGAACTCAAGAAACTCCTAGATGTGGGTTTTATTAGACCAAATGATTATGTAGATTGGATATCTAATATTGTGCCTATTGGCAAACCAAATGGGGGCATCCGTATCTGTACTGACTTCGGAGATCTGAACAAAGCATGTCCTAAGGATGACTTCCCCCTACCAAATATCGACATCATAGTAGACCTAACAACAGGACATGCCATGCTTTCACTCGTGGATGGCTTTTCAGGATATAATCAGATAAAGATCGCACCAGAAGATCAACATAAGATAGCCTTCACATGTCCATGGGGCACATTCTGCTGGAATATAATGCCTTTTGGTCTCAAGAATGCAGGAGCAACCTATCAATGAACAATGACCACCATCTTCCATGACATGATGCATACCATAATGGAAGATTATGTTGATGACTTATTGGCAAAATCACTCACAAGAGAAGGTCATCTACACATTGGCGAAAATCTTTCACAGACTAGAACAATATCATGTTCAGCTCAACCCAAAGAAATGTGTCTTCAGAGTAACCTCAGGGAAGCTTTCAGGATACATTGTCTCAAGTAAAGGCATTGAGGTCGATCCAGCAAAGGTCAAAACAATCATGGACATGCCACCTCCAAAGAACATCATTCAACTAAGGACACTACAAGGGCGACTTCAATCTATCCGAAGATTCATTGCACAACTGGTAGATAAGTGTCACCCCTTTATACACCAGCTACACAAAAACATCTGCTTTCGATGGGATACCAGATTCCAACAAGCATTCCAGATGCTTAAAGACTATCTCATGAATACACCATTGCTAATCCCACTAGATCGGAGCAGGCCTCTGTTACTCTATATATCAGCAACAAGTACAACATTGGGTGTACTATTGGCACAACACAATGCAGAAGGGAAAGAATGCATTGTTTACTACATTTCTTGCACACTAGTTGGCTATGAACTCAATTACACACCTATTGAGCGAGCTTACTTAGTAGTAATCTTGGTAACCACTAAGCTGAGACACTATCTATTGACACATAAAGTACAATTAATTGCAAAGATCGATCCACTCAAATATTTACTCAGCAAAGTAGCATTAACAGGTCGCTTGGCCAAATGGGTGATGATTCTAAGTGAATTTGACATCAAGTATGTGGATCGTAAAGCTATCAAAGGACAAGCCATTGCAGATCAGTTGGCCGATGCTCCACTCATAGGCGATCATCCTCTCAATTCCAATTTTCCAGATGAAGAGATATTCATGATCACAACAGCACACCCATGGAAACTGTACTTTGATGGTTCATACACTAGACATGGCTTGGGGGCAGGCATTCTGTTTATCACACCTCAAGGTGATAGCATCCTGAAATCTTACAAACTCACATTTGCACCAACAACATAGCAAAGTATGAGGCCTTGATCATAGGACTCAGGCTAGCCATACAATGGAAGTTACAAGAACTACAAGTATATGGCGACTCCCAACTGGTCATTCGACAAGCAACTGATGAATATCAGACTAAAGATGACAAACTCATGCCATACAAACAAATGGTGGACAAATTAAAGGCATCATTCACTACTATCACCTTTGAACAGATACCCAGAGATCAGAATCGAGCTACTAATGCTATGGCTACCATTGCATCTCTCCTAGATCTTCCACAGAATTCAACACGCTACTAGTTCTTGGTAGAACAGCTTTGGATCCCCGCTTATGATATCCCTAAATCCGAGATGATATGTCATCTTATCGGTTCTAAATCCTTGTGGTACAGTTAATTCTACACCTATCTCCGCGATCACACACTTCCTCCTAACCAATCGAATAACCAATGTAAAACCTTCATTCGCCAAACCGCTCGATATACCATTATTGTTGAAACCCTATACTGACGCAGTCTTGATGGTACTCTCCTTCGATGTCTAGAACAGGATGAGATAACAAAGGCCTTGGAAGAGGTACATGAAGGAATTTGTGGAACTCATGCAAGCGGTCCGTCACTCACCAAGAAACTCTTGCGCACTGGATACTATTGGTCATCTATGGAAAAAGACTCCTACTACTTTGTCCGAAAATGCAAGAAATGCCAATTTCATGGAGACCTGATACATGCACCAGTACAGGAATTGCAACCCATCACAACACCATGGCCTTTTTGTCAATGGGGTCTTGATCTTGTGGGTAAAATCCATCCATCCTCATCCAACGGCCACAAATTCATTATTACCGCCACTGAATACTTCACAAAGTGGATCGAAGTTGTTCCACTTACCCAAGTCACCGGCAAGCAGATCGCCTCATTCATCCTTAATTACATCATCTGCCAGTATGGTGTACCCATGTCCATCATCACAAATACCAGTCTTCCTTTCAAAAATCAGGATGTACGTGAACTTTGTCAGAAATTTCACATCCAACACCGATTTTCCACTCTCTATTACCCACATGGCAATGGTCAGGCTGAAGCATCAAACAAGAACATATTGAGAATCCTAAAGAAGACAGTCAATAATGTCAGTCGTGACTGACATGTTGAATTGAATCCAGCACTATGGGCGTATCGAACTAGCATTCGAACCCCTACAGGCGCAACTCCCTACTCATTGGTCTATGGTGCAGAAGCTATCCTACCTATCGAGGTTGAGATACCATCTCTACGAGTTTCCTTACACAATCTTATAGATGATGAAGCATACAGAATATCTCATCTCCAAGACTTAGAGCTACTTGATGAGAAATGACAAGCTGCATACAATCACCTCAAGGCCTATCAGCAGCGCATGAGCAGAAGCTATAATCATCAAGTTAGACCTCATACATTCGAGGTAGGTGATCTTGTTCTTCAAGAAAATCCTCATAACCAACCCAACCGTGAACATCAGGGAAAGTTTGAATCAAACTGGCTGGGTCCATATGTTATCACTACTGTATTTGGGTCTGGGGCATATCAGTTGGCTACATCAGAAGGAGAACCACTAGCAGATCCAATCAACAACATGCACCTCAAACGGTTTTATACATAAGCTGCACAGAGCATCAGGCTCCCATACATACCGGCAAAAACACCAAAAACATTCAGATAAATGACCTGAAGAAAATACAAAAACATCAAAATAGTAAAGAAAAATCATGCATCCAAACGGTGAACAAACACTCCGGTGGCACCTTGGGTAAGTACGATGGTGAAAACCTGGCAAACAGGTGCCACTCATAAAGGCCATGGCTCCATTGTCTTTCAAGCTTGTTGCAATCACATTTATTTCCTTCACACATCCATCTGCCCAAACCATGGCTTGTTATTGATCTGCAATCAAGAAAAGTACTTCATGCATCTTGCATCCCGCTTTTTCATAGTCATGTCTAAACTAGGGGCAATGCCCTTAACCTATTGATGGAAGTGGATTCTACATTGTTTTGTGATTCACTGTGTTCTTCATTCCAAAACTATCTCACAAAATACGAAAAACATTCAAAACTATCTCACAAAATACCAAAAACATTCAAAAATATCCCACAAAATCCAAAACATTCGAAACAATCATTAAAAAAACCAAAAACATTGGAAAATCGTCTCATAAAATCCAAAAACATTGGAAAAACTATCTCACAAAATCCAAAAACATCAGAAAACATCGAAAATACCAAAAACGTGGCAATTGTACATACTCATCCGAGAATATACCAAACAAAACATTGTAAAATACTCCAACGATGACCACTTATCACATCGACCAAACAATCAACATCAAACACGCAAACTATCTAAACAAGGATACATCCTTCCTTACCAAGTCAAAGACAAGATAACATTTTCTTTGACAAGAAAATTCTATTTAAGCTATCAAATACTTGGTTGATTTGTGGGTTATTTATTCATATCAGGTTCCTACAGCATTGTTTGTGTATCTTCGACGCATTATTCTGATGAAGTTCTGGGGCATGTACTAATGGTGTCTACATGGGAAGTTCACTCAGCTACATGATCATAGGCCAAATACAGTCATAGATCACTATGGCTTGCTGACTACAGTGTATACCTCGACCATATGAGCATTAACCATTACCAAGAATCCATATTCTTTATTCTTTATGTATGTTGTCTACTTACAGGTACAATGCTATTTCTTTGGTTCCTCCTACCTCATCCAAAATTGGATAAAGGTTTTTGTCTCTTATTACGGTATGAACTTGTCTCAGGATATGATCAGCCCAAGATCAAGGAGGACGATCCAATTCATGCATGAAAGGAGATGATCCTTGTCTGTTCTGCAAGCAATACTTAGGTCAACTTGATCCATTATATCAAGTTGTTTGTATTAACTTGCTATATCAAAATTCATGTAAGGAATACTCGGGTCATCTTGAATCATTATGTCAAGTTTCTTGTATTTTCTTACAACATTTTAAAGCTCAATGATGAAAAATAAAGCACTATGGATTGTCATTTCACCTCATCTGTATATATTGCATTCCGTTGCATTCCATCCATCCATACATTCATAAATAGTTGCATATCATGCATACATAGTAATGACAATGCATACTCTATTTTACTCATCTTCTTCCATAGGAATGAGTCATAGGTCCTCCATTTCTTCTATCTAACATCGAACCCCCCGCCCCACCCTTCCCATCTCGATAATCAACATCACATACCCTACATCGTGCCCCATCAAATCAATCAAGCCACATTCCTCACCATCCATCTCTAAATAGGAGGGATTATGTTTCCTATCCTAAGCCATCCTATAAGCCAAGCAAGTTACTTTGTCTACATGGGTACATCAACTCACACACACCTAGACTCTCAACAGATACTCTGATCAAGTATCTTCGGGTCTCAACAGGTAATCGATCATGGTAATCCTAGACTACATCAGGCCTTTATCATAATGACCTGGTCTCAACGAGGCTGCCATGATTCTCCAAAACCATCCATCCCATGCCCACACTATCAATCGATCAACCAATCCAAACATAATCTAACAGACAATTACATCAATTGTCTACGTCTCAATGAGTATTTTGCTTCATATACCTTGACTTCATCGGGCATTCACATCAATTGTCTAAGTCACATCAGGTCACTTTGATTCACTTACTCAGACTTTATCCTGTCCAAGTGACCAACTGACATCAATTGTCATGCTTTGACTCGATCGGGGCAATTAAACTAATTGCACCAGATTGTCCAACCAATTTTGATCAATTGTACAACATTAATCCTAACCACACACTACATCTACTATGTATCTCTTGCATGACCTAAAGGTACTCACTGGCTTGTTGTTTCTCCGTTTCACTTTGTTTTCTCCCATTCTTTCCCCGTTATAGCTAATTTCTTCTATTCTACCTCCCCTCCACTTCTCATTCTTTTTCGAGAGATCGCCCGATTTTTCGGCCCATCTCTCGAGGGGGCATACCACCCATTAAATTAACATTTAATGGGGCATTTCTTCACACTTGTTTTTCTTTCTTTGAAACGACACGATAAACCGCACCGTCTCAAAGAGGGGAAAATGTAGTCACATAAATCTGTCCAATTTAATTAAATGAATATTCCCTATTTATTTGATTAAAAACCCACTAAGCCATCAGTTAATTAAATTAATATTTAATTAATTCATCTTCAAACATTCTTCTATTAATTAAATAAATTATTCAATTTATTTTAATTAATTCATTAAATCAAATTCACAATCAATTAAATGGATAAATCATATTTATTTCATTTAATCCCCTTTTCTTCTTTTAAATAAATTAAATAAAACATTTATTTAAATCATTTATCCCCCCCCACTTGCATTTTCCTACAAATGCAACTTGCACACATTTATTGAAATAAATTTATTTTATTTTAAATAAAAATCCTATTTTCCCTCACCCACCAAATCCACTTGTATTCCTAAACCCTCTTCTAGATTCTTCCAAACCCTTCCTAATTAACCTAATCCATCCCCTAATTATTGTCACATTCCTAAGCAACTTGGAGTCACTTCTTAAAGACTTCAAAGTCTTTGAAAAGCATTTAATGCTTTGTGTGTTCAACAATTTAACCTCTAAAGTCTTCCAAAACCACTAATGGCTCTTACATGACCATTAATGGCTCTTACATAACCATTTATGGTTAATTCAACTTGCACTCATGTGTCTCCTCAAGCATTTATTGCTTTGACCATGGTTATCCTTTTTACCTATGCACAAGAGTTTATCCATTGGATAAAAGTTTTTATTATTTGAATAAAGAATTTATTCATTCAACCTAACCTTGACCTGAACTCCCAAGTTAACTCTCAAGTCATGTGAATCATTTAATGCTTATTCCCTCTCCTCTCAACCTATCTCATATTGACACTTGTCATCCTGGGATTAGGTTGAAAGCCCTCACATAGATTGAATATCATTCAATCCTGACCTTTGTTGAGATTACTCAATCTCAACCATCCATTGCTCCATTTTTCCTATAAATAGAGCCCATTTCTTCATAATCCAGATCCTGAAAAACTTGTATGCATCTAAGTTATATATAACTTTAGAGAGCATTTAGCATAAATCACTAATATCTTGTCATTTTGGTTTAAAATAAATCATTTTAGCATCATAGCATCTAGTATTAGCTTTTTATTCACATTTAGAGTAAATACTTCAATCTCAAACCTCCAAAAGCATCCATAGTGCAAAAAGTTGTTGAGAGCTACACTAGTTTGGAACTTGGAGAGGAGAGGAACAAAGGAGAAGGAGCCAAGAGCATGTTAGGAGGCATTGGGAGATGTCTCATCATATTTACTTTCCTAGTTAAATATTCTCTCATGCTTTTGGTATCTTTTTTGATATGTCTGTTTAGGATAATCTTTTGTTGCTAATGTAGCGTCGTAAATTGTACGCACTTGCTAGGGTGGCACAATTTCACACCTAGTTTAGCACCTGCCTTGGCGCATTTTACATTTTGCATTGCATTTCCCCTTTAGCACTTAATTAATGAAATTAATTAGGTCTAAGGTGCTATTTCATCATCTTCCACATCATAAAGTTGGGCCCTTTCAGTAAAGTGTGCCCTTTTCATTTTATTCCTCCAATACATCATTTAATCAAAAACCCTAATTAAGTCCTATTTTGAACTTGGGGGCTTGATTTCGGGGGTCAAAACATCTCGAAATCACCTGTAACTTCGGGATTCTCTCTAAAATCATCACATCCGACGGCCCTGAAAATTTGGTGAAAAGTTGTCGGGACCGTGGCGCCTGGAGTGCACATGGTCCCGGACATTTTTCCCGAAATTTTAGGAGCGCGATCCAATCATAAAATAAAGCTTAACCCCAAGAAATTGGCAGGAAATTCAATCTCTAGGTCGGCCAAAAGTTGAAATTACGACCTAGGGTTTCATATATAAGAGCTCTCTTTCTTCATTTGAAAGGATCCGAATTTTTGATTTCAGGACCTTATATGCAGCGAAAAAGCATATCTTTGAAGACTTCAACAACATTCAACATCTATCCATCAAGCATTCATCAATTTCATTCATCCATTTAGGGCTTTGAAGACATTGAAGAGCAATAGGAGATTACCGACTGAAGATTGGCTTGTACCTCTCCCTTGGGGTTGGATAAGATTTCATGTTGTTTTCATGTCTTTTGCATAAGCCTCATAATATCATTTATATTCATGCTTTAGATCACTTTGCATCTTGATTTGGAGCATTTACATTATCATTTACAAGCAATTAGGGTTTACTTTCTAGGTTGCTCTAGTTTGCTTACTTGCATTTTAGGATCTTGCACACACACAAGGTCTGCACACACATTACTTTTATAATACAACTTGGCTATTCGTGGAGGTGGAAATCATCGAAGCGGGGGTTTGACTAAGGCAAAACCCTATATAGCCACCCACCATACCTTTTCAGATATAAGTGCAGGTTTTGGGGTTCGGATGACGCCGCAGGTTACAGATCCGGGAGAAGCAGGTCGAGATAGCACTCTACACCAAGTTTCAGAGCAGGAGATCAGGACAGGGGCGTGGGGCGCCCTGGTCCTGCCAGGACAGGGGCGCTGGGTGCCCTGGTCACTGGGACAGAGGCGCTGGGCACCCTGGCCCTTCTGACAGACAACAACTTTCATCAGTTTCGACAGCTTCCCAGGTTGCAAAACAGCAGTTTCAGGAGCAGTTTCCGGGGCAGTACAGGACAGTGGTGCCCGCGCCCCCGTCCCGAACATTTTCACTCAGATTTTGACTCCGGGTACGCATCTGTATTCTTGTTTTGTCCTTATGTTTACAGCTTTTCATTGTTTAATCTCAATTCTGCAATCTTGCTATTAGTTCATACTTGCACTTTGGGGTTAGGGATTGAACTTGCATCATTTTATCTTTCAATTACAACAAAGGAATAGAAATCTTAATAGGTAGCCCGTGGCTCTCTCTTCCACAAAAAGAAGTAGCCAATTGTGTGATACCTCTAGGCTCTTTCGTATTCCATAATGTGTGTCAAAAGATAGGATTAGGGCATGTTAACCTAGTCTCGCTTTTTCCCCTACACATTTTGGTGAACCCGACGTGAACCTATCATTGCTTCCTCTTGCATTGCATTTGTTAGATCTAGATCTAGATTTAGTGTGTTTCATTTTAGTTTCATTTTTTCATTAAAAAAAAAAAAAAGAGAAAAAGAAAAAAAGAAAAAAAAAAAAAGAGTGTGTTCTTTGTTTCTTTGCATTGTGTGTTCAAGTTTTATGCAATTTGTATTTCAAAATGTCAGATCTCTATTTGCAAGATGTTCATGTTTATGATGATGTATGCAATTATGTCAATTATGAGTATAGCCAAGATGAATTAGATGAAGCTTTAGATGAGTTTTTGAACCCTAAAGATACCAAACCTTCATTTTACCAAAAACTCATAAACCTTGTTACTACGCCATTTAGGTGTGATGAGAAAGATAAGTCGAATGATTCTTCTCAAGGGTACATTCCTATCAACTCTTCCACTAAATCTGGTAACATGGTTATTTTCAGTAATCCCCTCTATGAAGAGATGTCTCCTTTTGAATCAAAAGATAAACCTTTTAACAACTATGATCATGCTTTGTTGGATGATGCTCTTGATGACTTTGTGGCTTTATCGAAATCTTTAAACAAGAACAAGACTTCTAAATTAGTTAACATGATAAACCTGAATGAGCATAATAAGCCTCTCTTTGAAGTCCAAGGTGCTTATCCTTCTCCCACCTTTCAAGTTCCTAAATCACCTCTTCTTACTATCCAAGGAGGGTATGGTCATGATTCCTTTCGTACTCCGAATAAACCAATCATCACAGTGCAAGGAAGAAAACCTATAAGTCCTTATAGTTATGCCAAGCAATTAACTAGAGAGAGTTATCATGCGGTTGCCCATACTTATCATACTAGAAATAATAGTGTAGCGTCCTAAAATTGCGACACTTGCAATTTTGACTGCATTTCGATCTTCACGATGGCGACGCAACACGGAACCTGAATGGAGACCCCGAAACCTAATTACAACACTAAAAACTGCATTTTCTTGCACCCTGGCCTAAACCTCCTTTGCACCCTGCTGTCCCGGGAGGTGGGACCAGAGCGCCTAGCGCTCTGGTCCTTCAGGACCAGGGCGCCCAGCGCCCTGGTCCCCCAGGACCATGGCGCCCAATGCCCTGGTCCCTGGCCCTATTTTGGGCCCGGTCTCCTATGGGACTTTGGGTCTTTTTGTTTGCAATTTGGAAAATAACATTTCCTGGTCGGCCTAAGGTCGGGAAAATCAGTCTATCAGCCCTAATTGACAAGTATATAAACTACATTTTCCTCTCCCATTTGGATAGATGAAAAGGAGAAGGACATATGTGTACAAGCGTGGAAACGATACTCAAGCATTCAAGCATTCAAGCATTCAAACATTCAAACATTCCTTCAAGCAATTGATCATTCCAAGTCTCCATTCAAGGCTAAGTGTTGCATTCAAGACAAGGATTCAACCATTGAAGAGGAGATCACATACTACAACATACAACATACAACAAACAACAACATCTATACCTTCGCACATAAGGATACAAACATCCTTACAACAAGGTATTAGTACTTGTTTTACATTACAATCATTTACATTTACAGCAATTTCTCATTTCTTGGTTAATTCCAAAACCGGGGTTTGACCTAAAGGCAAACCCCTAATCCCTAACCCCCCAATCGTCTTCACTTTTCTGTGTGTAGGTTGCAGGTACGCGGCTGAAATTGAAGATTTGGAATCCTTGTGCAGAGACGAACAGATCCCCCTTCGTTTCGCAGATTTTTCGGAGGACCGTGTGCACGCCAGGCGCCATCGTCCCGTCAACTTTTGTTCAAATTTGCAGGACAGCGCCGTATCGACATTTTACTGCTAATTCCAGGTCCGCAGCTTCATCCTATATCCCTATCTCAGTTTAGAAGTAAATCTTTCTCACTTTCTATGCATTCCTAGCTTAATTCTTCTATCGATATTCTTTACAAAAGAGGGTAGCCTTGCTGTCTTAACCCTTGAAACTCATTTAGCATCCAATCTTGCATTGTGTGGGATTGGATCTTGTGGGTTTCAACCCCTCTTTTGAATGTAAAGTCTCCCCTAAGTGAAAACCATCAACCCTAGCAACCTCCCTTCTCTCTCCTTGGAGTTGGAAGAGGGGAGAGCAACTAGGGTTCGATCGATTTTCTGCTTTACATTTTGGTGAACCCGACGTGAACATCCTTTCTGATTTTTCATGCTTAGATCTGAAAATTGGCTTCCTTGATTAGATTTCCATGTTTGATCTTTTGCAAATTTTAGAGGTTGATTGCATAAAAACCCTAAATTTTCTTTTTGAAAATTGAACTTGTGAAATGTTTAATTGTTAATGTTTGTTTCAGATCTACCCTTCTACTACAAATTATCAATTCATATTTGTGCTTTAATTTTGAAAATTAAGTGGTTAAGTGTCAAAACCCTAATTTTTGAAACCCTCTTGATTCAACCTTTGTCCGACAATTTCACTGATCAAAACATCTCCAAATCAGCTGTAACTTTGGATTCCGCAACAAAATCATAATATCTTTCATCCCTGAAAATTTGGAAAAAAGTTGCGAGGACCGTGTGCACTCCGAGCGCCATCGTCCCCGACATTTTTTCTGAAATTTCGGGAGCTAGATCTTACTGTATTTTCCTGCTAAAATCCAAAATTTTGGCTGCTTTTATCAATTATAACACTTTCAAAATTACAGTCAAAGTTGGTCTTGTGATTGCTTGGTTTAAGGCTTCTAATCATTCAAAAATCATTGAAACTGAAATTCATGTCAAAATTGTGTTTCTTACTGTCCTAAATCTGAAAAGTGTGTTTGCATCCATTCGAAATTTCAGTGCTTTATTCAAATTCTTGCAATTTGTGACTTTTGAAATTAAGTGCTTAATTACAACAACTTTGATTTCCGCTTTCAAAATTGAATTTTGCGTGAAATTGAGTCAATTTTTAAATTTCAAAACTTGCATTGCTCTTAACATTCCCTCTAAAATCATAAAATTCAAAATTTCAGTTTCCCTCTCTTTTTCAAAATTCAAATTTTGCATTTTTCGACAATCTTGGTAGGGTTCAATTTTGAGATTGCAACTTTAATTTGGCCTATCTACAGATCGTAAAATCACTCAATTTTTTCAGATTAGCTCTAAAATCATCATAACTTTCATCCCTGCAAATTTCGAAAAAAGTTGCAAGGACTGTGTGCACTCCGAGCGCCACGGTCCCGGACATTCAAGCATTCAAGCATTCAAGCATTCAAACATTCCTTCAAGCAATTGATCATTCTAAGTCTCCATTCAAGGCTAAGTGTTGCATTCAAGACAAGGATTCAACCATTGAAGAGGAGATCACATACTACAACATACAACATACAACAAACAACAACATCTATACCTTCTCACATAAGGATACAAACATCCTTACAACAAGGTATTAGTACTTGTTTTACATTACAATCATTTACATTTACAGCAATTTCTCATTTCTTGGTTAATTCCAAAACCGGGGTTTGACCTAAGGCAAACCCCTAATCCCTAACCCCCCAATCGTCTTCGCTTTTCTGTGTGTAGGTTGCAGGTACGCGGCTGAAATTGAAGATCTGGAATCCTTGTGCAGAGACGAACAGATCCCCCTTCGTTTCACGGATTTTTCGGAGGACCGTGTGCACGTCGGGCGCCATCGTCCCGTCAACTTTTGCTCAAATTTGTAGGACAGCGCCGTATCGACATTTTACTGCTAATTCCAGGTCCGCAGCTTCATCCTATATCCCTATCTCAGTTTAGAAGCGAATCTTTCTCACTTTCTATGCATTCCTAGCTTAATTCTTCTATCGATATTCTTTACAAAAGAGGGTAGCCTTGCTGTCTTAACCCTTGAAACTCATTTAGCATCCAATCTTGCATTGTGTGGGATTGGATCTTGTGGGTTTCAACCCCTCTTTTGAATGTAAAGTCTCCCCTAAGTGAAAACCATCAACCCTAGCAACCTCCCTTCTCTCTCCTTGGAGTTGGAAGAGGGGAGAGCAACTAGGGTTCGATCGATTTTCCGCTTTACAAATAGGCAGCCCAATCCTCCTCCTGTTATTCCAGTTTCTCTTCCTAATCCTCAACCAATTCTTCCGCAAGCTCCACGTATTTCACAAGTTATGGGTAAGGAATATGATCTCATATAACAACTTAAAGTTACCCCTGCTAAGATATCCCTTTGGGATTTAATCCAAACTTCTTCCTCTCATCATGGAATGTTACAAGATGCCTTGAAAGATTTGAATGTTCCTCCACCTAATACATCTAGTAATATAGTGTCTTTGGTTAACTCTGCAATGAATCCTAAAGCTCAAATTGTGTTTACTCAAGATGAATTGCCTACTAGTGAAATTCAACATCAATATGATCCCTTGATGATTGTGGTTATCATAAAAGACACTGCTATAAGACAACACTGGTAGATAATGGCTCTGGCCTTAATGTGTGTAGCATTAATCTATTGCATAAGATGAATGTAGATACATCTCTTATTGAGCCTGATTCTCATCCCATTCGAGGCTTTGACAATGTGGCTAAGTCTTCATTAGGTACTATCATCTTACCCATCATAGTGGGACCTGTTACTTTGCCTACTCTTATCCATGTTATGTCGGGAAATCTAACATATAACTTGTTATTAGGGATACCTTGGATTCACAGTATGCAAGCTGTCCCCTCTACATTGCATAGACAAGTTAAATTCATTTATAACAATAAGACATATACCTTGATAGGGGATACTAATTTTCGAGCTTGTATGCAAACATCTACTTCCAAAGGGAGTTCTTCTGAACCTTCCTCTTCTAGTGATGACTCTTTACCTATGGATGAGTCATCCCCCTCCGATGATCAAAATTCTTTAGATGGGTCTAAAGTTCTTGAAGAAGATTCTCCTCAACTTGAATCTACACATGAAAAGGCTTTCGATCCTGAGAAGGTTCTCGTAGAAGACGATTGAGGATCTCTTGACTTTAATCTCACCTTTGTAGGTGAGTATAGGGTTCCTCCAAGAGAGCTTAAAGTTAAGAAGAAGGAAGAAACTAAAGATCAGTCAACCTTACCTGGACCTATGAACAACAATTTTGTGGCCACTTCTCAAACTTCTTTTCCTCACACCTTTAATTTTGAAGAGTTTGATTCTTTGTCTTATGAAAAACCACCTTCTCTTTCTGAAATGGTTGATCGTTATGGTCGTGGTTTTCATATTTTAGCTAAGCATGGGTATAATGGAAATGGTTGTGGTGCTCGCGAACAAGGGATAAAAGTTCCTCTAGGGAATAATCTTTGTGATGAGACCTTTGGACTTGGTTATAAACCCTACAAGTGCACTAAAGCTTCTAAAAGACCCTGTATTAGTGTAAATGTTATTTCTACATCTCTACCAATGAGACACCTTGAGTATATTGATGGGGATCCTTCGTGTGCCTATGCTTTGGATGTCTTCCCTACCGATGATGCTTTGGCTAAATTCTTGGGAGCATATGACATTGTTCCTCATTATCATCACAATAGGGGATTTCCTTATTGTTTGAACACTGAAGCTTATTTTGGAAAAGAGATTGATAATGATAAGATTGTGGAAGAATTCCCTCAGTTAAAGGATACTCCTCAACAAAGTAATCTTCTCATAAGTGACACCACTGATGTTAAGGTGGATCCTTGCAATGAAGAAAAAGTTATTAAAATTGGAAAGTGCTTGGATGAAGAAGAACAAAAACAATATGTAGATTTATTGCACGAATTCCCTGAGATCTTTGCTTGGACATACTCTAACATGCCTGGTATAGATCCTAAGATTGTTACTCATAATATTGTCTTAGTTCCCAATGCTAAGCCCGTGAAACAAAAGATTCAGAAAATGAATCCTAAGGTGGCTCTGCTTGTTAATGCTGAGATTGAAAAATTATTGGAGGCTGGATTTATCCGCCCTATTGATTATTCCCCATGGATTTCAAATATTGTCGCTGTGGCTAAACTGGATAATAAAATAAGAATGTGTACCAACTTTTGAGATTTAAATAAGGCTTCTTTAAAAGATGATTTCCCTCTCCCAAACATTGACATGATAGTTGATTCTACAGCAGGACATGCTTTGCTATCCTTTATGGATGGTTTTTCAGGATACAATCAAATTTTCATTAATCCTCAAGATCAATTCAAAACTGCTTTCACCACTCCTTGGGGTACGTTTTGTTGGGTGATGATGCCTTTTGGACTTAAAAACGCCGGTGCAACTTATCAACGAGCGATGACCCTTATCTTTCATGATTATATGCATAAGATTTTAGAAGATTATGTTGATGATATTTTAGCCAAATCCATTCTTTGCATAGATCATATTAAAATACTTTGTCAAATCTTTGAAAGAAATCGTAAATATCACATGCGCTTGAATCCCCGAAAATGTGTTTTTGGTGTGGATAGTGGAAAACTATTAGGATTCATAGTTTCACATCGTAGGATTGAGGTGGACACTAAGAAAATAGATGCTATTGTCAACATGCCACCTCCTAGAAATGTGTCTCAACTTAAAAGCTTACAAAGAAAGATTCAAGCTATTCGTAGGTTCGTATCTCAACTTGCGGATCATACCTTTCCTTTTACTCAACTGCTCAAAAAGAATATCACTTTTTAATGGAACGAAGATTGTCAGCAAGCATTCGAAGATTTAAAAGTATATTTGGCTAGTCCACCTATCCTTCAACTTGCCGAACCTTCTAAACCCTTTCTTCTTTATACAGTTGCTTCCTCTCATGCTCTCGCAGCATTATTGGCACAACATGATAAAGATGGTAAGGAATGTCCGGTTTATTACATAAGTCGTACCTTACTCGATTATGAAACTCGATATTCTACGATAGAAAGACAATGCTTGGCCTTGGTGTTTGCGACTCAGAAATTGAGACATTATCTTTTAAATTCAGAAGTCCACGTCATGGTAAATTTTGATCCTTTGAAGCATCTTTTCTCTAAAACTGATTTGTCAGGATGCCTAGCTAAGTGGGTTATGATGTTAACTGAATTTGACCTTAAATTTGTTTCACAAAGAGCAATTAAAGGGCAAGCATTGACCAATCACTTAGTTGAGGCCCCTTCACCTTTCTCTTTCCCTAACCCTGAGTCTTTTCCTGATGACTTCATTCTTTGTACAGAGAAAGATGGAGCTTGGGAGTTATACTTTGATGGCTCTAAGTGTCGTACGGGATCAGGGGCAGGTGTTGTTCTAATTTCTCCTACAAAGAAATCCATTCCCTTATCTTATCATCTCAATTTCCTATGTACCAATAACATTGCTGAGTATGAGGCCCTTATAGCAGGAATAAAAGCGGCCTTGGCCTTGAATATAAAGCACATACATATTTATGGAGATTCTCAATTAATTATAAGACAAGTAACAGGACTGTATCAAGCAAAACAAGACAAATTATCATAATATAAAGACCTTGCTATCTCTTTGTTGCAAAAATTCGATTCTTATACCATGGAACCTGTTCCTCGAAAAGATAATCAACATGCGGATGCAATGGCATGTGTGGCTTCTCTTGTATCTTTAGAGGACCCTGTGGTTGATCTTAAATTTGTTATTCATAACCTCATTTCTCCAGCTATTGTAGATGATTCTAGCTTAGTGACATGTTGTGACTTTATAGACTCAGATGAATGGTATTCGCATATCGTAAGATACTTGACCGATGGTACCTTTCCTGATTCCGTCAATAGGAACACTAGGGCTAGAATCCACAAGTTGTCTGCTAGATATATCATTCTTTCTAATGTTCTTTACCGAAGGGGTTATAATGGTCTTCTCCTTCGCTGCCTTAACAAATCGGAAATCCCTATTGCTCTTGAAGAGGCACATTCAGGTGCCTGTGGGGGGCATTTTGGAGGCAAATCCTTGGTTCAAAGATTGCTTCGTATGGGATACTATTGGCAAACTATGCAGAAGGATTCTTTTTCATTTGTTAAGAAATGTCATCAATGTCAACAACACAATAATCTGATTCATTCTCCTGCCCAAGAACATCGTTCTCACGTAGCTTCTTGGCCTTTCTCTGCATGGGGGCTTGATCTCATCGGTAAAATCTCCCCTCCCTCATCTCAGGGACACACTTTCATTATAACCGCAACATATTACTTTACAAAATGGGTAGAAGTTGTTCCCCTTCGCTCTACTACTGCTGAAGTGATTTGTCACAAGGACGTGAAGAAATTCCTCGAGAAATATCATATCAAACATCGATTTTCTACACCATACTATCCTCAATCAAATGGTCAAGCCAAATCATCCAATAAGATAATTGAACAAATTCTTCGCAAAACTATGAACAAGCATGGTAAGGATTGGAGTACTCAGCTAATCTATGCTCTTTGGGCCTACCAAACGAGTGTATGAATTGCTACAGGAACTACCCCTTATAATCTTGTTTACGGTGTTGACGCTATTATGCCTTTAGAGCTAGAGATTCCATCACTTAGGGTTTCTCTCAAAGGTATAATAGATGATGACTCTTATAGAGAACAACGACTTCAACAGCTTGAGATGCTTGATGAATAGCGTATAAATGCTCTTGAGCATATTCAAGCGTATCACAAAACTCTACAACGAAGCTATAATGATAAGGTTATTCAACGTTCCCTCTCAGTAGGTGACTTAGTTCTCTATGAGAATCAGCGCAATGTGAATGCCTTACCTACAAAAAAGGGAAAATTTAGTCCTAATTGGCTTGGACCGTATATCGTTATTAAAGATTATGGATCAGGTGCTTACAAAATAGCGGATGTAGACGGTACGCCTCTTAAAGAACCTATAAATGCTATGCACTTGCGTAGATACTATGCTTAATTCCTCATTCCTTATCTTTCATTTCATCTATCTTCTTTTCAAAATTGGGTAATATGTTAGCATATCTTGGTTAGAGCAAATAGAATTAAATGATATTGTGTTTAATTTATATTGCTTTGTTCTTGACAAATGTGTTCTTTAATCTATAGTTTGTCTTGAATTCATTTATGTAAATTGTAAAAGATTTACATTTCCATTATGCTAGCATATTATACAATGTCTTTATGTGTTAAAGTAGAATCGTATCATGTTGTGTTTAAGTTTGAAATTAAATCACATTAGTTATATGATTCTTAGGCTTAACGCATATTTCTTCTCTATCATCAATGTAGTACTTGATTAAATGTTTTAATTAAGTCACACATGAATCAATTTAATCATGGAGCATTGAGAAATCAATCACATGGAAATTAAATTCAGAACATACATGTACACCTACCAAATGTATTAACTTTAATCAAAGCAAAATATACATGGTTTTAGGCATTAAAGATAACACATTTGAGACAATGAAAAGCATGTATATATATATATATGTGTGTGTGTGTGTGTGTGTGTGTGTGTGTGTGTGTGTGTGTGTGGATCATGTTTTCATATACAAAAGAAGGTCACTATACATCCAAAATGTGGCCTATCCTACATCATGAGATCATCTCCTATCCCTAGGGCTGGTGGCTGGAGAGTGACGACTAGACGCTCCCTCCTGATCTGGCCGTGAAGGTGGACCCATAGGTGTATAGCATGATATAGACCGTGAATGACTCCGAGAGGAACTCCTACGATCCCTATCCATAAGGATCACGTGATACGAGGTAGCCTCGACCTAAGCCGCTGCTAGATCATGTTGTGCCCGTTGAAGGTTCTCTGATAAAACTCTCTCTCTCTCCCTCCATATGTCCATCTGTACTCGAAATGGGGAAAAGAAGTCCTCATGCCGACCCGCGTTCCCCTAAGGCCTATAAGCAATTTGTGAGGAACTAGGGATCTGTGCCATCGTGGAAATATCTGTCACTACTTGCTGAATCAAGGAACGCCACTCCTGCACATTAGCTGTAGCAGTAGAATAGATTTTTGTATTAGTACCATCCTATATCATCAAAACATTAATCAATATGAAACCTACTATACCTCGATCTCCCTCGCGTCAGTAGGGATCGTGATATGGTAGCATCTGTGACTGGGAACTACTAGGCTCCCCGCGCTCAAATAATCTGTGCACGATGGGTGTAGGTTGGCCCATACTAGAAGTAGGTCTCCATATCGTCTCGGGTTCCCCCTTTTGGGGAACAAGAGGAGGATCCAAGGCTATGGTATCATCGCCTGAATGGTGGGGAGCTGCATCTGACTCCTCCTCATCATCTCTATCCTCCTCCTCATCATCATCTCTATCCTCCTCCTCCTCATCATCCTCATCTACATCCTCGTCTCCATCCTCACCCGCATCCTCATTCTCCTCATCATCACCTCCATCTGTGTCATTCTCCTCTCCCTCCTCCTCCTCCTCAACACTAGGTTGATCTCCTATGGGTGGATCAGGATCTCCTGCCTCCTCCGATCTGGATCCCTAATCCTCATCTCAGTCTCCATGTCTCCATGGACTTGGCTGGCCTGTCGGGTAATCTGGTGGAAAGATAGGCCCTGGGTAGGACCTCACAAACCATGAGAGATACCTGCGCTGTGCTCCGGGATCTGCAGAGTAATCAGTGACCACATCCTGATCGGATCCCTCTATATCTGTAATCTCGATATCGTCTATCGTAGGTCTCGCTATTGCTCGGGGTCTGGGAAGGACTCGCGAGTGTCGAGTATAGATGGGTACATCGGCTGGAACACACTGCTCTAGCCCAAACTGCCTCTGTACTCGGTCAAAGTAGAATGGAACTATGATATGTGGGTATCATCCTCTCAGTAGGCGGTTCCTCTGTATGCATGCTAGCTGCCTCTCCATCCCATCCCATCTGTGCATCCGCAGATATGGTCTCCATACTGTCACCTCAGTTGTCAGTCTATCAAATGTCACTCTGCAATATAATAGATCCCCAAATCTCCACTCGCTGGTAAGTGGATAAGCAAACACCCTAGGTCGCTCGCTAGCCGTACTCATCGGATAGCTGACAGGCCTGGTGCATGTGAAGTGCTCAAATATCCACACCTGCAGAAGTGTGCATGTCATCAAACTACAACACTGTCCAAACACATACTCCTCGAGGTCGTGATAAAGATGTGCAAGCATACTCTGACCCCAGACATATACTCTCCTATGTCTCTCCATAGCTCTGATGCACCATGTGAGACCCCCATGCATGTGGGTACCTCGCCCATTAGGGCAAACAGCTAGTGCAATGATGACAATCATAAGACGTCTCACAAGGGGCACCTCTCCTGTAGGATGTAAGAGCCAACTGACCATGATGTGACCTCTCGTCTCACTCGGCATGACTCTCCCTATGCAGTATACCTGCTCCCTTTGATGGTCCTCCACTGACCGATCAGTCGCATATGTCACAGTGGCTCCTCTGATAGGTAGGCAAAGTATGCGGTACACATCCTCCAGTGTCACCGTCATCTCTCCTACTGGGAGATGGAATGTACATGTGTCAGGATCCCATTGCTCCATAAGTGCCATCAGCATCACAGGATGGAATTGAATGGCCGGCATGAGGATCGCATACCATAACCCCACGATCGATAGTGTATCCCTCTCTGCCTGAGTCAGCCGGGGAATCTGATCTCGCAGACTGCGAAGAATCTGCCCCGCGGTGTGCTCTCTCATGTATGGGAGACCCTGCAATGCAAAAACATAAGTGTAATTAGTACTCAATCATCAAAATCATCTACGCAAACTATCGAATATCAAATGCTAAACCCTGACATCCCTCGCCAAGTCCTGATTGGGACCATGGCGCCCTGAGAGGACCATGGCGCCCCACACGGACCATGGTGCCCCACAGGGACCATGGCGCCCTGAAAGGACCATGGCGCCCTGATAGGACCATGGTGCCCTGGGTGAGACCCAGGGTCAGATTCCAGGGCCTGCGATCGATCACAAAAACTCAAAGTCAACAGAAATGCAGAAAGTCAAAGTTCAGTCAACTCACCTCGTCTAGTGGCTCGTCATCGATCACGGCCTCTCGCATGATCTCAATCCTCGTGGGATGCTCCGATCATCGTGAAGGCATGATGATGGCTATGAGGGCTCCGCTGCAATGAACAGTGCTCAGAAATCAACAAAGTGACAAATGCAAATGTCACTTTCAAGGTATATATGTTCATTCCTTTATTTTCAAAACCCTAATTTTCCTCTATCACTCATTTCATCATAACTTGAGTTTGGGAGATGCGATTTTCGAACCGTTTGTTGCGTAGGAATCGTATTTTCATTCTCTTACTCCTGGGATGTTCCAAAATGTGCTCTGATGAAGCCTTTTTAGTGAACATCTCTCATCAATAACCTCTCACACAATTTGTCGTAAGTAAACATGCTATCCTGTTTCACCTCCCTAATAAGCAAGCTGAAACAGGGGGGGCATATAGCTACTCACAAATTTCATCACTTTCCTTAGTAAGCATTAGGTGATTTTGTGATCTAACGTGTGTTTTGTAGGGTGCGGTTCCTAACTGTGTACTGCAGATACCGCTAGGGGCTTCGTTCGACAGACTTATGGATATATCCTTTTTCAAATAATGTTTACTTTCTTGTAATTTAGCTTGCATATGCACGTAGTACTCATATGACCGCTAAAGTGGGGGCTAAATGTAGCGTCATAAATTGTACGCACTTGCTAGGGTGGCACAATTTCACACCTAGTTTAGCACCCGCCTTGGCGCATTTTACATTTTGCATTGCATTTCCCCTTTAGCACTTAATTAATGAAATTAATTAGGTCTAAGGTGCTATTTCATCATCTTCCACATCATAAAGTTGGGCCCTTTCATTAAAGTGTGCCCTTTTCATTTTATTCCTCCAATACATCATTTAATCAAAAACCCTAATTAAGTCCTATTTTGAACTTGGGGGCTTGATTTCAGGGGTCAAAACATCTCGAAATCACCTGTAACTTCAGGATTCTCTCTAAAATCATCATATCCGACAGCCCTGAAAATTTGGTGAAAAGTTGTCGGGACCGTGGCACTCGAAGTGCACATGGTCCTGGACATTTTTCCCAAAATTTTAGGAGCGCGATCCAATCATAAAATAAAGCTTAACCCCAAGAAATTGGCAGGAGATTCAATCTCTAGGTCGGCCAAAAGTTGAAATTACGACCTAGGGTTTCATATATAAGAGCTCTCTTTCTTCATTTGAAAGGATCCAGATTTTTTATTTCAGGACCTTATATGCAGCGAAAGAGCAGATCTTTGAAGACTTCAACAACATTCAACATCTATCCATCAAGCATTCATCAATTTCATTCATCCATTTAGGGCTTTGAAGACATTGAAGAGCAATAGGAGATTACCGACTGAAGATTGGCTTGTACCTCTCCCTTGGGGTTGGGTATGATTTCATGTTGTTTTCATGTCTTTTGCATAAGCCTCATTATATCATTTGTATTCATGCTTTAGATCACTTTGCATCTTGATTTGGAGCATTTACATTATCATTTACAAGCTATTAGGGTTTACTTTCTAGGTTGCTCTAGTTTGCTTACTTGCATTTTAGGATCTTGCACACACACAAGGTCTGCACACACATTACTTTTACAATACAACTTGGCTATTCGTGGAGGTGGAAATCATCGGAGTGGGGGTTTAACTAAGGCAAAACCCTATATAGCCGCCCACCATACCTTTTCAGATATAAGTGCAGGTTTTAGGATTCGGACGACGCCGCAGGTTGCAGATCCGGGAGAAGCAGGCCGAGACAGCACTCTACACCAAGTTTCAAAGCAGAAGATCAGGACAGGGGCATGGGGCACCCTGGTCCTGCCAGGACAGGGGCATGGGGCACCCTGGTCCTGCCAGGACAGGGGCATGGGTCACCCTGGTCCTGCCAGGACAGGGGCACTGGGCGCCCTGGTCCCTGGGACAGAGGCGCTGGGCGCCCTAGTCCTTCTGACAGACAACAACTTTCATTAGTTCCGACAGCTTCCCAGGTTGCAAAACAGCAGTTTGAGGAGCAGTTTCCGGGGCAGTATCAGGACAGTGGCGCCCGCGCCCCCATCCTGAACATTTTCTCTCAGATTTTGACTCCAGGTATGCATCTGTATTCTTGTTTTGTCCTTGTGTTTACAGCTTTTCATTGTTTAATCTCGATTCTGCAATCTTGCTATTAGTTCATACTTGCACTTTGGGGTTAGGGATTGAACTTGCATCATTTTATCTTTCAATTACAACAAAGGAATAGAAATCCTAATAGGTAGCCCGTGACACTCTCTTCCACAAAAAGAAGTAGCCAATTGTGTGATACCTCTAGGCTCTTTCATATTCCATAATGTGTGTCAAAAGGTAGGATTAGGGCATGTTAACCTAGTCTCGCTTTTTCCCCTACACAGCTAACACTAACATTTTGCTCTTGTGTGTGTGTTGTCATCGAACAGATTTTCTAACCCTTTTTGCAGAGCATCAGAAATATTTGTATTTAATTTAATTTAAACTAAATCAAGTCCTTATAATTGGTTTTATTATCTATATTTTCAGATAAAAAATAATTTATTTTTTTTATCGGTAATTTTTGTAGTATATTAATACAGAAATTAAAGATATACAACCACCAGCATCCATAGGCCATTTAAATGATGTAAATAGTGGCTCAAAATATCCATAGTCATAACCTATTCTACAGCCATTCAAATGCGAAACCAAAAGAGGAACCAGTCTTGTGCATCTCCCGCACCAAATATTACAGACATATGACTAAAAACAACTAATAATAATATATTAAAAGAGCATGGAAAAAACAATGGCCAAATGACCACTCACTCGCTCTCGCTCTGGTTCACCTTCTCCCCATCCACCTTATCAGTTAGCACTTTACTCCTTGCCGGTTTCCTTTTCATCTTTGGAATGCATTCCAAGCATCCAAAGTCAGGGTCTCCTTCCAAACTCGCCAGTAATTGAACAACCCGTCCTTCCTCAAACCTATATTGCAGCTCCCTCCCAACCTCCATCCACGCCACCACCTTTAAAGCCTTCAAGACTTCATTCGTCCTAATGAGTTTTACACAGAGTTTCATGGATTCCCAACCAATGTTGGCTCGTTCGCGACATTGGTCCTTTATGTCATCCTTCGGTCCATGAACAAACGGAAGTAGCTCCTCTTGGTCATCACCCTCCTTAATGCGAATACCTGTTCGGGGCACTACCCACTCCAGAATGGAGTCGAGGTTGATTAGATACTCCCCGTCAATCAATTTTGTCAGAGTGAGTCTGATTTTCTCCGCCTCTGGCTCAATATCGCACATGCCCATGCCAAAATCAGGGAATACACCTCCATGTTCGTCAGGTAGCAGAAATGGATGTGCGACACCTCTTCTCCAAGCATAAGGTGCACGACACTCCATAATTTCTCCTCCTTGCCCATGCATCCTCTTCTCTGATACTATACCCAAGAACGACACCAACTTCTTCTCGGTTCGCAGAGTAAAATTTTCTTCCATGGAACCTGCACAAAGTATTCACTCCAGCTTCTACAATACAAATGACATAAAAACCATTAAAGATTACACTAAATACAAACGTAGCCACTAGCTCACAAACCAAAGGAATTAAATTCCTCCGTCATCGTTTGAGATGGGTAATAAATGCAGGCGTTGTGGCGTAAAGGCCATGAGATTTCATAGCAGATTTGCTGCACTCCACCACCTTCTCTAAAATGTATTGTCTGCCATGGACAACTGCCACTTTTAATAGCAAACACCAGCTCAGATGCACTTGCCATAATGGGCTTCCTTACATGCATGTTTTTGGCTGCATATTTCTAGGACTGCATTTAAGACCACTTGCACAATCTTTTGTCTCCATTCCACCACTTGGCCATATAACTATTCATGTTGCAGCCAATATTGGAGAGTAGATCTGCCACTATATTTGCACCTCGCCTGACGTGGGAGACATGGAATTCCTCAAAAGATTTGAGTTTATCTCGGATGATAGACACCCAATGAGATAATTTCTAGGATGGAGTGTTGCCTTTAGTAATTGCATTAATGACCACCTGAGAGCCTCCTTCCAAATGCAACCATTGGACTTTCATATTTAAGGCCAATTCGGTTGCCAGAAGTGTTGCCTGAGCCTCAACTTCGTTATTCGTACCATCCTACAGATGTCGTGCTCCTTTGAAAAGGATATATCCTTTATCATTTCTCGCCACTACCCCAACACCTGAGATTCCCGGATTTCCTCTAGAAGCACCGTCGAATTTTATTTTTATCCATTCCTTGCTAGGTGGCTCCCATATGACCTCCCCTTTATCTAATGAAGGATTAGCCCCCAAAGACCCATTAACGGGTTAATAAAAAATAATTATTAAAATTTATGTCTATTTAGAAAAAAATATTTTATTTACAATATTATAAATAATAAAAAATTTAAAAAATAATTTAAAATAGATATTTCAGTTTTTTTTTTTGCTCGGTAAAAGGCCTAAGCCATATTTTATTAATAAATAGTATTACAATCTCTGCTCAATGCAGGTGCCAGTAGGAAAGAACAAAGAGGAGAAAACCTCTGGCCTTGCCCAAGACCATAGGTCCAATCAGTATCTAATATCATTTATTGAGTTACATATAATCATTTACAAATTCTTCATTTTGACTGATCAAAAAGCCCTTCATAAGTAGCATCTATAATTTCCATGAGATAACATGCTTCTGCCTGACTTCGTAGTTCACTGTTGCCATTTTTGACATATTTTTGCCTTCTGATTTTCTTGTAAAATAGATTCTCAAAACAATCATTCTGCAAACCACTTTATTAAGTGTAGTGCAAAAGAGAAGAAGAAGAGCTAGTATTATCTCTGTATACTTTCCCCTGTTGTTATTATAGCCTAGGTTTCTTTCATATTAAGTCAACATCAGAAATTGTTGGCTATACTATGAAAGATTACCCAGTCTATAATAATATCAGGGGTATAAACACTGGTTAGCAAAGGACTGATAATAACACAACCTATCTATAATTCATGATCTTACCATGATATTATAGTCTTATAGATGTTTAAATGTAAATGCTGAAGTAAACCAATATGCAAGAGTTACTGGAGTACTCCCTATTACTGTATTTTAGTATATGCCTGATTCAAGAAACATTTGCATTCTAAACTTCACTTATTTCGTATATCTATATGTTTTGAAAATGTCATCAAGTGAGTATCTTACCCTTTTCTATCTATGCTATATCAAAGTGTTTTTGTAAACAGTTCAATATGTGCCTTGTACTAACTATAGATCCTACATCCCTATGTATAAGATTAGTTATATTAGTAACTCCAAACAAAACTATGTTATGAAAACTTATTATTCCTCCTTATCATCTACGACTTCCATGCCAGAGGCCCGTGTTTCTTCGGGCTCCATATCACTGAGATCATCAACCTGGAACGGGGTCCAACCCTCCTCTACCATATAACTTACCCACCATTCACCTTTTCGCTCTTTTACCACACCAAGCCATTGTTTGAGGAATGCAATGCTCCTTGTTATCTTTGTTTGCCTTTGGTGGCATAGTTTCTGATCCTTGCTACTGAGAATAGGCCTTGTGAACTCTATATTGAGCACCTCTTCCTTATCTATGGCTTCCACAACTTTGGTGTAATCTTCCGGGCAAGGTATATGTAGCTTATCATCCACACATTTAATAGCCATTTCTAGGTTAACCAAGTACTCTTCTTTGAATATTAGCTTGCATAGTGTGACTATGACTGCTTTTTCTTCTCCCATTGTGAGTAGTATTGTTGCAAACCCTGCTGGGATGCTACTATTAACTCGTTTTCTGTGTTCCGAGTGTATAATCTCATCACCCGGAATCCTTTTGGTCGCATGTATGACCGAATCATCTTCTGATCTCAAAATAACTGACCAATGTTTGTTAGAGATCTCTTCGAGGAAGGACATTTCACGCTTCTCAGGACAAGGACAAATACCCGAGTCCATTTTTTAACAAAGATAAAAGGTGGGTGCTTCTACTTAGATATACTGGTTATGTTAACCAGTATTATCAGTAATACGAGTTGTAACCCCGATTATGCCAAGTTAATCTCATGATGGTTTCCTATCTGCCTCTCGGTATATATTATGATTATTTTTTGATAACTTTGACATATTCCCATCCCCATATTGCCCCATTGTAACGACTATGGGAGTGTTGATTACTTTTTCATAATTGTCGGTTAACCTTACTCCGTAGCCTTTCCAATACATGATTGCTCAAGCAGTCGAGCAATGTCTTTATGATGATTTCTAGCATATGATGTTTAATCATATATATGTGTGTGTGTGTGTGTGTGTGTGTGTGGACATATATATCTATATCTTTGTGTAAGTATATATGCTTAATTATATTTCTGCCCATGTACGTGTATGTATATATATATATATATATATATACATATACATATATATATGTATATACATGTATACATACATACATACATACATACATATATATGTGTGTGTGTGTGTGTGTGCGTGTGTGTGTGTGTGATATATATATATTTTGTGTGTGTATATATGTGTGTGTGTGTGTGCGTGCGTGCGTGCATATGTATATCTATGTATGTATATATAGATTTGAGTATATAATCTCGTTATGTGTGTACAGATGAGCATGTGTAACTCTGTCACATCCGAGAGAGTTCCATCCCTATTTTGTCTTGTCATATCGACTATAGGGTTGTTGATTGTTTTTTCCTTTATTCTTTGTTTGTCTTACACCCTAGCATCTCCAGCTTGCTAAGGGTTCGAACCGTGCCTAAATGATATTGTCTTGACATATGATGATACCTATGCATATATATCTATATGTATATATACATATTTCGGTCTCTCTCTCTATATATCTATGTAAATATATAAATTTTAAATGTGTATATGTGTGTGTGTGTATACATATATAACTGTATATATATATATATATATATATGTGTGTGTGTGTGTGTGTGTGTGTGTGTGTGTGTGTTTGTATATATATGCATATATTTGTATGTATATAACCATATATGTAAACCAACATACTTTATGTATACAAATGATCGTATGCATCTATAAAAGTCTATTCAGAACCAAAGGAGTGAGCTATGCTCTAAGAATACTATTGATAGGTATATATATATGATTATATACACATATATTTGTATATGTATGAGTATGTATCTATATATATAATTATATATGTATACGCACTTCTATACATGTATCTGCTACCATATATATGCATGTGTACACATATAAGTATATAAGTACAAATATATACATACATGTATACTACTATCTGTGCATATACATATGTATACCTTCCAATATGTGTGTGAATGTGTTGTTTAGGATTATGTCTAAACCCCTGCCTGCCTATGAGTATCCTAGTCTAATTGCCTATATGTTAATGATGTGGTTCTATTTGTTCCATATGCCCCTAAATTGGCTAGATTATCTGCCAATGTATTAGCCTCCCTATATATGTGATTGAGCGTGTAATCAGAGAAGCTTTCCATTAGAGAAAGGGCTCTATCCAATAAACTTTTGAGTTCACAGTTTGGCATTGTCATGGTCCTCATTGCATTAACTATGATGTTCGAGTCCACTTCTATTTCCAATTTGGATATTTTTAATTGTTTGCATAGGTTTAAACCCTCTATTAGGCTCAACAATTCTGCCTTATTATTAGTGCAGTGACCTAGATATCAGGATCTCGATCCAATACAAATCCCTTCATATGAGTGGATTATACATCCCGCCTCTACCTCGCCTGGATTGCCTCTAGATGCTCCATCAAAATTGAGTTTGCACCATCCAGCCTCTGGGAGCACCCATTTGCATGCTTTCCTAACTTCAGTCTTGTCTCTATTCCCCTTCCACTGCCTTCTGATGCAGTTATCTCGGTCTGTAAATGTCTTATCATGTTGGGGAATGGTCACATTCCTACTATTGGAGGTTTCTGTGATGGAGACTTCTATTTTTGCTATCATATTATCTACCTTCATTTCTGTTTCTTGGAAAATTCTCATGTTCCTCTCCTTCCAAACCTCCCAGATTACTATTATTGGGCTGCATATCCATAAATTATGGAAGATGTTATTCCTTTTGATAATTGGCCAACTTCTGAGCCAATCCTTTAGGTAAGGGATAAGGGCACCTGACCAACCTAGTTGTGCCATCAACCAATACCAACATTTATGTGTGTAGTTGCAGATTGTGAATATGTGATCATTTGTTTCCTCATCTTTTTTGCATAAGAAACAAATTGAGGGTCCTTCGTAGCCTCTGAGTTTAAATTGCTTCGCAGTTTAGGACCTTCCTTTGAAACGCCGCCCAGGCAAAGAAGCTAGTTTTTGGGAGAGAATTTGTCCCAACATATTGTATTAGGGATATAGTCCTTGACATTGTTTTCCTTGTCATATATGGTTCTAAAACCATCTTTGCAGTTGTATTGTCCATCCTTTGATCTTGACCATATAAGGTCATCTGGCCCAGGTTTGAGTGTTATTATTCTACCCTCAAGAATTTGCAACAATTCTTGGTCTTTGTTGTCCACCAAGAATGGGAGCATGTTCTTCCGTTTCCATCCCATTGTTGATTCTGGTGCCAATGTTGTATAATCCCTTACATGATTACCCCATAAAGATTTCATTTGGTCCTTTATACCGGTCATATTCATCAGATTGTCTATCGAGGGGTAACCCCCCCAGGAATCTTCCCTGAACAAGGCGGATTTACTATCGTGAATATCCTAGGATAGGTGGTTCGCTATGAGTGATCAACTTTCTTTCATAAAGTTCCAGATTCTAGATCCCTTGGGTGGGTTTGTTTCCCTATATACTGCCTCTCTCTGGTTTTGTGATATGTATTTGCTCCTAAGGATTCTGGCCCATTTGGCTTCTGAGGATGTGTACATTCTCCATGCCAAATTTTCCACTAAAGCCTTATTTTGCCATAGTAATTTTCTTATTCCCATGCCTCCATCACTCTTTTCTCGACATATCTTTTCCCATGATATCAGTTTCATTTTGTTATTATCCTCTGCACCATTCTAATAGAAATATCCAATTATTTGAGTTAGTTTTTTATAGGCCCCTTTTGGAAGTGGTTTACATGATATAAGATAAATAGGCATTGCTGCTAATACTATTTTTATGAGGGTTAATCTTCCTACCCCTGTCAGCCATAAGGCTTTCCAAGATGATAGCTTCTTCCTCATGCTTTCAATTAGGGGATCCTAGAGTTTGTTGGTTTTGATACCTTTGTCCAGAGGCATCCCTAAATACGAGAATGGTAGATGACCTATTTGGTACCCTAGACACAAAGCTATCCTGTATTCCTCCCGTGCCTCCATATTAAAGAAGAATATTTTCGATTTCCCCTTGTTTACATCTCTTTGGAAGCCAACCCATAAGATTGTAATATTTTCTTGATTTCCTTAGCTTCCTTCAGCTGCCCTTTCCCCAGAATCATTGTGTCGTCAGCAAACTGTTGATGAGTACATGGATCTACCCCTCCGGTGATCTGAATCCTCGTCAGTCTGCCAATCCTCCATGATGTATCCAGGCTTCTGCCTAAGGCTTCACACATAATTATAAATAAGAATGGGGATAAGGGGTCACCCTATCTGAGTCCCCTAGATACTTCAAAGAAGCCTTCCAGTTTCCCATTTAGTAAGATAGAGAACCTGGGGTTTGATATGCAAAAGTAAACCCGATTGACCCATTGTTTGTTAAAGCCAAAGGCCTTCATGCAGCTACAAAGGAAATACCAATCCACTTTGTCATAAGCCTTTTTGATATCTAATTTTATCAGCATATTAGGTTGCGCTTGGAACTGATAGGAGTGGATGGCTTCCTATACGATGATAATTCCATCCAAAATTGATCTATTGGGTACAAAGCCTGTTTGTTCTTCTGATATTATGGCAGGCATTAATTTTTTTAGTCTATTGGCCATGACTTTAGCTAGTAGTTTATAAGTCATGTTGCATAGAGAAATGGGTTTGAATTCTTCCCACTTTGAGGGTTTCTCCTTCTTTGGAATTAAGGCCAAAAAGGTGTTATTGATCTCTTTTAGGAACTTCCCTGCATTGTGGGTGGATTCCAAGGCATTAGTAACCTCCTCCCCTAAGATGTGCCAGCATTTCTGAAAAAAACTAGCAGGGAAGCCATCCAGTCCAGGGGCTTTGTCTCCTTGAAATTGTGCCAAAGTCATTTTGACTTCTTCATGGGTGATTTTGGAGTTTAACATTTTATTATCACCCTCTGTTGTCGGTTTGGACATGTTATTTAATAAGATTCTATTGTTAGGGAGGTCCGAGTGTTCCCAGTTGTTGAGAGTATTTTCAAAGTACTTGGCTGCACCTTTTGCAATTAGATCTTGATCCATAATGATCTGATCACTGTCATTGGTGATTTGAGTAATCTTATTTTCTGCCCTTTTCATTTTGACACTATTGTGAAAAAATTTAGTGTTTCTATCTCCATCTTCTAACCATGTCTCTCGAGATTTCTATTTCCAGTATATCTCTTCTCTGGCCAAAATTCCTTCATATTCAAATAAAAGCATTTTTTCAACCTCGTATGTTTCAGAGGTCATCCCGTTTTGCATCACAACAGTATTTATTGTCTCCAGCTCTTTCTCAATTCTTGACTTCTTCCCGAAGATGTTTTTGAATTTCTTTTTGTTACAATCTAGCAATTTATGCTTAATCTCTTTTAGCTTAGAGACAAAACAATAAATTTTAGATCCTACAAAGACACTATCCTTCCACCATTTCTGAATGTTGGGGAGGAAGTCTTCATGTGTAAACCACATCCTTTCGAACTTGAAGGGACACCCAGTTTGCTTTGTTTCCCCTATAAGTTCTAAAAGCACTGGGTAATGATCAAAGCCTGACCATGGTAATACTGTAGTTTTTAATTCTATTTTGAGGTCGGTTAGATCTCCTTTGAAGAAGAATCGATCAAGTGTTTTTGCAATGTTGGATAAATCTTTTCTTTTGTTATTCCATGTGTGAAAACCCGTCTCAGTCCCGATTTCCAGTAAATAATTGTTATTTATCCAATTTGCGAAGTCTCTTTGTGGTTTTCTAATGGTTTTTATACCACCACTTTTATTAGATGAGTACAAGATGGTGTTGAAGTCACCACCTATGATGATGTGTTTTTCATCCTGAGTATTTAAGTAGTGTTCAATTTCCTGCCAAACTAATCTCTTTTTATCTATTGGAATTGGGCCATATACATTAATGATAATAAACTCAAGATTTAGACTAAGGGCTCTTACTTTGCCAGCCATCCAATTTTGCATCTTGGTTTGACATGTGAATGCAACTGCAATTTTTCTCCACATTATACCCAGTCCACCTGATGCCCTTGTAGACTCCATCGCTTCCATCTGCCATTGGGTGAATTTTCTACTAAAATTGTTCATATTAGTCTTGCCTAGTTTAATTTCTTGTATCATAACTAGGTCCATAGTAGATTTCAGTATGCTTCGCTTAATCAGTCTTTGTTTGTTAGGGGCCCCCAAACCCCTAACATTCCATGTAAGTATGTTTATACCTCTACGAGGGGAAGGGGATATTTTCCTTGCCCCAACAGTGTTGTGATTTTGGCCTACCCCTCCGCATCCCCGTCCATCTTTCTTTTGTCTAAAAAATACTTCCGATGTCTTTTGTTTCTCATGGATTTGCCACAGTCAGTAGTTAATTTTTGACCTCCCATCTGGAGGATACCTCTGTTTTGTGGGTTGATTGAGCTATTGTCTAATACTATGTTATTTTCCTTTTCCTGCATATTGATCAGTTTATTGATAATGAATTCTCTTTCCTCATTCACATTCAATCCTTCCACAACAGGGGATTCCTCCAAAGTGGGAGAGGATGTGGTGTTATCCTCTTGAGCCACCTCAGTTGGGTTGGTGTTTAGTGAGGGGGTTTTGAGGGGGGTCTGAACCTGTTTTGTATTGGAGATGTTGACCTTATTTGCCCTATTTGTCGGAGTGTCAATGAGTACCTCCTCGACAAATTCTCCAGCTAGTTTCCCCATTAAGTTTTCTATAACATTGTTTAGTTCTGCTTGGATTCGGTCCTCATTATCATAAACCTAAGTTTCTTTGTTGTTATCGGCTCTATCTGGACTGTTACTTAAGACCGGGGAAGGAGGCGGGGTTGGGATATTATCATTCTCTTGCTTACCAGTGTTTATAATGAAGTTGCCCCTGTCATTATTAAATTGGATGTTTATTTTGTCTTTTGGAGCTCTATGGTTGTCTCTTGCTATTTCCTGAGGCTTCTGCAGATTAGGGTTCGACCTTTTGAAGAAAGCTAAATCTTCTGCTACCAGGCCAATATACCATACTGGTTTTAGGATGTAGATACCGTCTATTGTTTCTAGAATTATGTTTTTTAGGTCTTCCATGCCCTTGTTTACTTCTATTAGCAGTTTTATGTCAGATTTATTTGACCAAATTTTCTTTACAGCTATGAATTTGCCCAATTTATCCCCAATTTCTATAAGAATTTTAGCATGCATTAATTCAACAAGAACATTGTGGATTTTTACCCATTTTTAATTCATATCCATTAGCATCAAATTTAGGTTGCCAATCAATGGAATTGAAATTTGCACCTTTGCAAAAAACATATTCTTCATGCAATAGCTTGGCTTTCAAAGATTTTTTGTAGCATTCAATGTACAAAAAATTATTTGCTAGGGCAGTGATACTTACCTAGTCGTGGAATGTTGTTTTCCACCATTCCACTATTCCGGTGAGTGGTTGATTATTCCCTCCCTATTTTGCAAAGAGCCTGTGCCCTCTGCAATATTTACTTAAATCCATGGCTTCCATGGGGTTCAAAATTTTGATGAAATCCGAGTCGGGGTTTATCACTGCTAGGGCACCCTCGCTCCTTGTAACATTTTTGCTTTCATGATGGAGAGAGTTCCCCAGCTTCAAAACTGACATTGAATTGGCTAATTTGGGGCCATGATATGGCATTTCCCTTCCTCCATCCACGACAGGTCTTCTGTAACCCTCCGCTCTATAGGTATGTGGGCGAGAAGAATGTTGTGGCTTTTGAAGGGGATGTCTGGTGCCTGAAGTATTTGCTCGAAAACCTAATGGTATGCTATTTGCATTGGTGGCGCAGCCATGGATTCAAGAGGTGATGGGGATCACCCACATACTTGATTGTTCAAGAGAAACCCTAGCCTCCCTCTTCTCTTCCCTAGCAACTCTTTTGCCCTTTACCAATTGCCACTAGTGGTTTTGTGAAGATGCTTCCCTGTTGGATGGAGCCCTGCCAACCATGTTGCAGTTGCTGCCCTGGTGTGGATGATGGTCACCGAGGTGTGGGTGTCGATGTGCAGAGCTCCTCATCTTTTTCATACCAAATTCAAAGTGAGTCATTTTATTATTCAACATTTCGATTTTTAAAATTAAAATAAATCCAAAAAAAACCAAAAAAATCTATTATTCCTAAAACTTTGCTCCTATAACACCAAATTTTTTAAACTAATCACACTCAAGATAAATAATTTTTATAATATTTTAAATTTAAAAATATAAATTTCAACTTTACAAAATCCAAATTTCTTTTTAAAACAAAAATAATGATCACTTTTGATTGGTGCACTTCATTCCTACAACAAGTAATAATAATAATAATAATAATAATAATAATAATAATAATAATAATAATAATAATAAGACGATAGGCTATTTAACGTGGGCATAGCCCACCAGAAGTGTCTCACGCACCCGGCAAAAGTTTCACACTGAGTCTGTTTCCTTAAATTTCTGACAGGAAGTAAATTTTCGTGACTAAAGATTATAATCTCAAACAAGGCCACCGTATTACTGTATGTGGCCATATTTGTTTCAATGAGATCATGTTTGGTCTTGAGGTGGCTATATTATTGTTAAGCATATCAGATTTGAATTCTACGTGTCTTTGCTAGGAACTCTACCGTCATACCTCCCATTCCTTCACCGCCACTTCTCGTTGTTGCCATTAGCTTTGGGGAACTAAAATGTTAGCTTTGATGCCAATTGTTAATAAGATGAGAGGGGGGGGGTGAATCATACAAACTTAATCTTCAACATATTCAACAAATTCAACCTCGGTAGCTTTAACAGATACATGTAACTAAAATTGTAAAACATGCAAACTTAAGAACACATAATCATAACAACACTCATAACACCAGATTTAACGTGGAAACCCAAATAGGGAAAAACCACTATGGGATTTCGGACCCACTAAGAAATATACTCTTCTGGAGTATGCTCGGTTAAAAGCAAATCCTGTTAAAGATTACAAACACATTGCTGGATGTGACCTAGTTAAGGGATTTCCCTCAGATCTGTTAGGATCTTCACCTTGTCAGAGGTGACCTTGTTAAAGGGTTTCAAACACTCAATTAGAATGTCACCTTGCTAGAGGATTTACAAATAAGACTGTTAAGTCCACTCAGTTAAGAGATTTTCTGTCACTTACAAATAAATAACAGTAATGAGTATGTCTGCAACTTTGCATCTAAAATGCTAAAGTAGATTCTTATTTGCTCAATACAATCTAGTCATAGGACTTATCTTGTCCCTCTGCTGGGTTCCTTACTTTGTTATTCAAACAGGTCTTCAAGCTTCTGTGCTCGATAATCACTATGTAGCATCCCTATGCTTACACTTACCTACATACATTGTTTATCAACAGTTCCTTATTTATAAACAATTTGCTAACCACTTAATCTCTTTGATCACATTTCCCATGATCAATCATAGCCATCAGATCTTCAATCTTGACCAAGTTCAATGTATCATTCGATCTGAAAACGTTTTACCTCACCTTGGAACTTGCATACATTTCTTGGAACTTGTGCTAGGGTATTGCGGTTCAATCTGAGCTGTATATCTTCCTACCGATCTTCCATTGCCATAGATCCTTAACAAACTTCATGCACGTTGTATCAATCATTTAATCATAACCAGCTCATCAACTTCCATCATTAAATAATGCATGTATTCATCCAATGCATTCTGTTATTACTTGATTGCAACTTGATAAATACTAAACTTCACTTGGTAGACATTCCGCCTTCATTAACCGATAGCGATAACCTTAGGGTTTACCGACTAGGTTCCTTGCTCGGTAACATAGTATAGTATTAACCTTACAAACAATAGCATATGTAGGATATCAGAACAATCTAAACAACATGATCTCATCATTGTCTAACTTGGTAATAGTTGCCCATTCAACAACTTATTCCTCCCCTTATTCATCACATTCTTTCTGTGTCTTTTACCGACATCTTAATTCTCTTCAAAACACACTTCTTAAGATATGGCAACATCATACTAAATCAGAAAATCAATTTCTTGACATCAATGATAGAATAATATTGTGAAGACAGTAAACATCCTTAATCAATTATATCCATAACAACCTTCTCAATATCCTAATTGAAATGCCAACAATCTCTTATTGTATGTTATAATGCCAACAATCTCCCCCTTTGGCATTGATGGCAAAACCAATTGATTTGACCTAAAAGATTCGAATTCAGATTGATGTGATTGTGATTGCTCAGATTGCTGAAATGCTCTCCACCTATCATTAGTCTTCTCCCCCATACATTAGTCTTCTCCCCCTTTGACAACAATGCCAAAAGAAAAAACTAATACATAATTTCTTCCTGTGTGAAGTAATTCCTTTGCTATTCAGTATCAACTTAGTCTCGGTTAGAGCATTTTGTCTTCAATTCCTGTTCCCTATTTTTTTTTTGTTTCCTGCACACCTTTAGAAAACATCCTAAAGTGTGTAAATTAGCATCAACTCCTAAAAGGTATTCTTTAGAGTCATCGAATTGATGCTTTCACCGAACTCGATCAGTGAGTAGAAGATAGGGGTAGGACCCCTAACTTACTTCTGAGATACTCAAAAGTGTCCCTTGGTAGTGGCTTGGTGAAAATATCTGCTATTTGTTCCTTTGAGCTAACATACTCCAACACCACTTTCTTCTCTTGAGCTTCTTCTCTAAGATAATGATATTTGATAGAGATGTGCTTTGTCTTAGAGTGCATAACAAGATTCTTTGAAATGTTAATGGCACTAGTATTATCACAGAATATAGTTACTGGCTTAGTAACTTTCTCATTTATGCCTTCCAACAGTTGTTTGATCCATGCTATATTGGTACAATTCAATGCTACAACAACATATTTAGCTTCTACTGTTGACTGTGAAATACATCCTTGTTTCTTGCTAAGCCAACTCACTAGTCTTTCTCCTAAAAAGAAAGCTCCACCACTTGTGCTTTTCCTGTCATCTATGTTGCCTGCCCAATCAGCATCAGTATAAACTTTTAAATCAAAGTCATTTCCTTTCTAATATGCTAAGCCATAATCCTCAGTGCCTTTCAAGTATCTGAAGATTCTCTTGATTGCTGTCATATGTGTTTCCTTGGGATCTGTAGAAAATCTTGCAACTATACCTACTGCATGTGCTATATCTGGCCGGTTGTGAACAACATATTGCAACTTTCCAATCATAGATCGGTAAAGTGTCTCATCAACATATGTAGATTCATCATTCTTTGATAGTTTACAATTGGTAGTCATAGGAGTACTTACTGGTTTTGAATCCTCCATTCCAAATTTCTTCAAGATTTCCTTTATGTACTTGGATTGAATAATGAAAATCTCATCTTTCATTTGCAGTATCTGTAGACCTATAAAATACTTTATCTCACCGATTAATGACATCTCAAATTCTTTGCTCATTTCATTTCCAAAGTTCTTGCATAAAGAATCATTTCCACAAAAGATAATATCATCAACAAATATGGCTAAGATCAGTATTCCATTGTCTTCATCATTCTTCATGTACTTATTGTTGTTTTCACTTGTCCTTATAAAACCAATCTTGATTAAATAAGAGTGCAATCTTTCATACCATGCTCTAGGTACTTGTTTCAGACCATATAAAGCTTTGTTCAGTTTACATACCTGATCTTTATTCTCTCCTTCAACAAATCCTTCAGGTTGTTCAATAAAAACTTCTTCTTCTAATATACCATTCAGAAATGCAGATTTGACATCCATTTGATATACTTTGAAATTCTTGTAAGCAGCGTATGCCAACAATGTTCTTACTCCTTCAAGTCTTGCCACAGGTGCAAAAGTCTCACCATAATCAATTCCTTCTTCTTGAGCATAACCTTTGCAAACTAGTCTTGCTTTATTTCAAATGACCTCACCTTTTTCATTCAGCTTGTTTCTGAAAATCCACTTTGTACCGATTACATTTTTGTCCTTCGGTCTTGGGACCAGTGTCCATGTGTCATTCTTCTTGATTTGATCAATCTCTTCTGTCAAAGCATTTATCCAATCTTCACTATTAAATGCCTCTTTCACTATCCTTGGTTCAAATTCAGATATCAGACATGTGTTCTGTCTCAGTTTATTCCTTGTCATCACTGGATCATTCTTATCTCCTATAATTTGACTTGATGCATGATTCCTTCTGACATACTTGGCTAATATAGGCTCGGTAGATTCTGTATGATCTTCTTCATCACTTGGTAACTGGATATTCTCTTCATTTCCTTCAGCAGTTTTCTCGGTAGGACTTCTCGGTTGAACATATATAAATCCTTCATAATATTCTAGTTCTTTGGAGTTTCCTTCATCATTTCTTTTAGCAAATTCATCAATTTTCACATTTGCACTTTCTACTATTTTGTTAGATGATTTGATCAGACATTTAAATGCTTTGCTTCTAGAAGAATAACCAAGAAATGTTCCTTCTTCACTTTTCTGATCAAACTTACCGTTTCTGTCATCTTTGTGAACATAGCATCTACTTCCAAAGATTTTAAAATAACTTACATTAGGTTTCTTGTCATACTAGATTTCATATGGTGTCTTCAAAGTTCCTTTCTTCAGTTGTACTCGGTTCAGGGTGTAAACTGCAGTGCTGATTGCTTCTCTCCAAAATGTTTGAGGTACCTTCTTTTCTATCATCAAGGTTTTTGCACAATCCACAATTGATTTGTTTCTTCTCTCGGCTATCCCATTTTGCTGGGGTGTTCTCGGTGCAGATACTTGCCTCTTTATACCATGATCATTGCAGTATAAGTTAAATTCATCAGAAGTGAGCTCTCCTCCTCTATAAGATCTAAGACATGTCAGTTGTCTTCCTGTTTCATTTTAAACTCTTGCCTTGTACCATTTAAACATTTGAAAAGCTTATGTTTTTTCTTTTAAAAACATTATTGACATCATCCTTGAGTAATCATCCACAAATAATATGAAATACTTATCACCATAATAACTCTGAACTTTCATAGGACCACAAAGATCAGTATGCACAAGATCTAAAATTCCCTTAGAAGTGTAGGACTTACTTGTAAAGCTTGATCTTGTCATCTTACCCATCTGGCATCCTCGGCACATAGCATTCTCAGGTTTCTCAAGACTTGATAGACCTCTTACTCGGTGCTTCTTGCTTATTTTGATCAGATTATCAAAATTTACATGACAAAACCTTTTATGCCATAACCAGGTATCATCTATCTTTGCATATAGACACTTATTCCGAGTTGAGTCAAGGTGAAATGTGTTACCTTTTGTTTGTGTCCCGGTAGCTGCTAACTTTCCATGCTTGTCATGAACTTTGACAATTCCTTTCTGAAACTCTATTCGGTATCCTGTATTGTTTAGCTGTGCTACACTCAACAAATTGTATTTCAAACCTTCAACCCAATAAACATCATTATATTTAGCATTGTCAAGAAGTGTTATAGATCCTTTACCTCTCACTGGACATGGTGCATCATTACCAAATCTTACATAACCTCCATAATAATCTTCTAATATAACAAACTTGTGTTTATCACCTATCATGTGATGTGAGCATCCACTATCTATGATCCAAGAATCATTAGTATTTATGTGAGATATTAAAGCTTTTTCTTTGTACCTTTCTTCATCTGATCCATCTTTGATAGCCACATAAACAACTTCCTCTGTATCAGTTTCATCTGATTTACCATCATTAGATTCCTCATCAGCTATTGGACATGTCTTTTTATCTCTTCTTCTGAAGTCTCGGTGTCCTCTGTAATGATTATCTTTTTGTCTGTCATCTCGGTAATCTCTCTTTTCACTGGATTCTTTGTCAGGACAATTAGAAGCCATATGTCCTATTCTATCATAGTTAAAATATTTCAAAGGCAACTTTCCTTTGTACTTACCTTTTCCTCTCGGTAGCCTTCTGGCTAATAGTGCTTCAAACTCTTCTTACTTTTTGATTTCTTCATAAAGTTTGTGTACCTCCTCCATGTTTTTGCGAAATCTTTCACTTGCTCCACTGTGATTCCCTTTAGAGTACTTATACTTTCTATCATTGTAATCATCAGATTCATCAAGATGAAAAGAACTAAATGCAGACTCAACTTTATTTACCGAAGACCCACTGTTATCAAAGTTACTTAACTCAAATGCATGTAGCTTACCAATAGTAGCATCTAAAGAAACTGACATATTGAGTACAGACCTCAATTCATTGATTGCAGGACTCAGATTGCATAAGTAGGTAGAAGGGTTCTTAATAACTTACTTGTGACATCCTTCTCTTCAATGGTTCCTCTTGCTCCTTTGATTTGATTGACAATCTCCTTTAACCTTGTACTGTACTGGGTCATGTTCTCACCTTCATTCATTCTCATAGATTCAAGTTGTCCTCTTAGACTGTCCACTTTTGCTCTTTGAACATGTTCATCACCACCATACATAGATATGAGCTTGTCTCACATTGCCTTGGCATCATTGCAGCCTTCTAGATCATTAAACTCTGAGTTAGTCAATGCAGATGTTATTTCAATCATTGCTTGAATATGTTCTTGCTTTGCCTTTATCTCTTCCATTGTCAACGGATAGGTGCTAGGTGTAATGAAATCATTCTCCAGTTAATATACAACATATTCTCCAATTCCTGATAGGTGCAACTTCATCCTTTTCTGCCATGTAGAGAAACTTGACTTGTTCAGCTTCGGTGCATCCCTCTTATACATCTTTGGATCTTTTCCTCAAGTACCTTTAAACTTTTCTTCTGGAGTCCAAAGCTCTGATACCAATTGTTAGCTCTGTTGCCAATTGTTAATAAGATGAGGGAAGGGTGGGTGGTGGTGAATCATACAAACTTAATCTTCAACATATTCAATAGATTCAACCTCGGTAGCTTTAACAGATGTATGTAACCAAAACTGTAAAACATGCAAACTTAAGAACATATAATCATAACAACACTCATAACACTAGATTTAACGTGGAAACCCAAATAGGGAAAAACCACTATGGGATTTCGGACCCACTAAGAAATATACTCTTCTAGAGTATGCTCGGTTAAAAGCAAATCCTATTAAAGATTACAAACACATTGCTAGATGTGACCTGGTTAAGGGATTTCCCTCAGATCTGTTAGGATCTTCACCTTGTCAAAGGTGACCTTGTTAAAGGGTTTCAAACACTCAATCAGAATGTCACCTTGCTAGAGGATTTACAAATAAGACTGTTAAGTCCACTCAGTTAAGAGATTTTCTGTCACTTACAAATAAATAACAGTAATGAGTATGTCTGCAACTTTGCATCTAAAATGCTAAAGTAGATTCTTATTTGCTCAATACAATCTAGTCATAGGACTTATCTTGTCCCTCTACTGGGCTCCTTACTCTGTTATTCAAATAGGTCTTCAAGCTTCTATGCTCGGTAATCACTATGTAGCATCCCTATGCTTACACTTGCCCACATACATTGTTTATCAACAGTTCCTTATTTATAAACAATTTGCTAACCACTTAATCTCTTTGATCACATTTCCCATGATCAATCATAGCCATTAGATCTTCAATCTCGACCAGGTTCAATGTATCCTTCGATCTGAAAACGTTTTACCTCACCTTGGAACTTGCATACATTTCTTGGAACTTGTGCTAGGGTATTGCGGTTCAATCTGAGCTGTAGATCTTCCTGTTGATCTTTCATTGCCATAGATCCTTAACAAACTTCATGCACATTGTATCAATCATTTAATCATAACCAGCTCATCAGCTTCCATCATTAAATAATGCATGTATTCATCTAATGCATTCTATTATTACTCGGTAAATACTAAACTTCACTCGGTAGACATTCTGCCTTCATTAACCGATAGCGATAACCTTAGGGTTTACCGACTAGGTTCCTTGCTCGGTAACATAATATAGTATTAACCTTACAAACAATAGCATATGTAGGATATCAGAACAATCTAAACAACATGATCTCATCATTGTCTAACTCGGTAATAGTTGCCCATTGAATAACTTATTCCTCCCCTTATTCATCACATTCTTTCTGTGTCTTTTACCGACATCTTAATTCTCTTCAAAACATACTTCTTAAGATATGGAAAGAACATACTAAATCAGAAAATCAATTTCTTGACATCAATGACAAAATAATATTGTGAAGACAGTAAACATCCTTAATCAGTTATATCCATAACAACCTTCTCAATATCCTAATTGAAATGCCAACAATCTCTTATTGTCTGTTATAATGCCAACATAAAATAGTGGGAGCATGAATAAAAAATGACAATGAAGAGAGCCAAGTGATAGGCAAAGGGATATATGAAGAAAAGGATGGGAACCCCCCTATTTTGATCTCATCAGCACCATTGAAGCAGTGACATAATATACAAAACTAGACGTGAGAATAGAATTGGGGATATAAAACAAAGGAGAGAAAGTGCACCTGGAGGGCGGATCTTTTGGGAGAAATTCTTTCTTTCCAATCCCGAGGCCTATTTAACAAGTATAGGGAGGGAAAGGAGGCAGACTTATCTAAATTCATACTGCAAATTTCCTTTCATACCAAATTTTGTTGTGAGTTCATTCATTATTCTTTTGCTATTAATTTATTTAACTATTTGATTAAATTCAACTCCTGTTTCTTTGTGTGAATTTTAAAGCATTTGTGCCCTCTTTTCTAATGTTTTTAACCAGTGATATACCATGAAATGATATTGTTTTAATGTGCAATATTTATTATCTTACTTGTGTGTCTCTATGAAGCCAATCTGGGCGCCTCAAGCTAGTATGTTCCCAACTACTTCCCACACCCAAACTTGCAGCCAATAATCGCCTCTTTTTGAAAAAGGTATCGTGCATTTACATTATACTTATAATTTGACATGAAGTCTAAAATGTTTTACTGGTTTTTTAGAAGGAAGTACATAAATATTTTGTGTACTATTGTTCTTTGAAGAGATAGTTTTCTTTGGAGAAAATGCTAAATACATTTTTGCCCCTTCAATGGCCCTATGTCTGGCCTTTTTTAGTACGCACAACATAATTTATTCAAATTAAATGCATGAAGCACTGATGCATATAAATAATAGATTTTTTCAATATTTGCTATTAATATATTTGTTGGAGGTGGAAAATTCATTTCAATGCACTGAAATCATTTATCATTATTACTGTGTCTCATGGAAAAACCTATTTGTTCCTCTATGTTGTCTGAATGTTTCAGCCTCTTTTCTATTGGACTAGCTTAAGCAGATGACATCCTAAAATTTGGAATTGATTTCCATTATATCCCTCAAGTCTTGTTAAGTTATTGCAAATAAATTCTTGTATTCTTCTTCAATTGAATATTAAAAAAAACTCTTCCAACCAAAATTTCCATATGCAAAAGATAATATCGAATGCCTCATGTCCACTACATTAGTGGGTAGTCTCACTGCAGTGAGGGGCATTTGAGCTCCGATCACGGTCTTGCCAGTACCATCTATTTTAATTTTCAATTACACCCAAGCCGTTGAACTGAATTTTGTGCTTTTAAAATTTAAAATGGGGTGCTTTCAACATGATTTTTAAATTTTTATTGACTTACTTCATGATTTTGCACAAATTGATGGACAAAATTTGCAGAAAAAATTAAGAAACCCTACTAAAGCAGCTGCAATCTATTAACAAAATCGAGGGCACATTCAATAAAAAATGAAGTTCAATCAGAATATGTAAGCAAATTTTAATGATAAAATATAGTTAAAAATTTGTGTTAAAAGTGAACTAAAAATTAAGACTTATATAGAACCTTTGGTCACGTGTCTTTCTACATGTTTATTTGTATGTTTTTGGTTAAGATTTATTAATAATTTATAAAATCCATTTTTAAGCAGATCCTACCACACTAAATTCAGATGATAATTCGCCCCTTGACATATCAACTTAAACACACTACAAAGAATGTTCAAATTTTAGGCAATAGGATGGTCTGACTTACTAATAAATACATATGCACCTTTGACAAAATAGTTAAACATTAAGCTCCTTACCTTTACAAGTTGTGCTGCTTTCCAATAATGAAAGGTGTAGATTTTTTTTTAAGTGGGGGTGTTTTTTCATAGAACCTAAGGTATTTTAGTTTAAACTCCGAAGATTTTAATAGTGAAGGTAATTGTCTTGGACGGCTAAGATATTGTTGTCATTCTTTTGTTGTTATAATTTAAATCATTTTTTATTTTATTTTAACATCTACCTGGTTTATTCATAATGTATTAAAAAATAAATCTGTTTACTAAATTATAAGGTAATTGTCTTGGACGGCTAAGATATTGTTGTCATTCTTTTGTTGTTATAATTTAAATCATTTTTTGTTTTATTTTAACATCTACTTGGTTTATTCATAATGTATTAAAAAATAAATCTGTTTACTAAATTATAATTTATACATGGTTTATTCATAATGTATTATAAAATAAATCTATTTATTAAATTATAATTTATATCAATTTAATATAATACATATATAAATATACTAATTAATAAAAATAGATTTGTAAAAAAAAATATTATAAAACTTTTACAAATATACTTATATAATTTTAAAAATTCAATATATATTACTATCGACTAAACCATTTCACCTTCATTTAATGCAAGCGCTACTAATAATATCCCTTAATACTCATTAGAATATACACACGTTTAGAAGTCTGTTCCGCCTCATTAGAATATACACATCTAGAAGTTTGTTCCGCTTTCGCCCAAACGTCGGGAAGTTTTAACGGAGGGCTCATTTTCCCTAGGCTCCTGTATAATTTAGGGTTTTAAAACGCTGTTGAAGACATTCCTATTCTGGGTATTTTTGTTTTGCCTGTAATTCTTTCGTCAACTGTTTGTCTGTACATATATTCAAATAAGAAAGCGTTCTACCGAAGGTGGACCCTCCTTCCGAAGAAAATCAATTTCAGGTACCTCATAGCAACTAAACCCTAATAAATATCTGGTTTTCACGCTTGCCGGGTTTTAGTTGGACATGGGATCCCTGAATGATTCTATCGGTAACGCCGATGTAAGGCATGATAATGGCAAGGATTTAATGAGATACAAGATTAAAACTGAAAATACTCTAAATAACGGAGGCAATGACAATTCAAAGAGGAGAAGAGTGTGCCCTCTGCCTCTTGAAGTTGGCACTCGTGCCCAATGCAGATGGAGGGATTCCAAGCTCCACCCTGTCAAAGTTATTGAACGTCGCAGGATTCCATTTGGCGGACCTAATGATTATGAATATTATGTTCATTACACTGAGTGTAAGTTCTTTAATATCCTACATATTTACATTTTTATATGGTCCAGATCTGTTACGTTTCGGTTTTTCAATTTTCAGGGTTTTAATTCCGTTTTTAACCATAATTCATACTTAGCCAATCCATAACAATTAGAGTCTCAGAAAAGGGCGAATGCGTGGTTTATGTGAAGTCTGAGCTTTTTGTACATATATATGGATGGATGCAGACTTCGAACTACTTATACTCAATTGATGTCTCTTTGGACGGGGATCTCCAAACTTACCCTTTTCAAAAGTTAGGAAAACAAATAAACTTGCACCTTGACTTTACGAGCTATATCATGGATACATTCATAATATTTAGAAATAGATGCTTATGAGAAAAGTTGCATATAAGGATGGACGAACCATAATTGTAATTACATGGTTGCGGGTCAAATTGAAAACAATGAACCCTGCAGCCAATTCAAAATACGCAGACACAAATTGAAGCAAATCTGAATTCTCCAGTAAGCTTAAGTTTTTAATAATTTTGCTGAAAATATTAACAGATAACAACCTGCTGCAATTAAAATCATGCTCCAGCTTTCCTATTAGAATTATAAACTGTAATCACAACATGGCCTGTACAGGCCTTTGTTTATATGTATAGGACCATAGGAAGAAGAAAAAGAGTGATGTTTTTGCAAATCCCAGTGGAGGCCCATGCCCTTCCATATATAGATTTTATACCAAATATATGCTGTAAGAGGATATTTTCGTTAGTTGAGAAGAAAGATATACTAATTGCTACTTCATTCCAAAATTTATATAGATATAACTTTACCATTAAAGCAAATATATTGATATAACCATCAAGAATGTCATCACCAACAATCACACTACAAGAACTGGATGAAGATGCACTAGAGAAAACCTCTTGTTGTGTGAGAATGCTCAACAATGCAATTGAGATGTATAAATTCATTTATAAACACAATGACACAACTTATTTTAGGTTGCAGATTCCAAATTCTACTAGGTACCTTTTAATAGTTTGGAAAGGAATGTGACGAGATATGAAGATTTGAGTATCAAGGTCCTCCTATTTACTTACTGTCAACCTCTATTACATTTTACAAAATTGATGAAACTGTTAGTTGTTCAACTTTTTTCAGTTGAAGAACTAGAAGTTGATTAAAAAGCAAAGGTCACAATTTTGTTAAATTTTATTAGTAGAGGTTCCATTAGGGCTCTCACCCATGCAAAAAAATGTTTACAATCTGGATGACAAAAACAATAGAAAAGTAAAATAAGGCTCTAACTTAAAACTAAAGAAATAGAACTAAATACTACTAGAGCATATTGGTGTGCAGACTTGTAAAAATTATAACCACCATCTATAGATATAGTCAGAATTACAAATTTAATAAAAATACCAAATAGACAAAAAGACAACCAGCAAAAAACAAACGAACCCATGAGTTAAACCACACTCCGCACCTCCTTACATAGTGACATCCCTGCTACAACTTCCACCACCTCTTCTGTTAAAATTTGAACCAGAATATAAAAATAAACTTAGAACTGAAACTAAAAATGAAACACAAAAACAGAAGCCTTTATCCTGGGAAAACCCTCCACCTGAGGGTGAAAAACCCAGCCCACAAAATAAAAACCTTTATTTAGATTTCATCACCAGTACAAATACTGATAGCTACTGCTTGTTATCAAACAGTCTGAGATACATCAAAATGAATACATTTCACTTCTACAACACACTTCAACAATATGCCTTTAATCCTTATACAATACTGAGTATTTAGACTTCTCAGAATATAAATTGATACTCAGACTTCACAACATTTTAAGAAGATTGCTTACAAATATTATATAACTCAGAGAGATATAATCTCAGAACAATACTACAGATGTAGAACAGATAATCTCCCAGAAGTTATGAAAAGCACAAATGAATACTCAGAACATCAATGTGATTATCGAACCCCTCAGATTATTAACTTGCTCGAAGACCTGCATATAATAATCAATCTGCCAAAAGAAGAAGAACTGCCAAGATAGGAGTGCGATATAAATAATATATCAAATGGCATACGAAATAGTCTCCACGATGAGAGATGAGAAGTCACCGACAGCCACATAGGCACTGTTACATCACCGACAGTCACATAAGCATAGACGAACAGCCAACATAGCATTAGAAAATATGACGGAGGAAATACAAAAGAAAACGGTAGTCACCAAGGTGGAACAAGATGAATAATAGTAACGGTAGCGACAAGAAGATGCCAGGTCACATAATCCCAGTCATCACAATCGTATAACCAAGGTGAGATACACCAACACGGACATAGAAGTGCAGTATACTTCGAGCACAATTACCCAGCAGCAAACAAGGAAACACGAAGTGCAAATAGAAACGGAGATGGTAATAATAGATCTCTATCGCAGCTATTTTCTTCAACATCTTCCACTTATGACTGAGGGAAATTGAACGCCTTATGAAGCTCCCAAGGATTCCTTGAGTCATGTATCAAACCATGACAAAAAACAAGAATCACTTGACACCTCTAGCATCCCTTGATTGTGAGAAACTTGTAGACTTACTAGCATTTTGTTGACATCACTACTGTAAACCTTCAGTAAACCTATTTCCAGTTTCGTCGCTTCATTCTCCCTGCCATGTTTTGGCTGACTAATGGGAGATGAAGAGGCCCTACCTTTCATCACCTTGCCCACCAGTCCACACGTCATTCATGTCTTTGGCCTCTTCAATGTCCATCAAATCTTTAGGGAAAACTAGCTATAGTAGCCATAGAGGTTAGCATTCGACACCACCATACCTGATTGGCAACAAATTCACCTTTATTGCATGTAATGGCACTATTCTCCAAGACTTAATTAAGTAATTGCAGCGGAATTAATAGATTAAATATTAATGTTAAGATAAATTATAAAATGTGATAATATTTAATTAGATGTAAATAGCCAAAGTAACTATGACATGTAAAAAAATTGACAAGAATTATAAAGTCAATTGTTAGCACAATAAAGTGAATAACAAAGCCACATAATTCAACCATATTATCATCAAATCATATATAGAACCTTCTCAATATCTTAAAACATTAAGGTTTCAAATACTTATCTTAATCTTGAGCACTTAGAATGGTCATTCTCACTCTAAGAAGATTCTAGTGGCCTTGGGTCCTTTATGGCTATAGCACCTTTGAAGGAAACTGGTTCTTACACAAAACCCAACATGCCTTCACAACATAAATAACACAGCCTTGGCCAGGACACTCTTAGGTGTACACTGTACCTTGAGTTGGACACACTCTATTTGACCCTTCCCAAATGCCTCATAGCTCACCAAGCCACCACCTTCTTCTTCTTCCATAAGTGATCTTCATGCTCCCTTCCAAGTCTCACATAAATGACATATATCGTTTCAAGGGGTGGTTTCCAAATCATCACACTCTTTCTAAAGGGTCACCATTAATTATCTTTTAATAAATACAATTATCTTTATCTTTTAAGAGAGTTATTCATTAATCATTCTTTTAACCAAAGGATCACATTATCCTTTCTTCTTTTTGATCTCCCCTTAATTATAAAGGTGTTATTTAGAATTTTATCTTCTCTTAGGGAAAAAGTCACATAACATTTATATCCCTATAATTTAGCTGCTGTTGTCAGCATGAGATGCATCTACATCACAACTCAAATATGTACATAATCGATAATTGGATATGCCAACATAAGGTATTTTCATACTTAATAATGTTTCTATTTTATTTCACTTTATCTATATTCTTATCTGCATTTAATTCATAGATCTCCATTGAATTTGAATTCACAATTAATTTCAATGAAAAACACTTTGCGAATCAAAATTATGATAACTACATATACATGTGTTTTTTTATTCCCAATATTTCAACTCTGTCAACTTCCTCTCATGTAACACCTTTTCTTTAATATATATGTTTCAATCATTTACATGTAACTTCAACATTAATATGTGTTAACATAATATTTATCTAGTGAATGGCATGCACATCCCGTACTATGTAGTCACTCATCATAGAATGACAATATCTTCAAAATATAGTCAAAAACGATAATCATGCATTCCAGACTACATGAGCATCTCTTTTCCTATTGGTTATCAACAATTATATAACATTTTAAGGATTTTAGTCCTATATGGTAAAGCACATGTATAGAATTATTGGGTTGATCAAGTCCAGTAATGTTATGAACACACTCACAAAGCACTCATAGAAGATAGTTAAATAGCCTTTCTTTTTTTTGGGTAACCAAGATAATTGAATTCGAATTCAATGATTTTTCTCTATTCAAACATAATAAGAAAAATTAAAGGATGTCTCTCCCCTTGTAAAGTTCTACATTTCCCCATGTCTAAGGCTAAGAGATATATATTAGTTCCTTATGTTGTATAATGTTAACCAATGTATTCTAATAGCTTATATTTTATCAATTTTAAGACAAAAAAATGACCCTAGGACCTGTGGGTTATGGGCCCACAATATAACCAATGGTAGACTTGAGTAACAAATCCAAATATGAAGCTTAAAAAATATGCAGCTTAGGTATTAATATCTAAATTGGAAAGACACACAAATTATTAAGTTTTCCAAGTTATTTTTTAAGATACTACCATCTATTTGCATCATAGCTACATGTCCTTGGATTCTATCCCTATGAGGATTTTCTTGTCATTGAGCATTATGTAGGAATATCTTTTCAATTTTATCATATATGATTGATTATAGGCCAATGAATATTCACATACTTATGAGGTAAGTGGCTATACAGTGTATTTTCCCTTTGATCTCCAAAAAGGATTCTAGAGGTCTTAAGGTGATTTGACAAGAATCACCATGTCACATGATTAATTGTTGCTATGTTTATATCACAATGTGGCCCTTTGAGTATGCATTAATGTCCCACATGGTTATTGGATCAGAAACTATGAGATGTGTGGAGATCCAAATGAATCTACATTCTGAAAAGATCCTATTACGGATCAAATTTAGTACAAATTATTTAATGGAATTATTTCAATCTATTGCTGGTGTGGTATATTCAATTGAAAAAAATGGCATCCATCATAGGTGAGGTAGCAATAATACCAACTAGATAGAGGCACAACACAGTTTGACATGGTGAAAGTTTATTCTCACACAAGATGAGATGATTAAAATTATAATAAAGTTTAGCTTTAATAATAAAGCATTGCATATGTATAGATTGAACATAAAGAGGTTTTCTATCACGTTTTACACATTTTCTAATATAATTTGTAAATATAGTTTGTAAGGCTTAATTTTGGTTCTAATACCGAATGTAATGGCACTATTCCCCAAGACTTAATTAAGTAATTGCAGCGGAATTAATAGATTAAATATTAATATTAAGATAAATGATAAGATGTGATAAGATTAAATTAGATGTAAATAGCCAAAGTAACTATGACATGTAATAATTTGACAAGAACTATAGTGTCAATTGTTAGCACAATAAATTGAATAACATAGCCACATAATTCAACCATATTATCATCAAATCATATATAAAACTTTCTCAATATCTTAAAGCATCAAGGTTTTGAATACTTACTTTAATCTTGAGCACTTAGAATGGTCATTCTCACTTTAAGAGGATTCCAGTGGCCTTGGGTCCTTTATGGCTATAGCACCTTCAGAAGAAACCGGTTCTTCCACAGAACCCAAACTGCCTTCACAGCTTAAATAACACAGCTTTGGCCAGGACACTCTCGGGTGTACACTGTACCTTGAATTGGAGACATGCTATTTGCCCCTTCTCCAAATGCCTCATAGCCCCCCACCAAGCCACCACCTTCTTCTTCTTCTACGAGTGATCTCCAAACCATCACACCCTTCCAAAAATGTCACCATTAATTATCCTTTAATAAATATAATTCTCTCTCTTTTTTAAAAGAGTTTTTTATTAATCATTCTTCTAATCAAAGGGTCACATTATCCTTTCTTATTTTTTTATCTCCCTTTTTAATTATAAAGGGTTATTTAGAACTTTATCTTCCTTTAGGGAAAAAGTCATAATATTGCCTCATTTGGCTTGTTTCTGAATTCAAGTCCATGCTCCCCGAACACCTCATAAACAGACCCTAGTGCAGCCATAGAGTTGCCCTTCTTCTCCCTTCTTTTGCCTACCTTGCTGGTGCTAGCCATAAATGCTTCTCTCCTCCATGTGACCCACCTTAGCAAAAAGAGCACACTGTAATGCAGCCACAGTATACCACATTGCACATCCTAGCAAATGCCTAAATGCTAGTTAAAAAGGCATATACATGCGTGGATAATTATACCTCCTAGGCTTAAACTGTTGCCAAAATCCTCCATGCCATTTTTAGGCGCCTGCATATGACAATGCTACCTTTGCCATTTACAACCATGTACTTTGAATTTAAGCAGACTTGCATGCCTATCAGTTACACCACTAGTACTTATTCCTCTCTACAACAATGCCACTTTTAGCACCAAGGTAACTTTGATGGCATCTTACATGATTTATTAGATTTTGCTTGTCAATTCTTGTTTTAGGCCCTTGATTTACTCCCCCATTAGCTAGTGGATCTGTTACTGCATTTAAATTTCTTATGCAATGGATGAAATTGATCTCTTTAAAATAAGATATTAACCCTTCCACCTCTTTTGCATATATATGTTTATGTATATATCTTTATATTTTGATTCCTTTGAGCTTTGGGTGCATTAATGACTATTTAAAGATCTCTTAATTTTACTTTGGCATGTTGAAGTACCATACCTTCCTGTGCTAGACCAAGATTGCCTCTAGAGGTACCGTCAAAGTTTTAACTTGGAGAACCTCTCTTGAGGAGGCTTCCACTTGTCACTTTCCCCATTCCATTCCAATTTACTATAATTCTTTTTACTTCTCATATAGATTTTAAACAAAATATATGCTCGAAGAGGAGATTTTTATTAAATGAGAAGAAAGATATACTCATTGCTACTTCATTCCAAAATGTATATAGACATAATTATAGCATCAAAACAACTACATTGATAGAATCACATAATATCGAACTTTAATCACTATTCTTTTGAAATTGGAGTTGCACATCATCAAGAATGTCATCTCGAACAACCACACTACAAAAACTAGATGAAGATGTGCTAGAGGAAACCTCTTGTTGTGTCAGAATCCTCAACAACGTGATTGAGATGTGTAAATTTATTTACAGACACATTGATGTAACTTATTTCAGGTTGCACATTCCAAAGCCTATTAGGTACCTTCTTATATTTAGGAAGGAATGTGACAAGATATTAAGTTTGGAGTAACAAGGTCTTCCTCTCTACTTGCAATCAACATATTACATTTCACAAATTTGATGAAGCTCTATGTTCTCCAACTTCTTTCTGTTGAAGAATCAGAAGATTAAAAAGCAAAGGTCACAATTTTTTTTAGATTATTACTAGGGGTCTCATTAGGGTCCTCACCCATGTAACAACAATGTTGACAGTCTAGATCACAAAACTAATAGAAAAGTAAACTAACATAAGACTAAACAAATAGAACAAAGTTCTTCTATAGCATATTAGTGTTGAGGCTTGTAAAAATTGTAACCACCAGCAAATGATATAGTCAGAGTTACAACTCCAATCGAAAAAATCAAGTTCGCAAAAGGAAACCAGCAAAAAAGAACCGATGGGGTTAAACCACAAACCACATCTCCCTACTTATTGACACCTCTGCTACATTTCCACCACCTCTTCCACTGCACCCCTAGCACCCCTAGCGTTGTTTGGTGCCACCTGTCCATTCCAAAATTCAACAAGTCTTGCTAGTGAAGGAAATCGAATGCTTTGATGAAGCCCCTGAGAATGCCTTGAGTGGTGTATCAAACAATGACAAAGCACAAGAATTGTGTGATTGCTTGCCACCTCTAGCTTCCCTTGATCATGAGAAACATGCAGCCTTGCTAGAACTTTGTTGACATCACTGTAGTAAGCCTTTAGTAAACCTATTTCTCGTTTCGTTGCTTCATCTCCTTGCGATGTTTTGGCTGCCTGATGGGAGATGATGAGGACCCACCTTCCATCACTTTGCCCACTATTCCACACCTCATTCATGTCCTTGGCCTCTTCCATGTGCATGATATCTTTAGGCAAAAATAGCTATATTAGCCATAGATAGAGGTTAGCATCCAACACTACCGTACCTAGATTGGCAACAAATTCACCTTCTTGCAGCATTTGGCTTGTTTCCAAATTTAAGTCTAGCTCCCCCAGCACCCCATGAACAAACCCTAGGGCAGCCATGGAATCTTTTGCAAAGATATTGTCATGTCCTTGCCAAAAAGGGCCAGATTGCAGCCAATTTATTGCCAGGCAATTGGTAAAATATTAAAAAAAGGCAGCGCTAGTCATGAGGGGCTAACAAATAATTAATTAAAATTAAACTAAAGCTATAAAAGTTTGTGACTCCTTCAAAGGGCAGTAGTTGTGAAAGGTTGTGACTCCCTCAATAATAAGATATAAAAGGGAGATCATGTCCTTGAGAAGAAGGGGGGAATAATTAATCAGGAATAAAGGAATAAATTCTAGTAATCAATTTGGAAACAAATTATTATTCTACAAAGGGCAGCAATAAAGGTTGGTGACTCTTCAAGGAACGTATTTAAAGGGCAAATCAGTTCATTGACAAGCCGTCAAGCAATCAAGGAAGGAAGCAATCCATCAAATCATTCAAGCATTCACTCACCAATCCATTAGGAAAATCAATCAGCAAATATCAACCAAGCAATCGGCATTAAATCAATCAAGCATTCAAGAAGTCACTCTTGAATTTGAGGAAATGACTTGCAAATAGGGATGACAAAAACCCTTCCAGGTTCACTAGAGATTAAGGACAAAACCTTATTTCTCTTATCAAGTTTGGAGGAAAACCTAAATCTTGATCAAGGAGGACGAAAACCTTCCAAGGTGAGCTAAGAGTTTTAAGGACGAAAACCCTTAAATACTCTTGGCAATTTGAGGACGAAAACCCTTGATATTGTTATTGTTGAGTTAGGGACAATAGCTTCTGATTCAGCAGTTTTGAAAGCATTTCCAAAGAATTCAAGATATGATTGATTTTCAGAATTATGTCATGATTTATTGATTGAAATACTATTGTAAATTCATAATTTTTGAAAAAGCCATTTTGAGAGAGAATTATTTTTTTAAAGCAAAAATCAGGAATATCCCAAAAAGGGACATTACAATTGGTATGAAGCACTGACCCTGCCAGCCTGCGGGAAAAAAAAATATAAACTTCAGGATGATGAAAAATAACAACTTACCAGTGATATAATAACCGATAACTTGGAACAATGCCAATGTTGATGACTATGATATGAAAATTGGCATGCATGACAAGGTCTATAATTCTGATCAGATTGCAGCATGCAATTCCCCATAGAATATCAAAAGAAAATACTTCTCTGGAAATAAGCACTGCCTGCATCGAAGAATTACAGACCAAATAAATCAGATGAAACTCCCATATGCCCCACTATTCTATCCAATTACCTGAATGTCTTAACCATGAAGAAATAACATGACCTAAACCATTTATACACAATGGATACATGGACACATATACATATCACAACACAGACTGCACTCATGCAACAACATAGATTTCACATTTTTAAGTTTAGTTAAGGAAAAAGGGCTACGGAACAAATAATTATAATATATTAACATATATGTCACTTGCCGACTTTTGCTGGAGGATAAATTTTATAGTATTAGTACTAGTACCATTCTTAATATTCCAAGATTTGGATGATGATCAACTCAGACGAGCAAGCTCACTGAAAGTATTTGACATTTCAAAATCAAGATCAGATTATCATGTAGGTTCCTTTCACTGTTCGGGCTTGCTTCATCCTAAATTTCATATCCCAAGTTGTATGTCCCTAACATTTTGGATCTCAATGGTCAAACAATTCTGCAAGGCAGCTTTATATAGTGCTCAGTAGTGAAGTCCATCACATATAATCAAATAAGTTCAGTCATGTCAAACAATTTGTAAAGGTTACAACAACTAATCAAAAGACCCAAATACACCAAGTTGATACTGCTTCAATGGCCGAGTGTCAAGATTATTGATATACAGAAATAACTTATCAAATCATAGCCTAAATATCAGACCACCTGATAACATCAGTGCCATCATTCAATCAAATCTTTCACAGGTGACATCCATACTTCTATTCAGACTGCAAGAGCGTACAGACTGGTTTGTTAGTGTTAAAAGTATCCAACAGTTGAATGCCATCGATGTCAAGATTTTATGAGAAGTTAGATACAACAGTTGGCAACATTTTTCTATCATTTTGAATTTCAACATTGGCAATCAAGAGTTTGTATTCATTTACCCTGGATCCTTCGTGAAAATTCTAAAAATCGAATATGAAGTAATTTGTCTTTGAATCTGAAAAGCCATGCAACACACATTCTCTCAAGAACTTGATAGGATTTGTTGCAACATGAAGCTCTTTAAACACTGTTTTGATATTTTTTTTGTTTTGTATTTTGATTTTTGGGGTCCTTGGATCATATTTTGAAAAATTTGAGGTCCCAACATAAAGTGGAATGACGTATAGAAGATTCTTGTATTTTCAACATTTCTTATGTTTTCAGATTCTGAGCAACAGTAAAGAAACTGTGACCCTAGGCTGGGTGATCTACTTTAGGAGAGGTGCCCGAACCGGCACCTGGATCATGTTCAAAAGTTAAAATGATATAAATATGACCATGTTATTTCTCTTTAAACCGATTAAAGGATTATCTTATCAGAAAGCTTATAGTATGAATTAAAAGATACCAAATGGTTTTTAATATTGTACTGCAACAGGAATACTAGTTTACCAGAGTTTCATCTTATCACACAGTTACTTTTATTTCCAACTGCCTTTAGTGTGTAATTATGGAATTGGATATGAAAGAGTCTTAAGTTAAGTTCACTGGCATGGCAGCTGTTTCACTTACCATAATGTAGCTATAGAGGGAATATGTAAGCTACAGTATTATTTCCCCATAATTTTATTTGCTCTTGTATCTTAAGACTTGGAAGATCATACCAGAAGATTTTATTCATTTCTGTCTTTAAAAGCTAGGTTCAAGATTTTGTTGGTGGTCTTCAGTGTCTGTAATTTTGTTCTACTCTTTGAATTGCCTTTTGAGAACATCATTTTGTGGCCCCTCCATTAGTGTTTGCATTCATAACTTACAAGGATATCGAGTGACCAACTACTCTGCAAATTTCAATTTTACCCATTTAAATATTTATTATTCTTTTGATTGGTTAGACTCAGTGGGGGTTAATTGTGGGTACCGTACCCTTCTAACTATAGATAACTAAAAAGAAGCTCAATAAAGCTGAGAATGAAGAACACTTATCCCAGCAACACATAAGCCCATAAATACGTTGTTTGAAAGTTTGAAGAATGGGATTTTTCTTTATTTCCTTTTGGCCTTTGCAAATCAAACAAAGTGTAATGACATGGCAAAAACAGCATGCAGCACATCTTTCAGTCATATACATCCCATCAGGCCTTGCCCAAAAGATTCACTTTTTTCAACTAATTCATGAGCTATGTTTTTTAGTTTTGTACATACCTATTAAGGCAGTTAAAATCATATCCAACCGAGTTATGCTTTTCAATTAATATGATGGATCTTCATACCCTGTTGTAAAAGTATAATTTTGGCACAAGCTGGAAAAGGATGAAGAGTCTGAAGTTGGCCGTTAGTTTCTATTTCTAGAAAAGTATAAGGCAACAACATTTTGGCATAACCAGAAACAACTGCGTTTAGTACTCCAACATGAGCAAGTATATTGTCATACAATTCACTAGCATTCTGCATCCTACCACATTTTATAATCATGTCTAAGGTAGGCACAGCCACATCTTAAAAAAAATTGCATCTAAACATTTTTAGATAGACCTCCAGATCTGGTTGCAGTTATTACACAATATTAGAAGTTAGAACCTTTTGTGCATAATCTGTCTTATCATCACACTCAATGTAAACACAAATAGTTGAGGAATTCTAAAACAGTTTGCTTTCCGTTCATGGCACAGATTCAGCTAGAGGAGGTCTGCTACGCAAAAATAAGCTAGCTAAAACTTTTAGGTTGGCTCTATTTTTACCGCTTGTATTTGCACATGAAGCAATAGCATCAGTATTCGTGCATTGTTTTAAGCATATTTAATGTGAATATAGTGGTCAGGCATAAGAATTGATGGTCATAAATTTTTTATGGTATTTCACTATTTTGATAATGAATTAGTCATCCCGTCAACAAGAGTTTGACAGTTGAATGTGATATAAATACTTCTCTCTTATATTTCAATGTATAATAAAATAATATTGCAGGTAATATAGTGCGTAAAGTATTTGACCTAAAAATACTGTGGCTGCAGTCAATAGAAGGCTTGATGAGTGGGTGAAGATTGAGCAACTTGAACTTGAGTCTGTAGAGACTGATGCAGATGAAAAAATCGAGGACAAAGTATGTCAGTTGCTAGATTCATCTGAAGTTTAGTTGATATGGACTAATTTCTCAAGCATCCAGCATAAGATTCTATATTATTTATTTGTCATCATGAGTTTCCTTTTCAATTTACAGGCTCATGCTGTAATTCTAATTCGTTTTCATAATACATTGAATCTTGCTTCTTTTTAACAGGGTGGAAGCTTGAAAATGACTCGTCACCAAAAACGCAAAATTGATGAAACACATGTTGAAGAGGTAGGAAGGAGGGATATACATATTTGCAATTTAAATAGCCACTTAAAATTGATTTGGGGATTTATTTAAGAAATTCTTTCAAATTCTTGGATTGAAAAGATTGCATTGCATAATATTCAATTTTTGTGAAGGGCAGAATTCTCTACTGATAGAACAAGAGTCTCATGCTTTAAGTCTGTGTTGTTGCTCATCAATGAGTGTGTATAGTGCTGTGCTGAAGTAATGAAATTAATTGGTATTAGGAAGAAGACCTATAGTAACATTTTTGCTGGTTGTACTTCATCTGTTTTCTTTACTCTAAATTTTTTCGATTGGCCTGGTAATAAAGGGTTGGCAATTCTCTATTGTCAGCATAAATTTGTTTGCTTGATGGCAATGTTCCAGAATTGGCATTCTTTCATTGCGAGTTTAGAAAGGCTTTGGAACAGGCTATGATGGACGATATTACAATGTTTTTTTCCATTGCATTTTGAAAGCATGCTTTCATCTGTTTATATTTGATCTGAATGGTGTGCTTGTCCTTTCTACCTGTGTTTAAAGTTTAAATATATTCTATTGTCCTCTTGATGATATTATAGCAGATCCAATGACATTTTGGGTTCTAAATACATGCAAGCTTCTGCCTCCAATTAATGTTTCTTCTCTCAGAAGTAAACATGTGGGCTCCTTGTAGAACGATTGTGTTGGGTTGAGTCATACCTTAACTTGTACTTGATTTGTCATTTCTATTTGTAGCATGCTCCACCATGTTCTGATTTAGCATGCTTCCTTGAATGCAATCTCGTATGCTTCTTGGTCCGTCTTGAAAGCATTTCAAAGAGATTAATAATAGTTCATTGAATGATTCATTATCAAAGTTATAGCATGAAATAGTTATCTCATTTAAATCAGAATCTCTTCAAGTGCTGCATTTAAGCGCTTTGGTCTTCACCAGACCCAGCGAACCTTCACCAGAGATGAATTGAAATGCTTGATACAGTATGAGCCAAGTCCTCAACTATGGCGAATGAGAGTTGACATTGTAATTGCGTAATTACTATCACTTCCCCTTTGTCCATGGTTCCTCTTAAGATCTCCCTTTCTCTTTTGTGGTCGTTCAATTTTCAACACAGAGATTCTCTGATTATTAAATAAAAGATTCTGCTAAGCTTCATTTTGCTAAGGTTCCAAACCTGAGTTTAAGTTTGCTGGGAGTATATGTACAGTATATATATTCCACGAACAACCACACCTGAATTCACAACAGATCATTCACAGGTATCGCATGTATAAGAACAACATATCATGCACCGATCGTATCATCCTTCTTCCTTTGGAACATTGAATAAATAACAAGAACCTATGTATCCTGCCACTAGCCTACCTTGGGACTGTTGAGTCTAGAGATGGATATGCGCAGAGTCAAGTTCACATATCATGACCATGGTTTACAGTGTTGACAACATGGGAAAAAAACTCTGAAAGATGTGGATTCGGGCACAGATTTGGCTCCATTTGCTCATGGCGTTGGTCACATGGACCCCAACAAAGCTCATTTATTTGATCGCTGCATTAAAAAAAAGAATTGTATTCTGATACCATGTTGAATGGTAGTGCTCGATTAACCACATGCAAACCATCAGATCTATTGTCTTCCCAACCATAGTCGATAAACTTGTGTTGTCATTGAGGTCAACCGGTATAAGGTGGCAACCAATATGGGAGATTGATGAGCAATGTTGTCATTGATGCCTATCAGAAATGGTGTCATTAATGTCATCTAGCATGATGATCATTGGAGTCACTGGTACACAAGTTAGTGTTGACTTGTGTTGAAGACATGGGCTGGAGACCGGTATGGTATAACAATTGGTAAGTGGTTTGTTGGCAGTGCATTATTGCCAACCGACAAGTGGATCTACAAGGTGAGCTAATGCAGAAGTGCCAACCGGTATGATGGTTGGATGTGAAACAGTAGGACTCCCACCGGATAAAGATTCAGTCACCAAATGAAGAGATGACTGACAGTGAGTGTGCTCAACCGTATCACATGTGCCTGTTTGACGATATGCTTGCTCAAACAGGGAAGCCATATTGGTGCATTGCAAGATGTAGATGACAAGGATCCACTCCTACCGGTAAGGGGAGCTTTTCTCCTATTATGCATGGAATGCATCATAGTTCTCCGAGATAAGACAAAAGAGTAGATGGCAGGTGATTGAAGGCTCACACCGGATCAACCGGTGAAACACTAAGTTGCCTTAGGTGCATGAGATCAAAGATATGCACCGGATCAGCCGGGTAGACATGATGAGTTGCCGGTATAGAGAAGGAAGGATATGTTTGTCACTTTGACAAACTAGTTGATAGCAGACCCGGTCAAATGATGAATAAGGCAAGGTTGAGCAGTTGCAGATAGAGAGTGCAACCGGATTGAAGATGGAGTTTGTTGAAGGATGATGACATGGTGTCATCAAGGTGGTTGCCGGTAAGTATGTCCACCGGTAAAGCTGACAAAGTGTAGAGGCAAAAGGCTCCCATCTGTTGAAGATGTGCATGAGGTAGGTTGGCAAGTGTGTTGACCAGTCTGGGTGCTCCACCCGAAGAGAAGCAAAGTGCAAGGTTGAAGACAGACCGGTTAGGGTATAACCAGTAGATGAACCCGGTTGTGTGCTACTGGTTGGTGACCAAGTCGGATTGACATAGTGAGCCAAGGTGGATGCCGACAAAGGGGCCATGTGGGGTTGAAGTGGCATGCATGCACAAGTCGCTGTGGTGTGTCGGTGAGGTCGTTGGCGGTTGGTCCAACATTTAATGGTGATTGCGAAGCTCGAGGAAGGATGGTAGAAGATTGCGGCTCGAGATCAAGGAAACAATAGAGATCTAGGACAGACTGATCTAGCAGATCGAAGTGGGTGAAGGAAACCGCATCATGCTCGAGGAAGGATGGCAGAAGATTGCGGCTCAAGATCAAGGAAACAATAGAGATCTAGGACAGACTGATCTAGCAAATCGAAGTGGGTGAAGGAAACTGCATCATGCACGTGATTGACTACACACAAGGCCGAAAATCATGCTACAGATGGCTGAAGATAGAAGACGTGCGTTCAAAGGTAAAGTGTATGGCGATGCTGATTGATGAGCTGTAAGTCATCAATCAAGGACATGAGATCTGATCGGATATGATGTTCCACGATGATCAGAGATCAGATTGGATGTAGATTTAGGGTATGGTGGAAACCCTAGCGTGCCAATGTTCAAACTCACGTTTAGGCGGGAAAGATTGGATATAAGAGTGCGAACCAGAGATGTAAAGAGGGCTGCTGAATGAGAGAGAAAAGACAGTGAAGGGAGAAAAATTCAGAGAGTTAACCAGTCTAGTGTTAAACGATAATCACATAAGAGACTGAGTGGGAAAGTGTCATAACCCCTCTTTGGACATTGGATTATTGTGATTAAATAAATACGATAATTAATTAACATTTAATGATATTGGAAAATTGTCTCATTTATAAGTCTTCACGATTTTCCTCTAAAGTGAGAGGGTTGTCATAACCCAACATCCTGGTGATGTAATTAGTAATAGATTTTGTGATTCTTCATCATAATAATAAATTATCATTTATTATGTAATTAATTATTGATGTTAATAGTAATATTCATCATTCATTAATATAAAAATAATATTAATATTATAATAATACCAAATATTATTTTAATACAATATCATACCCAAGATTGTCCAAGATTATTAAATGAATAACGGATTAGGGTATTAGAAGCAGTGTGATAATACAACAAGGTGGAAGTGGACAATAATCAAGGAACGATTCCTCACACAAAATATGATAATTGACTTCATAAAGATAGTCTATTACATATTACAGTCAGCACGGCATCTCAGAGCTAATCGATATCCCAAAACCCATGCAAAGCTGGATAATTAAATAGTATTAAAAATTGATTATCATCTATACCTAGCGATTGATATCATATGAAGAAACATGGTACTGACCAATCCGTGATTACCAAAACTATTAGCAAGCACCGACTATTAAGAAAATTAATTATGAGATATACAGTGACACTCGATTACATACAACAATAACAATCAGATAGTCTATTACATAATCCCACAAAGAACAAAGATGCATAAGATAGTCTATTACATATAACCATAATCATCTTCAAGAGGTGCGATTAGTATGAGGAAGGGACATGATGATGAATGGACACGACTCGTTATTCCAATTGCAACATATAAGAAGACATTTGAAATCACTTCAATGGGAAGAAGGGTCGGGGGAAAGAAGGGTCTCTTATCTGTGTCGGATATTAGTTCTTCTGAGGATCGAACATTTAGTTATTGACAAGTCTAGTTATGGGATTATTTCTTCCTTTTTCTTATTCATATGGGGGTTAGGGGATGAAAAGGTGTGCGACGGAGTTAAAGAGATTAAAAATATCATATACGCCAGTAAATAAAGAGTAAGTATTAAGAGGATTGTTAACAGATTTGCAAGGAGATATTAATAATGGATTGGATCAGAACAGAACTGTTATTTAGTTACAGGCAGTAGCATCTTTGTTCTTTGTGGTATGCACGGGAATGTGCTTAATATATATATGCATAATATATGGAGCCTGATATCATCCTTATGTAGGATTTAATAAACTTAATAATAATAATAATAATAAAAGCTGTAATTATAATTATTATATAGTGTTAATGATATTATGTGGGAATATAACTCAGAAATTATTCTTTTAGATTGATCTTCAGCAGACTTATAAAGGAAATTCCTAGATAGGCAAATTACATAATATTAGCATAAGAGTGAAATATAAGTAAAGCCAATATATAAGAACATAAGAATGGCAGACTAGATCTGTAATGTGTCAGATCTGTTTGCCACATTACTATATTTACTTATTTATGTATCTATATAATTAGAATGATCAATGAGGGATAACATAAAGATGGATAATAATAAATATTAATATAATAATTATAGTTAATATTAATACAATAAAAGTAATTATTAATTAGTAAATTAATAAATATTTATTAAATCACCAAAACAAAGTATTTATTAATTAATTGATAATAATAAGTATTTATTAATTAAATTAATAAATGCGTAAATGATTTATAAATAAAAAATAGGATTAATTATTTAGTATGGTAAGATAGCTAGTACTTGATAGACTAAAGAAAAGGTAGAACATCCTAGGTTGGATTCATGTTAAGATAGTTTTGTCTCTTAATCGATTTAGTTAAGTTATAAATATATTGGAAATCGATTAATTACGGTTAAAACTGTCTTGAACCAAGTAGGGGACATTACAGAAAGAGAGAACCGGTTAGACGAGTTCAACCGGCAAGAGTGAAGTAACTGGGAGTCTGCCATTAAGTTTGACAGAGGAGTGCAGTGGTGGTGATTGAACCGGCCAAAAAGAGCTAGAGAAGATTGCAGAAAAGAGAAGAGCATAGTGAGAGTCAATGAAGAACCGGTAAGATGAGAACCGATTGTAATCAAATAGGAGACAACTGGCAGAGTGAAGAAGACCGGTGGTGGCTAGCAGCAGTGTGAGAGAGAAAAGTGAACCGACAGAGAGTAGTGCACCGACAAAGAAGAAGCAGAGGCTGAACCGGTATGTTGCAGCAGAGAGTGAGTTGCAGCAGTAGATAAGGTTGCAGCAGTGAGAAGGTGAGTAGAGAACCGACAGAGAATTGGAGAGAGGAGAACCGGTGGAGAGATTTGCATGAGAGAGACAAAGTTCTTTTGTAACAAGGAGATTACTTTTGTATTTGATATATGATTTTGTAATCATTGAGTTGGAGCTCGGTGCAGGGGTTGGTGCTCCTTGGGTTGGTGCCCTAAAGCAGGAGTGGTACTCCTTGGGTTGGTGCCCTAAATGTTGTAACCGAGGTTTTCATTGTGAGGCTGGATTGGAGCAGTAGTCTCCAACAAAATTTCTCACCGAGGTTTTTCCCATCTTGGGTTTTCCTCGTACATTTGATGTTATGTGATGTCCCTTTTATCTGTGGTTGCATTTGTGTTATTCTCCCATCTAACCGGTATGTCTGCTTTATGTTAGATCTGTTAATCGGTATATACACATAGGATAGAAAAGGGAAAAGATCTAGAAACCACTGATTCACCCCCCCTCTTAGTGGCATCTTGTGTTCAACAGTCACCCCCGAGCACACTACATATGTTTCTACTAACTAATTGATTGTCCAAGGAATGAGATTGCTCCTCATATGTATATGAGGGAGAGGCACCCTTTCACAAAGGGTTGGCCCTCAAAGCTATCTAATATGATTTTATATTTTATTTTAATCAAATACAATCACCCTTCTTTATTAGTTGGCCAACCCCCAAATGTGCAAAGCCGAAGGCTAATTTCACATTTGGTGAAGTTGGCTCCTCAAGGATTCTCCCGCACCTATACATACACCAACATTGCCTTCTTTCCTTCTTACCTTTCTGTCTGTTTTCTCCTCTTCTTACTTTCCTGTGTTCCCCTTGGAAGTGATTACTGCTGCCTCTTTAATAGGCCTTAAGGCTGAAAATTTACATCTCTTAGTAAATGGACACATCATTATTCTTTCTTAATCGCACACTTTATTTTTCATAACATTTGTTACTTTATACAAATTGTGCTTGTTTATTTATGAATTGGTAAGCATAATAAACTATTTCTTTTGGTTTTTGTAATGCATGTAATAAGGATATTAATAATAATAATAAAATGGATAATAATTTTATCAATTTTAAGTCCCACAATATTTAGTTAATAATAAATTGTAGATAACTCTTTTTTCGTTGAAGGCATTTCCTTATTTGAGAGGGACTACCTATTTTAAACAATCAATGATTCAAAATGTTCCTTAAATCATGCAAGGTGATCAAAATCATCTTGTTCATTCGTTTGGTCCTTTCGTCGTCCACTGTTCAAGAATTTAATTTGAGAGTACTTGCCATGTCTTGCTTCTCACCACTGTTGTTTATGTAAATGGCGAACTTAAATGAATATCACAACGAACTTAATTACATATTTCATGGCTTGCACGCAGTACATTACCAATAAATGATTATCAGTCCTTATTTTTTGATTTGACATTAGTTACTGTTTAGCTAGCTTTTAAACATTGTGACCTGAAAGAATTAATGTTATGTAAGGCAACCACAGTGGTAGAGATTTTTGATAGAAATAATAAACTTTCATTCCACATGGTTTCACAAAATACTCTTGATTTTGTCCTATTACATTATAGGAAAAGAATCTATTACCACCTTATAAACCAAGTGCTCGGAATTCATTTACTTGCACTTTATAATAATAATATTAAAAATATTTATATTCAACGTAAAACTTGTTTCCTTTTTCAATGCTAAAATGATTCCCTTACAAAGTAGAATATAAAATATATATATTTATTATTTAGTTATAATTATTTTATATATAAAATATTTAAAATAAGTAGCTTTCTTATTTTAGTCTTTTTGTGTGGCTTTCAAAAATATATTATTAGTTTATTATTAGAATGGCCTTCTCATTGCTAATTTAAGCACTATATATCAAATCAACAAGAAAAAATATTAGCTAACCGAATCTCATTGGTTATATTTATTTATTTTATTTAAGAGTGATTAATACTTTCCTATGGGCTTAAGCTCAAAAACATTTGCATCTATATATTAGGTAGTTCAATTAGTTATTGAATTTGACGATGCCTGTTTTTCCAAACAAATTTAATAATCCCAATAATGCAAATTTTATAGATCTAATAATTCCACCAGGGTTGTCTTCACTTGATTTTAGTTGTTTATTCACATACCAAAGATGGTTAAATAATAAAGTTCCAAAACATTTATTTATTGAATTTCAAATAATTTTTAATTACTCTTAGTTGCCTGTTAAAGCAACAAAACCATGCTGCGTGTACCTTCACATTTTCACTTTTATTTGAAGAATACACATGCATAATTTTTATATAATATTCTTAATTCCTAATAATGAAATTTTAAGTGGATGTGAAGGGAGAGACTAGCATAAATATTTTAAATAAAATCTATATAAGGTAATATATATATCTTACAAATAATTGATATAAAGTATATGGAGATATTTTTTCCTAGGTGTCTATTAACGTCTTAAATGTGAGAGTACAAATTGACTTTTATCTTTTTAATGGATCTTATTTTATTTTGTTACTTTTAATTTATTATGATTTGACTTTTTGCATTTCTTATAAGTTTCATTTAATTTTTAAAATTTAATTTATGAATAAATTTAATTATATTTATGCTCAATTTTATGATAATTTATTTAATTAGTTGATATTGAGTTTATCTTTCAATTAATGTTAATATTGTTTGTAATGTATTAATTATTTGTTTATTACAAATAATAAAAATTTATTTGAATTTTTATTTCAATATATATAATAAAATAAATTTCAAACTTAAATCTAAATTTAAAGCTATAGAGTGTGAGAGACATCTCATTATCTCCACGTCTCTCTTATTTACTCCATCTCTCCTACAACCCCTCCGCCCCCCGCCCTCCCTCTCTCTTATTCATCCAATCTCTCCTACTCTCGTTCTCCCCGTATCTCTCTACCTCAAACAACAACATCTAAAATGATAAACTTCAACTCAAACAATATATTTCAACACTAAACCCTTACATAGGTACATAGAGTGATAATATATGCAAGCCACGACCTTGACATGTTTTTGAAAGGGAAACTATGGATACTCTACCAACATTGAAAGATTCAAAAGTTTTTGTTTCAATCATGTTTGGATCCCTATAAGTGGACACATTTGATTTGAATCTATCATTCATCCATTGACACATTTGTTGCACAAATAACATTATTTTCTAAATAATATACCAATTGATCTCATTAATTACACAATTGTATAACAAAATTAGACCATTTTTTTTTTCTAGTAGACCTTCCAAACTTCTTCGGCGTACCCATTGCACACCAAAGTGCAATTGCTAGTAATATTAATTGTGGATAACTTTATAAATGAATAATATATATTTAGTTAATAATAAATTGTAGATAACTCTTTAATATTAATTTGGGAATTATGATAAACTTTTTAATAATAATAATGTAATGAAATGTTTAAAGTAATCCATAAAAATGAAATGTTTAAAGTAATCCATAAAATGAATATATATATATATATATAGACACACACACACACACACACACACTCAAGATTGCTTGTCCTCAAGCAACTCCATATTAGAATGGGCAAGTATCTATTCTCCCTTATTTTGAATGTGAATTATGATTTGATAATAGAAACTTGGCGAAGTTTATTTTAAGACAAGTTTCCTCTCATTGTAGATATCTCTTACATTAAGGCAAGAACTTATGCACGAGGATTAGAAACATGTCACACATCTATGACCTCGAATGCAATGTTCTCTAGATAAATTCATATCTTTCTTCTTGTTATTCACATATTCTAGATTAACTTAGAAACATAGAGCCAAACACGGAGCATACACTTGAAAACACGAAGTATACACATGAATGTATAAAGACACAGAGCATACACTCAAATACTCATATTGTTAGATTCCTTCCTATTGACTAGAACGATTCATTGATTCATGTTTACCCTGTAGGATGGCATGATCATGCTCTGATACCATCTATAATGTCCCCTTTTTGGGATCACCTTCTACTTTACCCTAAATTCACAAATCCAAAATGAAACAAGGGCAAGCATAATTAGGAAAATAGTTTTCTTTTAAGAATAAGATGAGATAAGCCTATTTTTTGAAACCCGCAATGAGATTAGACAACAATGTAGATATCATAGATGAAAAAAATGGGAAAAAATCATTTAAATCGTGATTTCTCACGATTCAAAACCGTAAAAGATTTTATCGCAGAAAAAATTGAACACAATTTTTTGAAAAAAATCACACGATTTAACTGAAAAAATTGTTGAAAATCGTGATTAAAACGGCATTAACTCGTCGGCATTAAAAAATACGAAAAATGTTTAAGTGAAAAGTGCAAAAAAAACCCTAAATGGTTAATACTTTCGACTCGTGGAAATGACTTGGACATTTTCGTGTGGGAGAGACGGCGATGGCGGGCAAAATCAATTGAAGCATTTTCCGCATTTTTCAACTTTTTAACTTGTAAGTTTAAAACTTTTTTCTAAGGCTTCATTCTGCACAAGTGTTGTTTTTTCGTCTGTTTGTAGGGCTCCTTGAAGTGTTTGCCACTTGCCAATGTCGTTTTGTTTGCAAGTCTTTGATTGACGCTTCAGGGCCTTCGATAACCCTTCTCGTCCTCGATGTTTTGTTTTTATTACGTGCTTAATATCGTTTCTTTATTATTATGTTTTTATATTATTAATTTATATCATGTTTTTATATTTTGTTAATATTGTGATTTAAGTAATATATTAATTTTATTTATATTTATTAGTTATTATTTTATCAATATAAATATATATAAATAAAATTACATAGTTATAATGCAGAAAATATATATATTTTTTAAAACTATGCCTGGTAAACTTTTTAACGTGACCGGTGACGCTGGCACGGCACGCCCTTCGGCTCCATGTGAACGCTTTTGACCTGGAGCTATGAACCGGTGAGGCCACAAACGGGGGACCTCATCCCCACACTTCACTTGTTCAAATCCGCGAGCACAATGGCCTAGCGAAGGCACAAGGCCTTACGAGCACAATGGCCCAGTAGAGATTTGAACCTTGGTGGCCGCTTCACCAACGAAGTGTTTAAACCACGACACTACATGTCCGAAGACATAATGCAGAAAATATATTATATTAATATATAATATTTTTATTATTTCATGTTTTTATATGTTTTTATATCAAAGTTCTATAATTCACAATAAAGATATTATTCGTTTTGAGTTCTATAATATGTATTATTTCATGTTTTTTATATATTTATTATAATATTTATAATGCGGAATTTGATATCTGAGTTCTATAATTCAAAACAAATACTACTTGTTATTATGTTCTATCAATTTAGTGTATATGTGTGTTTTTTTAAGAATATTTTAAGAGCTTATATATTTTCAATGGTTTGATTATTTTGCCGATTTATTGCCGATTTTTTCTCGATTTTTTGCTGAGTCCTGAATTTTTGCCAAGTTCCAAGTTTTAAAAAATTTTGGGCCAAAATATTTATTGCCGAGTAAGAGTTTTTCATCCTTGGTAGATATAACTCATGAAATACATCCAATTCTATTAGAATAATTAATTCTTTTAGTTAGTTACCTTTTTTAGTTGTTCTATTAATGGTCATTTAGTAAGCCATTTAGCATTTAGCTTTTTAATTCGTCATCTTAGTTGTCGACTTAGTTAGCTCTTTAGTTTGTTTAGTGTTTTAATTTCAACTATTGCTTCTTTTATAAGAACGCATAGTTAGCTTTTTAGTTTTTAGCTTTATTTAGCATTTTAAGCTTTTTAGCTTCATGTTGAAGCTTTAGTTTAACTGTTCGTTCTTTTTAGAACACCATCTTGTAATTCCTTTATATACGTTGTATATTCATAAATAATTCATCGGATTATCTAATTATCATTCAATTATTTTTCAAATTCCTAGGGTGAGGATATGTATATATTGATCTATACAACCCATATCAACAACTATATGGAAACTCAATCATAAAGAGGGTTGAATTGGAAGACATGATGGGGTGCCCCAAGTATCCTCTACCTTAGGTCCAACAGCAAGACCTTATCCTCTGTGGCCTCATGTGGTCCTTAACCGATGGTCCTCAACCATCATCATGTGGTAGCGTACCTAGTGAAGGCTTTACACCGTTTCCCTCCATCATATCAACCTCTCACCTCTTATGATTGATTCACTTTAGCAATAAGGTGCCATTGACCCTCATCTAGTCATCATCCTAATACCTTAACGATTTAACTTCTTGTATTTGTGAGCCATGGTGGAGAAGAGGGGAAAGATTGTGGAGAGTGTCCTAGAAACCATCTCTTCCTAGACCCAAAGACCGTACCCTTTGTACTCCTTTGGCCTCTATGGGTTATCTTGTCCCACTTTGAGGTGGCATATCGAGAAGGATGCTCATACGCTATACCCCTCTCACAGTATTCTCACACTTCCCTTCATCATGTTGAGAAATGTTATCATAAATATTTATGTTACCCACTTTATATTATATTACATTATGAGTATAGTATTACATTGACAGTGTCATACTATATTAGCAATATTATACCAGATTTTATTGATAACATTAACTTCAGATTACAGTAACATTATTATGTTATTTTGTCACCTTAATGTTATGCTATATTAATAGTATTATTATGTACTAACAGAATTGAGTTGTGTTAACAATATTAAATTGTATTAACATTATTAAGTTGTATTAGTAGCATTAATTTGTATTAACAATACTGAATTATATTAACCATATTAAATTATATTAACAATATTAAATTGTATTAACAATAGTAAATTGTATTAGCAGCACCATACGATGTTAGCAATCCTATATCCTTATGTCCATACCCGTAAGGATTTCGCTTGTGACTGCTGATGTTTCTATTTTTGGTCTTGCCTTATTTCCTTCTTACTTTTCTGTCCGTATTCTCCTCTTCTTACTTTCCCGTGTTCCCCTTGGAAGTGATTACTGCTGCCTCTTTAATAGGCCTTTAGGCTGATTAGTTGCATCTCTTAGTAAATGGACACATCATTATTCTTTCTTAATCGCACACTTCTATTATTCATAACATTTGTTATTTTATACAAATTGTGCTTGTTTATTTATGAATCGGTCAGCATAATAAAAGATTTCTTTTGGTTTATGTAATGCACATAATAAGGATATTAATAATAATAATAAAATGGACAATAATTTTATCAATTGTAAGTAACACAATATGTAGTTAATTGTAAATTGTAGATAACTCTTTTAATATGGATTGTGGATAACTTTGTAAATGAATTGTAGATAACTCTTTTAATATTGATTGTGGATAACTTTGTAAATGAATTGTGGATAACTCTTTAATATTAATTTGGGAATTATAATAATCTTTTTAATAATCATAATGTAATGAAATGATTAAAGTAATCCATAAAATGAACAAACATACATGCTAGTAGATGGAATAATTTTTACCGTGGTAACAATGTTTTTTCAGTGTTTGGTAAGGATTTTTTTTTTTAATTTATTTATGTCTTCCTTTTTTTTCTGTATAATAATGCTGTCATCACTGTAGAAGGTGTTAATGGATATTGTGTTATTTATAATGCTGCCTCTTTATATTCTAATGTTTGTCTTTTCTCTCGAGTCTTATCATACTAAATACTAATCATTAAAGCAAAGATGGAATTTTTCTTCCCCTATAAGTTATAATGATCCGTTTCTGAGGCAGCGGGTTAGAAATTCATATGAATGTCATAGGACTCGTTAAAATTACAACCAATAACAATTGCATTTCTAAGACAAAACAATCTCACATTGAAATGGAGACAGAAGAATACAACATGCAAACAAAGAGTACGACAATTTTTAAAAATATTTAGTATGGTTAGGAACTAAAAAAAGGGTAAACCACAAATATGTCAGTTTAGATAATACTATGTATTTGTAATATTACATATAAGTTTATAACAATTGGAGAATGAGGCCCTTTGTCAGAGAAGATCTCATATAAGGACTTTCACATATATTAATGTCGATGAATTACCAAAGTAGTCACTGGAATTCAAAATTACTTCCAGTTATAATAGACAAGGACTAGTGTAGAATTGGATCATGAAGGATGTTATAGTTTAGTTTTATATAGATAATTAGACCACTCTAATAGTTTGTTCAACTTAGCATCTATGGACATGCATACACTTAATGAATTGAGAACTGTACATTAAAGTTAGAAATAGAGTATAAAGCTCTAAGGGTGAATTAATATTATGGGCCCCATAATAGTTGTTGGAAGTGTTAAGGGCATCTAACAAATGTCAAGTTTGCCTGGTACATTAGAAAATTATAGGCTGTTTTGACAGGATCCACACCCACCAAGATAAGAACAAAATGAAAACCAAAGTGTCCAAAACAGAAGCTAATCTTTCCTTTTTTTTCATATCTTTGTGGGAATTGGCATTTGTAGTCTCTGTCCAATTCTGTTGCTCATTACAGTTTTATTATGTATGTATGTATGGTATGTATATTTATATAGTCTCTGTCCAATATATCTTCAGAAACAAAAAGGTTAGACTTTGGTGTTCACAAGTTTGATTAGCATCTTCCTTGAAAAGGCTACACTTTGCTACTGACAACTTGGATTAGGATGTGAAAGAAGATAATGTAATTATGGAGATTGGACAAATGGGGGAGAATAACCCCAGCATGTGAAAAATAAATGGTCTTTTTTGGTTGCCCAGGTTATTCCTGTAAATTTCTGTTAGGGCATTTTTGACTACATAGTTATACTTTTGTATATGCCTAGTTTATTCCTGTAAATCTCTGGTTGGGGTTTTTGACTGCATAAGCTATTCTTTTTGTTTAAGCCCAGCATGTGAAAAATAAATGGTCTTTTTTGGTTTCCCAGGTTATTCTTGTAAATTTCTGTTAGGGCATTTTTGACTACATAGTTATACTTTTGTATATGCCTAGTTTATTCCTGTAGATCTCTGGTTGGGGTTTTTGACTGCACAAGCTATTCTTTTTGTTTAAACCCAGAATATTGCTGTGAATCTTGGTGTAGGCTATGCATTTTTTCTCCATACTTTTCCCCTTTATCATGTACATACTTAATATTAATATATATATTGAGGCCTATGGCCTTTTACCCCGAAAAAAAAACTTTGATTAGGATGTTGAAATCTTTCTTGGAGGGTTGATTGCTATAATTGACTGGCCTATATATGTCATGTCCATTGTTTCATATTTGAAGTAATGGGCTCCTCCATGTCTAACAATTGCCTTTTCTGGTAAATTAAAACTGTAAAGACAAATAATTACAAATGAAAAGCTTTAAGGGTATCACATTATTATTGAATAGATATTTAACTTATAGAAATATGTGGTGTTGGATGATTTCTTTGTAACAGAAACGTAATATGGAACAGGTTTTTTCTATCTCGATTCCCAGGGTCAGGGTCATGAGGATTTTGATCCTGCTAGCCTTCGAGAGCATGAAGAGTTTACAAAAGTGAAGAACATAGCAAAGATTGAGCTTGGGAGGTACGAGATTGAGACGTGGTACTTTTCACCCTTCCCTCCTGAATACAATCACTGTGATAAATTGTTCTTCTGCGAATTTTGTCTCAACTTTATGAAGCGGAAAGAACAACTTCAAAGACATATGGTAAGTAGTTACTTTTTATTTCTGAGGACATTCTTTAGCTGGTCTTGCATTCATTAGTAACATTTGGAATTTCAGAATCTTTCTAGGCTGAGTTTGGTTTTGGAATCTGAAAGTCATATTTATGCAATACTTTTCTATAACTATTCATATATTTTGAATAAATTTTTCTGTTTGTGTTATTATGAGTTGTGATTCTAGTCACTCCAATTTATATTCCTTTTATGAAATAATATTTGAATCTTTTCTTAAAATAAATCACCTGACTGACTTATATAATAAAATAGCCTCCTATATACTTATTCTGCTTTCAAGCACGCTAAACTTTTTATTGTATTTCATCTTGTAGTGTTTCCTTTGATTTTATGAATGTGCTTAATAACTTATGCTTGGTTTGAAGAATTGGGTTCAGATTTAAGAAAATCTTATGGAGGTATGCATAAACTTGGCCAATTTAGCTAGTTTAAATTAGACACTTTGGAACAATATCTGGAGAAAAACATTTCTATAGTGGGACAAGGAAAATATAGTTTTCTTTTAAAGGTATACCTACAGAAGATGTATATCTCATTTGTAGTTTTGCATGATGGTAGGACTGGAAGAGGGGGTTGGTTACTGGAATTAGTAAGATAAGGATATGTATTTGTAGGTAGGAAAAGAGGATTGCTTACTTCTAAGTTTACAAGGAATACAATAAAAGCAGTATTCTAACTAGTCTAGTAATGCATAGAAAAGAATGATTTCTTATCTTAACTACGTGTACATTGACCTTAGAAAATGCTATGTTCATTCCCTAGGCAACTTACTAAAGATCTGAGTTTTCGACATAGACTAGTTTTGTATATGAAATGAAAAACAAAAAGAAAATAAATTGTCCATGATTTCAAACGTTAATGAAACTGCAGAGCTGGATGCAGACTTTGGCATAGAAAGCTGTAGGTGTCTATGGTTTGGTTCTACCACTGAAAATTTAGAGTTTCTGCATTGTCCAAGTTCAGAAAATACAAAGTGCTCAAAACGCAGAGCAAGATAGAATGACTTGATTTTGGAACAATTATGGTGGCATGTGGATTGTGGTGGTGGTATTAACAATGCCATCGCGTCGTTTCACTGTATGACCATCAGATTTCAGGAGTTGTTGCATAGTGCTCTGTAGATGCCCATGGTGGTCGTAGATCTAAAATTTGATGCTTTTGTGATGATAATATCAACTCAAACTTGTAGATGGGACAGAGAAAATTGTTGGGTTTTCATGAGAGTTTGCCTCAATTAGGCCTCTACATTGTTTGTTTCAATTTTACCGTAGTCAATAGAAGCTTGAATGTGTCTGAGCATAGCCTAGGGAGCTTTTTGCTTTGAAAATAAGGAATATATTTCAAAAGCTGTAAAACCTACAAGGATTTCTAAACTGTGTTCTATGTTGTGCGTAGAGAATTTAAGTGAGAAGTCATCAGGTTGCCAAAGGGATATAGGAAGCAAGAGAGGTTTCAAGACTCTAAAAAATGAGCTAAGAAAGGTTATAGGGACAGAGCTTGCATAGAGAAATCAGAAAAAGTTGTCATGGAAGATGTCTATGGGAATAAGTTAGTAGAAGAAAAATGGAATGTGTTGTTAGATTATTGTCATTGATGTTGAGTGTTAAAACCTGCAAACCTGCAGAACATGAGACTATGATTGAAATCTGCAAGACATGTAAAAGAAAGTGGTGCCTATGAAATTGTTTGCTTCTGTATATAAGAGTTAGAAAGAAAGAAATCTGCATGTAATGCATGCCTATTTGAAGAACAAACTGCAGTTTTATAAGATATATTAGTGCCCAGATAAGGAAGAGGACAGCAGTCATAAAGCAGTTTTAAAGGAAAAACAGAAGAGAGTTGAGGAAGTGGAGGCTACCTTAAGATTGTTTAAGATAAGAAAAACAGTTTTAAATAGCAAGTAAAGAAGATAAGGTGATCTGGGCATGAGTTGTCAAAAAGCAAGATATGAGCTGCCAAGAAACGAAAGCAAATCACATAAAGATGGCTGCCTCTTTTAGAAGGAAACAAGAAAAGAATGTTTGAGGTTATGATAGATTAAAACCAAATCTGATTTATGTCAAAAAAAGAAAAAGAAAAGAAAGATTCGATGTGACATTAAAAGAAAGATTTAATGTGACATAAAAAGAAAGATTTTGTCATAAAAAGAAAGATTTAATATGTCATAAAAAGAAAGATCTAACGTGACATAAAAAGAAAGATTTAATGCAGATTTGATAAGGTTTAATGGTCAGATTGGGAATCCAAGATATTTTGAAATCTTTCATTTTGAGAATTCAAACAGCAGTGTCATTTTTAGTAGGTTTTATTCTTGAAGAGTTTTAAGGATATGATTGATTTTTTTTTTCTTTTTTTTATTTGTGAGATTATAAAAAAAGGGAAATGCAGTTTTGAGGAGTGTGTTGTTTTTGTGATTGAAAATCAGAGATTGTGTGATGAGCAGAGGATGAAGTACAAAGATGTTTTTCAAACAAAGTTTATTGGAGGTCGGTGCCTCATACTGAGTCGGTGCTTCATACTGAGGCGGTGTTCAGAGGGAGTTGGTGCTTCTAGTGAGTTGGAGCTTACGTTTGTAAGATCAGTGTCTTATGAGGGTTGCTGTTTACAGTTTGTAAGAAGTTAAGAAAAGCAATATTTTGCCGTGGTTTTTTTCCCTTAGGGGTTTTCCACATAATTTCTGTGTTCTTGCATGTGTTGTTTGCTTGATGGTTTTGAAGTTATATTTGCAGATTTGAGATAAGTGTGAAAATTTGTCCTAATACTGATTCACCCCCTCCCCCACCCTGGCCCGCCCCCCCTCTCAGTATTAGAATGTGCTCTTCATGTGTGACAGTTGTCTTTTATTGTTAACAACTAAGGGTGATGTTTTCATAAAATATTTGAATGAGTCATTAGGAAAGCACAAAAAAATCCTTGAAGGGTGGTATTTTTATAAGAGATATGAATGAGTCGTGAGGAACTCACAAAAAAATCAATGGAGATTGAATTTTTCACATTGGAAGGTACAAAAATTGTGATTTGTCTGTTGTACAACACATATTTGAATGTTGGAGACACTAGTGCAATCATAGTGTAATCTAGTACTCTAACTCAGTTGCATTAGTGTGTAAGTAGGAGGGACTGAATATGAGATAGGGTAGATGTTTAAGGCAAATAAAACATGCATTTTGGCAATTTGTTAAGGGTAAAAAGTCCAAGGCACAGGGTAAATGAGTAATAGAAATCACTATGTGGGTGGATGCTAAATTGAGTGCACAGCATAGAAGAGAATTTGCAAAGTAGGCACTTTTTGCCTCAATATAATGAAATTCAAGGAAAGCAATAGTTTTCATCTATTTCTAGTGTACTAACCTCTTTCATTTTTAGAATTACCTAAATCAAGACATGCACCTCATGTCCTAAACTCTGTTACTATTTCATGAATAATTTTCATGTATGTTGAACAAGTGTAACCCAGTGGAATTGTGCATGATAGTAGTCTTGGAGGAGTTGGTAAATTAGATGGAATTTACTAAGATAAGGGTATGTACGATACTACGAAATATGAAACTCAAGGAAAGAAATGATTTTCATCTTTTTCTAGTGTGCAAGCCCTTTTCAAAGTGTTGGCTATAGCTCTTAGTTAAATTTGTTACATGCTATATCTAATTTTATTTAATGAATTCTAAATATGTGAGAAAATGAAAGTTTTCCCCTCTTCCAGCTGTTTTTTTGAAATCATTGAATGAACACTATGACCATCATTTAATTATTAGCAAATGTATGAGCGAGCTGTTATATCCTCAAATGTGTAAGAAATTCTTTTTGATCGTTTGTAGATTACGCTTTCTACACAGGCATGTAACCCTTGGATATGTAAGAAACCCTCAAGAACATAATACTGTAAATGTGCCTGATGCTTAGTACGATAAATAAGGGTTACGAAAACAAAACTATATATTTTGAAAAGTATTAAGTGATTACAGATTGGTCTCCTTGTCCTTGTAATCATGGGGAAAAAAAATTGGAGGAATAGATGGTTTGACACAAAATCTGACAACTCAAGCTCTAGGAAAGGGTAAAACACTATTGATACAAGCATTTCTTCTGAATGTTCAAGTTGAGGACTGGAGGATGGTCACCACCAAAACCCATTCTAGCAGTCCTTGGTAGCCACCATTTAATGCTTATGCTGATGCTATTGTGGGAATTGGGTTATTTGTTGGTCCATAAAAATCTTTGTTCCATCCTTCCTATTTGATGGGGACTGGTGAGAAACATTTTTTGTTCTTTCTTTTTAGAGAGGGGCTGCACAACATCCTTGTCCAAGAGATTTGGATGGGCCTTGAGGTGCCCTGAACTGCCAGGCACCATTGTTCAGTTCTTGAGGACAAGTGGGCTGACAAATTTTTGGATTGCAAGACAATGGCCTAGTTACCAGTTTTTTCTCTAATTTAATCAAGTATGCATTATGAATTTCTAGCTCACATGTGATTATTTCTATGATAAATCATAAAAGTATAACTTGTTTATAATATAATAGGAAAATTGCATTAAACATATCAAAATTCAGTTAGAATGTAAGCAGCATACATTTGGGGACCTAGTGTGCCGGTTTGGGTTCGAAGAACCGGTACGGCAAAATTTTGAGAAGGGGTTTGGGTTCGTTTGGGTTCGAAGAACCGGTACGGCAAAATTTTGAGAAGGGGTTTGGGTTCGTTTGGGTTCTTTAGTACAATAACATGTAAATTATATATGTGTGTGTGTGTGTGTGTGTGTGTGTGCAGCCTATAAGCACGAATTAAGATTAGCATGTCACATAGCATCATACAAACAACAAAACCAACATAAACTTGTAATCATAGCATCATGATCATACCATAACAGCATCATATACGTCAAGTTTAATAGCAAAATCATAAAATATTCAAGTATCATAGTATCATTGTTTCAACTTTCAACAATTTAAAGTTTGATCATCAAATGGATTCTCTAATTCATCTTCCTCATTCTCCTCCTCCTCATCATTGACATTGACATTAGAAGAATCAATGCCTATGCCAATGCCACTTACACTTGCACTTGCATTTGCACCTAAGTTTGCTTGCTATCTGAGTTATCAAATGCAACAAGCTGAGAAGTGAAAGCATCCAAATCAGTATGTTCTGGCTCTATATCCAACATCTTCGTTTCCTCTTGCTTGTAGTCATGTTTCTTGTGTGAAATGAGCCAAGCTAATGTTTTAAAACTCGCTTTTAGGGTTATATTTTAATTTTTTATGCGGTGGAATTAAAAAAAAATTAAATTTTGCAAAAAAAAAAAACCATTTTTGGGCTGTCAGACCCTTGGGTTCGATCTGGTCCGAACCAGGCCTGTGAATCACGAACCCTGTCCCGACCACAGGCGAACCAGACCAGAACCCCGAACCAGGACAGGACCGGACCAATACCAGGGGTCTAGGGGGTCAAACCCAGTAACTCAGTTTGGGACACATCCTTCGAAGTGGGGTTTGTGTAATGCCCAAACTTTACTAAGAATTAAACCTGCAAAACAAGGCTAAGAAATTTTCTGCATCAAACATTTGTAATACAGTTTGCAATGCACTCTAGCACGCTAATGTTGCCCTTGCCCATAACAACACCAAACACAAACTTTCAACATTCGCAGGTAACTCAGAGGTAGAGAGATGACATTTTTTCAATCTGCAAAGGGTGACACACAGCTCAATGCACTTCTACCACACACAAGTAAGCTAATAAAAGAGTTACAATTAAACCCATATACTTCCCTTTATTCATTTATTAAATGAATTAGATTCATTACGATAAGTATTCTCCTTCATTTAAGCATAATGAACTGTATGAATATCAAATAGTGACAAAAAACATCAATTGTCCTTTTCTCTTTAATCAGACGAATAATTGATATTAGATAAGGTTAGAGAATATACACTGCATTCCTAACATCATAAACAATGTCTAATCTACTGTTCATTTATTGACTACCAAAATAGTTGTTAGTTAGTAAGCATTGTAATAGCCCAAAAGTAAGAATGACCAACTTACACGTATTGATCCCAAATCAATATCAAAACTAATCAAATTGTCTATATGCTTGAAAACACAGTGTAAGAGCATATAAAACCCTATTGAATCATGTATTGAAGGAAGTCCAACATACTTTTTCAAGTGGGAATTGCATCAAAAAGCTCTGGGAAGAACAGATCACGACTTTGACAACACAACAAATTACATAAAACCATATACAAAAGATATAAAATTCTCATATAGAGACTTGACTGTGATAGTCAGATGTGATTGCAAAAGTGAAATAACTCAGAATAAATGGAATTCACATATAAGTCCTATGATATGGATATCATTCCATATTGAAAAATGATCATTATAAATACTTTACGTTACTAAACCATCTCATGAATAGTGCAAAGAAATACAAGCACATATCCATTTCCAACAACCACCAATGCAAATAGGTAAGGAAACTTAGAAAACCTACAATTAAGCATATGTTTTGATTTAGAATACAGACGAACCTGCACTATAGTCCGTTGATTCACAAATTTACTCAACAAGAGGAACTGGTCACTTATAGCTTCATCCACTCTATTAAAAGGAACAAGCTTACCTCTAGGGGGTGGTGATGCTTTCCTATACGTAACCCCTTGTCTCACTGACCACAACTTGCTTACCTACAATGAAATTCCATTAACTTGATAGTTTGTAGAGCTAGGGCCCAACATAGGTTGATAATGACATGGCACAAATATTTCAAAATTCCAAAATATACAATTTCGATTTTTCAAGTTTTTTGCTCACTTCATGCTACAAGTTCATAAAAGTCCTTATAATTAATTTCTTGAATTGAAAGTGAATACAATAAGATCAATATACATTCCCCTCATTGGATTTAATAAACCATCATTTGACACAAGTTTCATAAGCGAATGGAGAAATATTCATTACAAAAAGGAAGTAGATTTTTTGTAGTGTCCCTTCTTGGGATATTCCTGCTTTTTGCCCTAAAACAACAATTCCAACTTAAGATGAGAATTGCAATATATTTATAGATATAATTTTATCAAAACTAAAGACATTTCATTATAATATTGAACTTAAATTTCTCAGAATAATTCAGAAGATAGAAATTTTCTTGATTTTCTGCAATAACTCTCCTTTAGACTATCTTGTTGAAGATCAATAAACTCAGATCAATAAAACAACAACAATCAAGTTATTTTGTTGGTGATGGCGGAGTGGAGCAGGTTCGCTGGCTTCAGGAGACACGAGGGTTTTAATTACAGAGACGACGCTGAGAGGAGATGGCCCTTAAGGAGAAAACACAGCCACGGATGGAAGGCGAGTGGCCGGCAAACATCGCGACAAGGCTCTTGGTCATGGAAGGCTCCGGGGAATGTTAAGCCCTGGAACAGAAGGAGAGAAGAGGGTCCCAAATCACCTTGGAAACAAAAGGTAGGTTTCTTTTGGGGATATCGTGATTTCGGAACCGGCCCTAAAGTGGACTTTAGGATGGTGCAGGAGAAGTTCTGGTGGCCAAAGATATCTTCAGAAGCAGCGAAGGTCCTAGAGGTAAACCCTAATGCTGAAATAAGTAGAGTTATGATAGTTGAGCTTTCAAATGATGCATGGAAAGACTCTCTCAGCTTTCTGACAGACAAAGGCCTTTTCGTTAAATGGGGAGGAATATGGCCAACCTTCACCAAATTTAGGAACTGGTGTGATAAAAACTGGGGGGAAGGCATGGACCTAAAAACATTGGGCAATGGTTATTATTTAGTAATCTGCCCAACAACTCAGGATAGAGATTGGATTTTAGAAAATGGCCCTTTTTTTATTGAAGGAAAAGGATTAAACATATCAGCTTGGACCCCAAATTTTAATCCGTTTGAAGCCTCAATAGAAAAAACCCTCATTTGGATTAAATTACCGAGCATGCCCCAGGAGTATAAGGATGCAGAAACTTTGAAACAAATAGGTAACCACTTGGGGGAGTTTGTAATGTCGGAAGAGCTTGTAGACCCATCTGACTTCACCATGATTTCAAGACTATGTGTAAACTGGCAGACAGTTCACAACCTGCTAGATACATTAGAAATTAAAACAGGGATGGAGATTTGGAAACAAAAAATTATGCTAGAGGAAGACATGGAATCATGTGCTAAATGCTCCAACAAAATTCATCCACTAGGTTTCTGCAAAAAAGAAACAAAAGGCAAAGAAATAATGCAACAACATCTGGAGAAGGAGATTATTAGATTGACTGAAGGTTATCATGGAGAATGTCAGTGGAATGAAAAAGATTGGGAGATTAACTCAATTTCAAAATATAGTGGAAGCTGTTCAGAGGGAACCCAGATGGTCATAGTTGACTATCAGAAGACAATCATTGATGAGACTTTTATGGTAGAGGCTCAATCTCTCGTTCATATCAATAAGAAAATGGGACCAGAGGAAAGCAGCGTAGGTCGCTTCCTCATTACCACTGGGAATGCAGGGAGTTTGTTAGGGAATGGAATTCTGGAAGGTGACAGGAGGGAGAAGGCTTTAGGAGAGGAGGGTAGCAAATCTTTTCCCCTGGAAAACAGGTTCCCTCCACAAGAGGAAAATACCTCAGCCTCCCAAATATGTAAGTTAAATGATAAGGCACTACAGCAGGGGAACAAGATGACTACTCCCTCTCCCAATGCAATGATTTTTATGGAGGACAACATCGTCCGATCCAATCAGGAGACTGAGATAAATTTGGAACAAATGCACTCTCCGTGCAACTCAAAGAAATCGAGAAAAAACACAGTCACACCAGGGGAGGACCCAATATACAAGGATATCCAAATCACCCCAATCAGAAATCTAAATAGCTCCTTTGCAGGGGTAGAAGACAACAGAGGGAACTTTTTTGGGTCTAATTATGACTATGAATCTTCAGGATTCCAGGACGAAGAGGATGAAATGGGATTGGCAGCAGCAGAAGGAGTGCAAGAGAGGCGATCTTTAGAAACTACTCTATCCCTCCAAACCAAAGCCAAAGTTGGGGAGAAAAAGAAAAGAGGTGCAAAGTCAAATAAGTTCAAATTGGAATTGGCGGGCAACACAGCAGGCCAAAGCAAATTGAGATCGGGAAAAGGCTATGCCTTTTTCCGAGGGCAATGAGGACCCTCTCGTGGAACAGCCCCTGACAAGATTCGCTTGATCAAGCGATGCATTGATCAAGTGAGACCGGACATCTTTCTCATACAAGAAACAAAGATCAAAGAAGAGGATGTTAGTTTGTTTACAAGGAAATTTCAATCATGGAAATGTAGCTTGGTGGGAGCACAAGGCGCTTCAGAAGGCCTAGCAGCTCTTTGGAAGGAATCAGTTGTAGAAGTGGTTGTTGTTAGGGCCACTCGTTGGTGGCAATGGCTGAAGATTAAATCATTGCAACTTCAGACAAGTTTCTTCCTCTTAAACATATATGGGCCTACCAACACAAATTTGAAAAATCAAGTGTGGAGTGAGATATCTGAAATTTTGAGTAATGACAAGGAGAATGTATTCATCCTGGGAGGTGATTTCAACGCCCTACTTCGGCCTTCGGACAAAATGTGGGGGGGGGGCTGGAACAAGCAGAGCCAAAGAGATTTTAGCTCCTTTGTTATAAGCTCAGGTTTGATTGAAATCCCTTTCAAAACGGGGGACTTCACATGGACCAACAGGAGGAGTGGCTTCCTAAATATCGCTGAAAAGTTAGATAGGTTTTTTATAGCTGGAGATTGGATAGAGAGCCATTGGACCAGCGAAGCAAAGATTCTACCTATCACGGGATCAGACCATTATCCCATATGCCTAAGGATTTAAGATGACAGTGCTCTAGAGAGACGTCCCTTCAAATTTGAGGCAATGTGGCTTCGGGATGGTAGCATCAGAAACCTTATTGACCAATGGTGGAAACACAAGCCGGTTAATCCAGGTAATAAAGCTTTCACTTTTTTCAAAAAACTCCAATTTGTAAAGGAACAATTAAAGCAGTGGAATAGAGAATCTTTTAGAAATATCTTTAAAGATAAGATTGATTTAGAAAAAGGCCTTAAATTTTTACATGAGCAAATTATCAGCAATGGGATGGATGAAGATCTATTTAAAAAGGAGAAAATTCTTAGCACTAAATACTCGGAGGTATTAGCTAGAGAGGAAATTTACTGGAGACAAAAATCCAGAGAAACCTGGTTAAAGGATGGTGACAGGAACACAATTTTTCGACACCTTCGTCAAAGTTAAAAGAGCACACAACAAGATCTTCTCAATCAAAAACAAAGAAGGAATCACAATCACAGACCTAAAACAAATTAACCGGGCAGCAATCGAGCATTTCTCAGAAATCTTTAACAGGATGGAAAATTAGGAAGCAAACATGCCTCACATTTTAGAGGTCATCCCTCCATGTATAATGGAAGACCACAACAGAAGGTTAATGGAGCAGGTTTCTATGGAAGAGGTTAAAAAGGCTGTCTTTAGTTTAGGTGCAGAAAAATCACCTGGACCGGATGGCTTCCTAGCTCTTTTCTTTCAAAAGTTTTGGGACATAATGGCAGAAGACATCCATGAAGTTGTAGAGGAATTTAGGGAGGGAGGCTTCATTTTAAAAGATTTCAACAACGCTTTCATAGCTTTGATCCCAAAGAAGGCGGAAATCAACTCTTTCAATGACTTTCGCCCAATATCGCTTTGCAATTCCATTTATAAAATCATTGCTAAAGTTATTTCAAGCAAACAAAGTGGTTTCGCTCCAGTCAGGTCTATCTTTGAAGGTATTATTCTAGCCCATGAAGCTGTTCATTCCATTCGGACAACAAGGTCAAAGAAGATGATGATTAAGGTTGACATTAGGGAAGCATATGATGAGGTAAATCGGGACTTCCTTATAAAAGTCCTTCAGAGGTTTGGTTTCAGCGAAGAATGGATCGCTTGGATCAGAAGTTGCATTAGCTCCCCTAGATTCGCAGTCCTTGTTAACGGTAGCCCCTAGGGTTTTTTTGAATCTACAAAAGGTATTAGGCAAGGTGACCCTCTCTCACCGTTTTTATTCATTATCATGGCAGAAGTGCTCGAGCGTCTTATATCCAAAAAATGGGAGTTAGGCGTTTGGAAGGGCGTCGAAATAGCAGTAGGTGTAAACCCCATAACACATTTACAATTTGCAGATGACACCTTCCTAGCAAGAGATGCTTCTGCAAGGGAAGGAAGGGTAATGAAAGAAACCCTTGATATCTACGAAACAACCTCAGGACAAAAAGTTAATTGGCATAAGTCTGAGATAGCTAATCGATAGCTAATCGATAGTTGCATTAATAAAATGGAGGGTTGGAAAAGTAGATGGCTAACTTCAGCTGGCAGAATTTTAATGCTGAAAACAGTAGTGTCGGCCATCCCAATTTATTCAATGATGTGCCTTAAAATCCCCAAAAAGGTCATCAATTCAATCCAACAAAAGATGAGGAATCTTTTTTGGAATGGGGCAAATGATCAAGAAAAAATCCCACTTTTGGCATGGGACAAAATTTGTCAAGCCAAGGTAAGAGGAGGTGCTGGTTTGAGGGATTGGCAAAAAATTAACAGCGCTCTAGGAGCCAAATTGGTCTGGAATATCTACTCTAACTTAAATCAGATGTGGGTAAAAGTGTTAAGAGCAAAGTATCTAGATTCAGCAGAGGATCACAGAATCTTCACGATTTGCAACCCTCCCAAAGTGTTAGCAATATGGAACTTCATCTTGGAATGTCGCAAGGTAGTAACAGACCATCTAACATGGCAGATTGGGAATGGGGCAAAGGCCAAGTTCTGGGAGGACTCTTGGGCAGGCCTACCAGCTCTGAGAGAGATGGAACAGAGGCAAAGGAATTGTTAGTGCAGTTATGGGGAGAAAAAGTTAAGGATTACATGCACAACTCAGAGGGAGACTTAGGAAAAGAATGGCACTGGAAAGATTTGTCAACAACAGGAATGTCTGTTCGGGAGCAGCAGAGACTTAGAAATGTGTTGGAACAGAGAAAGATTTTCCTCACAGGTAAAAGAAGATAAGGTGATCTGGTGTGGGGCCAAGGATGGTAAGTATTCAGTCAAACTGGGTTACCAGCTAATGGAAGGTAGGGAGGAGACTCGATCAAAAACATGGGCCCTCTTCTGGAGTAAAGAATGTCTCCCAAAAGCTGGTGCTTTTGCTTGGTTAGCTGTGAAAGGCAGAATTCTAATAGGAGAAAGAAGGAAGAGGCTCGGCTTTGTGGGCCCTTCAAAGTGTGTAATGTGCAATCAGTCGTAAGAATCTGCGGACCATTTGCTCTTAACATGTGAAGTGACACATAAGTGCTGGTCTGAACTCCAGAGGAACCTAAATTGGCAGGGACCGTTACCATGCTCCCTAAAAGAGGTTTTTGAGAGATGGCCAAGACAACCAAGGAGGTCAACCCTCTCTTGTGTTTGGAAAATCAGCCCTTCCATAGTTGTATGGGAGATATGGAAGGAACGAAACAAAAGAATATTTCAATACAAGATGGAGGATGAGAGGAGATTGTTATCAAGAATCAACAAAGCTATTGAAGAGGTGGTCGGCTCAGCAGCGTCACAATCTTCCTCATTATCCATCTCCTTTACTTCAATGGATAGAAATATACAAAAAGCTTGGCCAGGAATCAAAATTAGACATGGGTCCGCATCAATGAGTAAGGGTAAAAGGAATAAAACAGAGAAGGTCCAATGGAAACCGCCAGAGAAGGGATGGTTTAAAGTAAATTTTGATGGAGCAGCGCAACAATCTGGTCAGCTAGCAGGGGTTGGATTTGCAATATGGGACGACAATGGGGATCTTATAAAATATGGAGCTAAAAGGCTTCGGAAGAGCACCAACAATGAGGCTGAAGCCCAAGCAGCGCTATTGGGGATAGGATTAGCAAAAAAAGAAGGGGTTAGAAGCCTCCATCTAGAAGGGGATTCCTTAATTATAATTCAAGCAATTTTGAATGGAGAGATAAGTGCATGGCATCTTCAAGGCCTCTTAGCAGTAATCATAGAAGAACTAAATTTTTTTGAAAACTTTAAAATTAGCCAAATTAGAAGGGTAGGTAATCAAACTGTGGATAGTTTATCCAAATGGGCCCTGTCTTTTGATTCTAAAGGTGTTTTAAAAGTGGATGACAATCAGGGATTATCACATGTGGGCGAGGTGACAGGATAATGATTGGTGAGAAGGTTTGGGAGGAGTGACGCTAGTTGGATGGTGCCATTTTCAAGTGTGACTCCTTGTGCAGAAAGGACGAAGTGAAAGCTCGCACGGGGGAAGTTTTGCAGTTTTATAAAAACAGTGCAAGTAAGGTTCATAAAGGTGGCTAAATGGGAGAGTAACTAGCAATGATTCTCGACTCCTCGACATGCACGAAAAGACATCATTAGATTGATAGATCAAGTGGATATTAAATGCAGTTGTAAGGATTTTTTAGGTGGCAAATGTGCAAAGGCATAACCAGAGGGAAGGCGTGCAACGCTCATAAATAGGGTATGTGCAGGGTGTTATAAATCCAAGGGCTGCAGTGTTTTTCAGTGAGTGTGGAGACGTAAACAAGTTCCAGAGAGAAACGAGAAGAGACAACCGAGAGGGAAGAAAGTTAAGGAGCTGCTAACATAGAGGCGAATTTTACAGTCACAACCAAAAAACAACAAAAAGGCTTCAAGGGGGCCGTGAGCAGAGGCAGAATGTCAGGGCTTCTCAGATTCAAGGAGGAGGAAATGATCAACACTGTTTTGAAGGTGGTTGGTCCATTTTTTATGGAGAATGTGGCTCGTTGGAAGGTCAATTTAGACATCATCTCAATGGTGATAGCCTGGGGTTTAGAAATTGGCGAAGATATTGACACGGTGAAGTGGGCAGCAACGTCAATCTTTGATGAAGCAATGCTGGAAGGGCTCGATTCCATTCTGGAATGGGCAGTGCCAAGAGTTGGTTTCGACTACTCAGAAGGATTTGCAGATGCTAAGGATGCAGACGAATTTGGCTTGGTCTCCTTTGTTCGTTGGATAGGGAAAGTAGACAAGGAAGCTTATGTGTTGGAAAGGGCAGGAGCATGGGAGAATCTGAAGAGGTTGATTCAACAGCACGAGAGGGAAGTGAATGACCTGGTAAAAGCGTGGCCGAAGGAACATCCCAAAGGCAAGCGCAGAGGGATGAGGAAGCGAAGGAAATTCCAAAGTCAATCGGCAGCAGCAGTAAAAACCCTTCGGATTTCCGCTTGGAAGTTGGTGTAGATGCAGGTGTGGGGATTGGCGGGTGTGTTTTGATAGTAATGTCAGCCCTTTTTGGGAAATTCAAATAGGTGTTTTATGAATTTAATTATCTATGTAAGCCCGATATGGGTTTGAATAGTATAGGAAAGTTTTAACAGTAATAGGAATATATATCATCCTGTGGGTATCGAGGGAGCTAGAAAGTTGGGTGGTTTATTTGTAATTGTGTTGGTGGTTTGGATGCAAATGCCTGGAGTGTGAGGCAATTGGAGGTTTGTAAGTTCTATGATCGAGCTAACTGGATGTATGAAAGCTATGAAAGCCTGACTTTTGAAAATGTAATAACTATATTCTATAATGAAATAACAAATATTATTACCGACCCAAAAAAAAAAACTCAGATCAATAAATCATAGCATCGTTAATATTAGGATCAATACATCATAGCGTAATCCTTATAGTCAACCATATTAGGAATTAGTTGGAAATATTTGCAAACCGCAATCTCAAGGATGGTCGTCCTTGTATTAAGGAGCATGGAAGGAAGGAAGGATTTTATATCTGTTCCATCCCTCAGTCCACCTTGGAGGCTGTCCATCCTCATCGATCATGCCAAGGAGCACTCATTTGCCTCCCAACCCACAAGCATTGTAGTACCTCCAATCCATCCATCTCGGGGTGGCGTGCTTGATAAGACGTATGAAGTCTACCTTCTTCAACAAATCTAGGAACACTCATTCGCCTCCTAGCCCACAAGCATTAGGAGTAGGACCTCCAATCCATCCATCTCGGCGTGGCATACTTGATGAAGAATGGTTTGTACTTCAACTCTTGTGAACTTGGAAGGCTGGCCGTCCTTCCTAGTTGCAAGACACTTCCTTAAATTCAAAATGGATTGCCCAAGGATTTTTCTAGAGTATCCTTAATTGCTTGATTTCTCTTTATCATCATTTCTTGAAGGATTGATGAGTGGATGCCTAAACGAGTTAATGAATTGCTGCTTGAATGATTGATGAGTGGATGCTTAAATGATACATAATGAATTGATGCTTGAATGATTGATATTTGAATGATTTGATGACAGAATGGTTGATGCTTGAGTTGTTGATGTGTGAATGATGGATGTTCGCATGTTGGATGTTTGAATGTTTGATATTAGAGTAATTGAATTGATGGAAGAATTGATTGTTGGTTTGTGTGCTTGAATCCTTAATTCTTGATTGATGATTGGACGATTGTTGAATTCATAGAGTGATGAGTGATGAGTGATGATTGAGTGAGTGCGGATCTAATGTATTGGTGAGTGATGATTGATAAGTGACCACCCTCCTATGCTGCCTTAAGAGAATAATAAATTATTTTCCAAATTGAACTCCCTTGGATGTCTTCCTCTAGCAAAACCTTCTCCCCTTTATATTTTGCAATGTGAGAGAGAAGTCATACCTCTTCATCACGTCTACCCTTTGCAAGAGTCACAACCTTTCACAATTATCACCCTTTGAAAGAGTACAACCCTTCATAATTTCTGCCCTTTGAAAGAGTCGCAACCTTTTACAATTACCACCCTTTGAAAGAGTGCAAACCTTCATAATTTCTGCCCTTTGAAAGAGTTACTTCCTCTTTTCCTTCCCATTCCTTTCTTCTTTCATTAATTCTTCCTTCCTCTATATCCCCTTTCAAGTGAACCCTTTTCCCTTTTATATCTCATATTTGAGGGAATCACAATTCTTCATTCGTGACTTTTCAGCATTCATTAAACTTAATTAAATTTTAATTATATTATATAATATTTTTCTTTTATATATTAAATTATTATTATTATTATTTATTATTAAATACTATTCCAAAAAGGGGACATCACGTTTTTCTCAAAAAGAGGTAGGAAAAGGGCCTTGAAGTTTCTAGAGCTTCCAAGCTCCAAAGCCAATGGGAGTATGGCTACCTTCCAATCAATGTGATGCTCTCAAGCATCACTTCTCCTTGCTAAGAGAGACTACATTGATCGATAGATTGACATTCATACATTTTTAGGAAAGGCTTATGGCAACATTGAAGAACACATCAAATGCATGAGCCTTATCTCGAGAACAATATGAAACTCTTAAACCATAAAAAGGAAGAGTCATTATTAGTCAAGTCAAGAGTGTGTCTAGCATTAGGGACATCGATTCCACATAGTACACCTTAGCGAGTTCCTTATTGGAATTCCTCCTCAAACAGTATATCCCCCATGAGAATGAATTAAAAGCTCAGATGTATCCTATTAAACCTTACTCCCTCAAAGATGAAAATTATAGCAAACATGTAGGCAACATCAAAACTCTTAGGCAAGTTCATGCTTGTCATGGGTAGAATCAATAGAACCTTTGCCCCTCGCATACATGATAAGACAAATCTAAATCCAAATGTCAAAACCCTTAGCAAGGCAGAGAACACCATTTGAACATACTAGAAGAATCATCCATTCTTTTCATCAAATATGCACAAAGGGGGAAACTACCATAAAGCTTAAGAATCCATTAATGGATGCCAAGCACATTGTATTCCAACCAAAACAAATAACATTAGGGTAGAAGCACTTTTAACCGTTTTACATGCTTAAGTAAACATTAATACCATTTCTTTGTAATGTCCCTACCAAATTAATTTTTTCTAATAATTGGCTTCTATTCCAACTTAAACTCGGGCATTTTGTCGTTCAGTTGATTAATCATTGAACCATTCGATAGTTAAGAATTGCTTCAAAATTTCTTTGAATAATACAAAAATACTCACAAATGATGGTCATTTAATTTAGACACCTCAACATTTCATGACTCATCATTTCATGAAACAATTGCCAAGAATTCTATATTAGAATAATATTTTCCTAAGCTAATTATTAATGCTCAATCAAGTAATATATTGTATCATAAGTTTCTTGTTAGAAACTTTCTAATTTTTAAATTCCTTGTATGTTATTTATTGAGTGTTCTTGCTGATTGTAAATACAATCTAATTTTACCAATTACTTAGCGTAATAGGGTATCAGAGCGGGCTCGTTAATAGTTTTGTTTTTCGAAAAATTTGAAAAGAATTTTTTAACAAATTTGAAAAACAATCTTTGTTTAATTTTTTTTTTTGAAAATTGCGGCTCCTTTTGTGCGACGAAATTCTCTGCAACTTCTGCCATTAGTTCTGTGCCTATCATGACCTCCCACGCGATTTTTGGACACATGATTTTTTTTCGTCATATTGTGGTGCGACGAGGGTTTTGTGTTTTCTTGCTTGCGATTTTCTGCAGCCCGCGTCTCTGCTCGCACGACTTCTATCTATCGTGACTTGCCTTCTATGACTTGTCGGATTTCTGGGCAGTTTTTCCTGCAATTTTTTCATTAAATTGTGTTTTTTATTTTTGCCCTCATTTTGCCTGCGTGCGACGCAATCTTCATTTTCGTGATTTTTTGCAACTCGCGACGGGTTTTTTCTGCGATTTTTTGCTCGCGAATTTCTTCCACGACCTGGATTTTCTTCTGCACCCGTGATTTCTTTGCGATGACATTTTGTTTTGTAGATTTCGTGCACCTGTGCGTGACCTGTCTTCTGCATTCAGTTTGGCTCTGACCCGCAGTTTGTTTTCTGTTTGTGCAGGATATTTTTCTGAAACAACTTATTTGGGCGACGACTAGGGTTTTAAACCCTCTTTTTTGTGGCACCTGATTTGTGGTCTTTTTTGCCTCTTTCGACCTGTGAGAATTTTGGCTAGGGTTTTGCACAAAATCCTCAGTTTTTTGCCGAAATTGTTTTTTTGATCGCAAATTTCTTGTAGTTTTTTTGAGAGCTCTTTTGGGTATTTGTTGGATTTTTTTGGGTCAGCCGGAATTTTTCTCGAAATTTGTGCCAACCCTTCATCTTTTTTGAAGTCTGTACTTGCATTTGCCTCTGTTTAGATTCACGCTTTTTCAGATTTCTCGTTTTTTCCATGCATTGGGAAACATGCAAGATGGTGTCATTGACCAACTTAATGTTGGAAGGCAGTCAACGATTTAATGGCAAGAATTGTAACTCTTGGAAGTAGCGCATGCTGACAATCTTCGAATATTGCCGCCTTGATGACCTTGTTTTGGGAAAAGAATCTCGTCCTTCCGCAGTTGGAGCAGATCAGGACAAGTTTGATGACCGCAATTGAGAAGCTGTCATGCTTCTTAAGATGTTTGTCGCAAATGACCAGTTACTGTAGATTCCTTCTAGCAAGTTAGCCTCAGGAATTTGGAAGCATTTGAAGGAGTTGCATGAGGCATCCGACACAAGCCGAGCGTTCTTCTTGAAGAACCAGTTGTTCTCCATCATGATGGATGAACGCATGTCCTTACAAGAGCATCTCACGAAGATTAAGGACATTCGAGATCAGCTCGAAGCTATTGGTCGGAAAATGGAGGAAGAGGACATGGTAGTAATAACCTAAAGAGTCTACCAAAATCCTACGAGCACTTCGTAGAGACTCTCAACATTACGTCTACGAATGTTGATTTGAAATTTCCAGAGTTGTGCACCAAACTTCTGCAGCAAGACTTTTGGAAACAACAGTTTGGTAGCGGTGCCACTTTATCCTCCTTAGAACAAGCCTTTGCAGCCAAATCCTTTCACAAGGATAAAGGCAAAGCTTAGTCGTCTCAGTCATCTCAGCAAAAGGGCTCCGACTAGTCTTAGGAAGGTTCGAAGAAGGAGGCTCAATGCAATTATTGTCACAAATATGGTCAAATGATCAAGGATTGTCACAATCGGATAGCTTCCAAACAGTGGAAGCAAGGAGGGTCTCAACCTAATGCCAATGTTGCTAAGCACACAGAGGAGAAAGAGTCCGCCTTTTACGCCTTCATGGCTAAAAGACCTGCATACCACGTGAAATCTTCTGCCTGGTATATAGATCCTGGTGCTTCTCGACATTTCACTCACAGGCTACAAAATTCTCTCCCTATACTGATTCAGTTATTTTTGGAGGAGGTGAAGAGTATACTGTTGTCGGCAAGGGCAACGTTCAGATATAGTCTGGTGGGAGGAATCTCATATTCCTCAATGTATACTACGTTCCTAGCATGGAAATGAACCTTCTCTCTGTGAGTCAGATTATGCGGCATTCTCCTTAGCTTGATGTGATATTTAGTGCTCGCAAGTGCTCGATTGTTGATCGTGCGACACGCACTACTGTAGCTATTGGCGTTGAGGATCATGGTCTATACAGACTTGTGGATATGGGTGATTCTCTTGAGCATGCTTTCACGGCTAAATCCTCCTCTATCACCAGTCTATGGCATCAACAATATGATCACCTGAACATTCATTACCTTGCTTAGCTTGTTCAGGAAGATTTAGTACAAGGCCTACATGAAATTCAAACTTAGCATCAGCGGGTTTGTGAAGCTTGTTAGGTTGGGAAGCAGCATAGGACACCGTTTAAGGATGGTGACTCATGGCGAGCCTCTAAGGTACTACAGTTGGTCCATGCTGATGTCTGTGGTCCAATGAATACTCCTGTTATTGGGTGCAGGTCTTTCTTGCTTTTTGTTGATGATTTCAGTTGTAAAGTCTGGTTGTTCTATTATTACTCTTAGGTCTGATAATGGGGGGGGAGTTCTGTTCTACTGCTTTCTCCACTTTTTGTGATACACATGGCATAAAACGTCAGTTAACCACACCATACACCCCTCAGTGAAACGATGTTGTAGAACATCGCAACCACACCATTACAGAAATGGCTAGGTCTATGTTGGAACATAGAAATGTTCCTAAGAAATATTGGGCAGATGCAGTGTTTACTGCAGTCTATCTCCTCAATAGGTCTCCCACTCATGCTGATAAGGGGAAGACTCTTGAGGAAGCCTGGACTGGTCGCAAACCCAGGATCAGTCATCTGAAAGTTTTTGGCTCTCTTGCATATTTATGGATTCCAAATGCCAAGCACTCCAAGTTGGATTCCAAGAGTCAGAAGCTTATGTTTACAAGGTATAGTGACAACCATAAGGCTTACCGGTTGATTGATGTAGACACGGATTGTCTTATCTTCAGTCGTGATATTGTCTTTGATGAAGAACGAGGACCATTTCAGCTTTCCTCATCTGAGCAAAATTTTGAGAATCAGCCTTTGAAGGCTTTTGATTTGGGTGTCCGTCTTCCATTTGGTTCATTTGATAGGAGGGATGATGCAGATTTTGAATTTGCTGATGCACTACTTGAATTTCCTTCGGATGATGCTAATCTTCCACTTGTACTTGTTCCACCTCCAGTTCCCGTTATTCCTCTTGCATTAGATGATGGCACTTCTACTCTCTGGTCTAAATGGTGGGCTAAGACCATCAGTGATCTTCGTCTTGATGAGCTCATGGAGGGTAGATCTTCCAGAAATAAGGGCAAGCAGCAAAATACAGATAGCTTTGCTCTCATGGCCAACATTTATAGTATTTATGAGCCTCATACCTATACAGAGGCAAAAGGGAATTCCAGAGTGGGAACAGGCAATGGATGTAGAATACCAGAGCCTTCTGAAGAATAATACTTGGGTTCTCTTTGTTCTTCCTCCAGGGAAGAAGCCCATTAGCTGCAAATGGGTAAATAAGGTCAAGTATCATGTAGATGGAACCTTAGATAAATAAAAGGCCAGATTAGTTTCTCGAGGATTCACACAGCGGGAGGGCATTTACTATGAGGAGACTTTTGCTCCTACTGCCAAGATGAGTACAATTCGTCTTCTTCTTGCTATTGCAGCTCAGTTTGGATGGAAAATCCACCAGATGGATGTTAAGATTGCCTTCCTCAACGGTGAGTTGCAGGAAGAAGTCTACATGACGCAACCTCTTGGTTTCAAGGTTGTTGGCAAAGAACATCAAGTATGTAGACTCGTTAAAGCACTCTATGGACTCAAACAAGCTCCTCGAGCATGGTACATCAAGATTGATCAATACTTGGTTGCTCATGGTTTTCAGCGTTGCCCTTCTGACAGTAATCTGTATATCAAACACTCTGGTGATGATATCACTTTTCTTGTTGTCTATGTGGATGACTTGATCATTACTGATAGTTCAACACATTTGATTGCAGAAATCAAACAGGACCTGTGCAAGGCATTTGATATGACAGATTTGGGGCTTCTCCATTATTGTTTAGGTTTTGAGGTTTGGCAGATTGATGGTAGCATTTTTATTTCTCAGTCTAAGTATACCAAGAACTTGCTTGACAAGTTTCGAATGTAGGATTGCAAACCTGCTTCCACGCCTATGGAGACAGGACTGAAGTTGTCAGCCAAGTCTAATTCTCCTCTTGTAGATGAAACACAATTCAAGCAACTAGTGGGCAGTCTGATCTATCTTATTGCTACTAAACCTGATCTTAGTTTTGCAGTGAGCTACATTTCACGCTTCATGACAGCTTGCAAGGCTGATCATTGGGTAGCAGCGAAGTGTGTGTTGTGAAGGGCACTTCTGATTATGGACTTCTTTACACTCAGAGTTACGATCCTAGACTTAGTGGTTACCTAGATTCAAATTGGGCAGGTTCGGTTGATGACAGGAAATCAACATTTGGATATGTGTTTAGTTTGGGATCTGGTGCAGTCACATGGACTAGTAAAAAGTAGTAGGCAGTGGCCCTCTCCTCGACAAAAGCAAAGTATCGAGGAGTAGTTAAGGCAGCATGTCAGGCAGTTTGGCTTCGTCGGAAGCTTGCGGATATGCAAATATCTCAAGTAGGTCCTACTCCCTTGTTCTGTGATAATCAGGGAGTGCTCAAACTTGCCAAGAATCCCATTTTCCATGAAAGAACCAAGCACATGGAAACTCACCGTCTCTTCATCAGAAAGCTTGTTGAAGACGGTTTAGTTCAGTTGCAGTATGTTCCAGCTGCGGATCAGACTGCAAACATCCTCACCAAGTCTCTCGGCCCAAATAAGTTTGCTAAATTCAGGGGGCAGCTTGGTGTAATTGATAGATTGAGCATTAAGGAAGGGTATTAGAATAATATTTTTCTAAGTTAATTATTAATGCTCAATCATGTAATATATTGTATCATAAGTTTCTTGTTAGAAACTTTCTATTTTGTTATTTTTGTAATGTGTAGTTTGGATAGCAATTAAAATAGAGCCCCACAAAAATCAAACTCTGCTCCTTTTATAGCTGTGATACTCATTGTGAGGATTTCATTCTCTAATCAACACCTCAAAACCCATACACCACTCTCCTAGCATCTAATTGTTGATTTTAAGGTAGTGCTCGTTAACAATAGGCAAACATCAGATCCGTTGCCTTCCCAACCATAGATGATAAGCTCTTATCGTCATCCCCAAGCAAGCTACATAAATTTCTCACCATCAATTGATCTGCTTGTACTCGATAATGTATGTTTAATCATTAAACCTGATAATGCATATGTGACTTAATAAAGATATTAAAGGATTAATATAAGTTGATAATTTCATCAAATGTGTAAGGCCAATAGGCCATTCATACATTTGATCTTGCTGAGTCGGCCTATAGGATTTCTACCGACGCTATATCATCAACACTCCCTCTTAGCTAGGGAGGAATCCTTCTTAATCTCTACAAGTCACATCACCTCATCGTGATGACTAACATAATGACTACACTCATGTGAATGAAAGAAGCTTATCACCTCATCGTGATGTTTGACCACAATGGCTACTCCTAGAGGGTGAATACACACAAATGCTAAGTCATGGAGTCTCTCACATGACATCCACCATACCTACTCGCAGAGGGTGGAACAAGGGCTAGAACCTCAAACTTCTCTCACAGAGAAGAATGCAAAGCAAGGGCTGGTACCTCAAACTTCTCTCACAGAGAAGAATGCATAACAAGGGTTGATACCTCAAGCTTCTCTCATAGAGAAGAATGCATAACAAGGGCTGATACCTCAAGCTTCTCTGTGCATAACAAGGGCCGATACCTCAAGCTTCTCTCACAGAGAAGAATGCATAACAAGGGCTAATACCTCAAACTTCTCTCATAGAGAAGAATGCATAACAAGGGCTGATACCTCAAACTTCTCTCACAGAGAAGAATGCATAACAAGTGCTTGCACCTCAAACTTCTCTCTCAGAGAAGAATGCATTAAACAAGGGCTTGCACCTCAAACTTCTCTCACAGAGAAGAATGCACAACAAGGGCTGATACCTCAAACTTCTCTCACAGAGAAGAATGCATAACAAGGGCTGAAACCTCAAACTTCTCTCACAGGGAAGAATGCATAACAAGGGTTGATACCTCAAACTTCTTTCATAGAGAAGAATGCATAACAAGGGCTGAAACCTCAAACTTCTCTCACAAAGAAGAATGCATAACAAGGGTTGATACCTCAAACTTCTCTGACAGAGAAGAATGCATAACAAGGGCTTGCACCTCAAACTTCTCTCATAGAGAAGAATGCATTAAACAAGGGATTGAACCTTGAACTTCTCCCTCACGGAGAAGAACTCATTAACAAATCTTCATGATGGTGTGGCTCCCTTTGAAGCTGAAATGTTAGGCTCCCTTTGAAGCTGAAAAACAAGCTCCCTCTGAAGCAAATATCAACCTTCTGACCTCTTCGTTCAAGGTTACTTTTGATGATATGTCAAACTCCCTCTGAATGCTGATTCTTTCTCTGTGAAGAAATGCAAGCAATCTTCCTTCCTTGAATAGAGATTTGTTGGTGCCTGAACCTTGGGTAGAGGGACCACCAATGAAAAGCATAATTATGGCAGCAATGCTAGGCACACAAGCCCCAACCAGCCTCGCGGCCACGTTGAGAGAAAAGCTAGTGCAACGTGCAACTCTTGCCTTCGTCTGCGCCGCCCACGAATCCTTCTGCAACTCTTCCAAAACCAAATTCAAAGTGAATTCACACTGGGAAGGTGCCAACAAGAATCGGGCGATGCTCTAAGCAGAGAGGCCGTCCTTGACGTTGATTACATTGTCAACAAACTTGTAGATAGCATCAAGCGTTCTATCAATCTGCTGCCGCAATTTAGGATTGGGAGCAATACTAGACTTACTAAGCCAATAATGCCCGACCATGCAGCCCTCGTCCGATTGGCATTCAAACCAGCCTCAAGCTCTTCCAAGGCCTTAAAAGCGCTTTCAAACTTGGGTTCCATCGCCTCCACGAATTCATCCGTAAACCCAATTCGGCTGACATCAATATACAATCCGAGCTCCTTGTGTGGATAAAGCCAATCCAAGTACCGATTCCATAGGGCTGCGGGCTCCGTCTCTAGCCCTTTCTTTTTCTTCAAAGAATTTGTATTGAGCACAGAAACCTCTCCAGCAACAACAACCCAACTTCGAGTCACAAGCCGACATCTTTCAATGCTGACTATGACGAGCTTTGAAATCTTGGGCGAAATCCTGTGACTGGGCAGCATGCAACTTTTTGCACAGGTTGTTGTCTGCGTTTCCCCACAGAACTTTAGACGCAAAGGATTTTGGGCCATCATACTTGTTCTCGAGGCCAGGGGAGACTCGATCCCCTAATTGCCACCTGATTTGTTTAGACGCCTGATCGACACCACTGTGAAGGGCGGAGGTCGGCGAGTGTAATTGCTGCATTATCCTCTATAGTTGACTTTCGATTTGGAAGAGCTCTTAAATCTGCAATTGTTTCTGATTGAATTTCCCTTGAGAGCACAAGATCTACCTTCAAGCGATTAGGTTTATAGAAGGAACCTGCTTTGATACTATGTTGATTTTAAGGTAGTGCTCATTAACCACAGGCAAACATTAGATCCGTTGCCTTCCCAACCATAGACGATAAGCTCTTATCGTCACCCCCGAGCACGCTACATAAATTTCTCACCATCAATTGATCTGCTTGTACATGAATTCGATCTGCCTGATTATGATCGAACTTGTTGTCTGATCTCTGTTCCAAAGAGGGAAGACCACGTCCATATATATCCGTCGAAAGGAGATATCCAAGAGTCGGCTCTCATCAAGGAGGTACGACCTTCATGAAGCATCACATGCCTTCAAATGATGGGTGGCAGACTTTAACCAAAAGTCGGCCCCTTTGAAATAAATCCGATAAGTCAAACTCGATAATGTATGTTTAATCATTAAACCTGATAATGCATATGTGACTTAATAAAGATATTAAAGGATTAATATAAGTTGATAGATTCATCAAATGTGTAAGGCCAATAGGCCATTCACACATTTGATCTTGCTGAGTCGGCCTGTAGGATTTCTACCGACGCTATATCATCAACACTAATGACTCCCCTCTCAATCCTCCAAAGTCTGCAATGCCTTTTAAAGGTTTATACACCAATAAGATATCCCGGCAGCTGAATTTTAAATAAAATCCTATCTGCTGTAGGACTCTTCCAAAAATTAAACAATTACCTTTATGAGCCTTCAAACATCACCTACTGCTGTATGGTAAGTTTATTACAGTCCTAGATACATCAGTACTCCCTCAAAAGAGACCAGCGATAACTTGAACCATTCCACACCTTATTCCCATTTGTACGACATTTTTAACAATAGTGACTGAGGTAATCTTATAATGCTATGGCCTTTTTCTGGGTAATCTTATAATTTTTTATCTGTATATTTCAGAATTTTTTTACTGGAAATGGAAAAGTTTTCAATATCAAAATAGCTTTTACCCTATAGATCCTGCTGCTAAAACTCTGAAATCATCGAATTAAGTGCACTTGTGAATTTTGTATGAATTCACCAAGGATTGGCTAGGGGGCTTTTCATCCCCAAAAACAATTTTACTGTAGGGTTTTGTCCTAGTGAAAAAGATGAATTGTTGCTCACCAGTCCACACAAGGGTTTTGTAAAATGAAAATATTAAGAAGGCTTTCCCTTGACCAAAATTTTTTCTTTCAATGACACTTATAGGAAAACTAAAATAATTTCCCTTTTTCTTTATTTCAATATTTCTTTTTGCACTTTAGTTGCCTCTTTGAACATGATATTAAATATCACTTTGAGAAGCTTTTTAGTTTAATTATAAAATGTTAGTTGCACTTTATTTCTAAAATAAAGCTTTTTCAAGCAACTGAATGTTAAATTATTTTGATTGCTCAAAAAGGGGACATTACATTTTTTTTACTAAGAAGAAATAAAATAGCACAAGAATCGTACCTCTTGTAGGCTTTAAAATCCATGGAGTTGAAACATAGTGATGCCCACACTCTTTCTAAGCTCTCACAAGCTGTACCAAGCTCCACTCCTTTCAAATTCAAGAGCACTCTCAAAATTTCCTTCGCAAATAATTCTGAAGCCAAACCCTCTTGGTATCTGTTTCTGTAATGTCCCCAATTTTTATTAAGGTGAAATTTAGTTAAATTGATTCTTATTAAGTTATCAAAATATAAATAAAATATTCATTGATGACTTAATATTAATTAATTTAATTAAATAGTAAAATATTATATTGTCACTTTATTAAATAAAGTTTCCATTTTTCAAGCCGGCCTTATCTTCTAGAAAGTTCATGGAGGTCTTTATAAGGAGGCTTGCTGGGAGTTGTAATGCATGCTTTTGGAATTGATAAATGTTTATGATTTCTGGAGACGGAAACCTTCAGGAGTTTGAAGAAGGGCTAGACGAAAACCTAGTTCTTTTGAGGGATGGATTCGCAACGGAGTTCACAACTGAACCAAATTTGTGAAGTCTTCATTCGAAGACGACGAAGACAAATTTACAGAGGTTTATGGTTGGTCCCGAAATAAAGTTAGATACATTGCCAGTCTGTTGTTCGAGGGAAAAGGATAACATTATCTCCAGCGATTGATATTGTCATCGTGCCCTATTGATATAAATCATTGCATTTATTGAAGTCCTCTTTAATACTTTGTATGGACCGAGTTATATTTGTTTTCATAAGCTTGGTATGGCCGTGAATAATGATTTGAGCTAAAGCGATATTAAAATATTAGCTGAATATTTTATTCTATTTGCCCAGCAAAGCCGAAGATTAAATTATCGGGAGTGGGACTTATCCGTTGAAGCGCATCAACTATAGTAGGGAATAATAATAATATCGCAATATATGGAGGCCTGACTATAGTCGGGGAAGTAAATATTTGTGGTCTTCAAACATTGTAGCCAAAGGATTATTTCTGCAGAGCTCTGTAATAATTGGCGCATGATATTCTGATGTAATTTCCAGAATCGTGATTCTTGGCGCGCCATCTATTGTGAGGCAGATCGTATTCCTTGAAGTGGCTCCCTGTTGTGAAGAAACATAGATTCAAATATTTGTTTGGAGGTTTTTGTGCATGAAGTGCACCAAAGTCCAGGTCATTGGCTTGGTTGAGGAGTTCCTTAAGAGTGCGGAGACTAAATTAAAATGAAGTTAGCGACTTGCAACATTGGGTGCTGAGGTGTAGCAAATCGTTTGTAATCCCGGGCCACTGGTGCGCTCTATCCCTGTATATTAAGGACAGGTTCTGAAGTTATTCCCGAAATCTGATACAAATTATTATTCCTACAGAATATTGTTTTATTGCCTGAGTTCTTTTGAAGCAGAATTTATGACAGAAGCATTGAAGTTTATGTCGTGACCTTTTTCACACATCGCCCCATTGCAAATGGGGACCCTCCCTTTTCCTGCTTTCTAGGGTTTTTTGTTAGTGCCTGATGGCCGGCATTCCGCTTCAGTTCTGCTCGGTTCTGTCAAGTTTTGAACAGTTTGAGTCCTAAAGATTGAAAGTCAGTTTGTGCAAGCCAAGTGATAACGTAGTCCGGATATCGTCAAAGTGCCCATAATGGCCAAAGGATGAAGAACGCAATTGATTTGAACGAATTTGAACAACTTTCTATTTTTAGAAAGTTTGTTTTTTTGCTTTTTCCTATTTTTTAGGAAGTTTTGTTTTTGGCATTTTTAGCCCAATCCATGGAATGGCTATTTTTAGAAAGTTTTCCCTATTTTTTAGGGATGCCTGCTTTTTGCTTTCTCGGAGTGGGGACCTAGGGTTTGCGTTGGTACAACTGACCTGCTTTGATCGTGATCGAAATTTTTCAAGTTTTGACCCAAAAAGCTAAGTTCCTATATTTTAGGGGGTCATGACACATTCAAAGGATAATTAGCTCGAAAAATCATGTCTGTAAATTCGCATATGTCATCCTGATTTGGCCTAAAATTTGACTAAGTTTGAAATTTTGAAAGATCTCCTAGAAACTAGAATTTGCATTATAAGTCCTAGAGATTTGAAACCACTCTCAAACATCCTGACAATATATATGAAATATATTTTAAAGTATAAGAAAGAGAAAAGACATATTGAAATGCCACTTATACTTAAATGTTATATTTCATATACAGACAAAATAGACTTGGTGTCGAGAGTTGTTCCATCCTCAGAGTTTACACTTCAAAGTCCGCCTTGGAGGTAGTCTTCAAAGTCCGCCTCGAATGATCTCTCCAAACTCGGCCCAAGGTGATGATGAATGGATGTCTATGAAAGTCCGCCCTTGAAGCATGTTTCTCAAAGTCCGCGTTGTGGGATGATAGCAAGTGAAGTAGCTTCAAAACTCCGCCCCATGGAGATGCCTAAAAATTCCGCCCTAAAGGAGCACTCATCAAAGTTTGCCTTGGTGATGGTCTTGAGCTTCCAAAACCCTGCCTTCTTGGTCTCTCCAAAGTACGCCTTAGAAGATGATTTCAAAGTGAAGAAAAGTCCGCCCATGATGCCAAGCCTACAAAGTTCACCTTGGTAATGCTTGCAAACAAGAAAAGTCTGCCCTACAAGATGATGGTCGAGTGGTGTGCAAGCCTCTCAAAAGCCCGCCTGAGGTGATGAAGGAAGATGCCTATCTCTCAAAAGTCCGCCTAAGGCGATGAAGGAAGATCCCTATCTCTCCAAACTCCGCCTAGAAGATGGTTTCAAAGCAACACTTAAACTCCGCCCTTGGTGATACTTCAAAAGTCCGCCTTGAAAAGTATGATGTATGAAGTCCGCCTTGAAAAGTATGATGTATGAAGTCCGCCTTATGCTACATGGCTCTTATCCTTCATATTGATGGAAGTTCGCCCAACATTGCAGCAAGTTAGAAACATGACCAACAAAGTCCGCCTTGAGGGAAATGTGAAAAAGTTAAGACATGAAGTGCACATAAACATAAGGAAAGTTCCCACTCTAGAAAAGTCCGACTTTGCCTTGCAACACAATGAGAAACAAACTTCATGAAGTTCGCCTAAGTCAAAGGTGAAGCCAAAAATACTTGCTAAGTATTGATGAAAGGAGAATATTCCTTGGTGATGTCATCCAAATCTTCATAAGATTCGAACTAAGTTCCAAATTAGAAAGTTTTAAAAAGAGATATTTGAAGATCAAATATGAAGTGGAAAATCAAATTAGAAAGTTGTAAAATGAAGGATTCGAACTTAAGGAAGATGACATTGCAACTCAAAATCAAATTGGAAACTTTCTCAAGGTTGAAATCAAATTAGAAACATGAATTGGAAAAGATCTGCGTGTTTCTAATTGCAAATTCAAACTTCATTACAAATACCTTCTTCACTTCTTCATTCTCACACATAAGGTTCAAACTTTCTGAGCAAGTTAAGAGTAATATCGAGAGTTATTTTGCAGGTTGAGAGTTATTTCAAAGAAGATTTTGCAGATTGGAGGTGTTGCAGGGTGATCTCTTGCAGATTGAGTGAACTTTTGAAGGAGTTTTAATTTTTCAACCTCATTCTTATCAAGTATCTGCAGATTTTGGAGTCCAATCAACTAGTAGAAGGCAGAACTTTCAAGTTTTCAGAGTTTTGTTTCTTCTATATTCTCATTTCTGTCAAAGGTGAAGTTGATTGGTGGGTAGACTTATCAATTTTCTCAAATTTTCTGAGTGTATTGGAGGTGTCTTTATCGGGTTTTTCAAAATTTTGATAAGAGGATCATTTTGGATTGAACGTTCTTTCTTTCAAGCGTGACCTTCTAAGTATTCGCAGCTTGTTTCAAAGCTAAAAGTATTGAGAAGTCGGAAGATCAAAGCATTCTGCCATCTAACCTTCGAAACTTTGCACTAAAAGATAGATTTCTAACTTAATTTCCTTTGGTTTTGCAAGTCGCAGATGGTAGTAGAAGCGGGATCATCGTAGAGATCGCAGCTGGAGTTTCAAGCCAAATGAAGGATTGAGGACAAGTTCACGAGCAAGGTTCATCCGAGCGTGAAGATAGCCAAAATTTGGCTAAGAATGGGAAATGTTTCACAAAGAAAATTCCAATTTCCTCAATTATGATGAAGGCATGGAGAAATTATTCTCCAAATTTCAGGGTATCAAGAAGGAGGGCATGATCACAGCGAATGTTTGAACAACTTGATCCTATCATTTCACATTTGCAAGGGGTTATCTAGAGCTTTCACCCTCCTGTCACGCAACATAAATTGGAGCCACAAAGAAGCAAGCATAGAGTCGTCAACAAGAAATTATTCTAAGAAATTCAACAATTTTCCTTCCGAGCTTCATGGGCCTGCCAATCATGCCTCCTGAACCAGGCAGAGAATCTCGTCCAGTACTTCAACGAGACTTGGCTTTTAGCGACGAACAAGAGCACGTTATCACAAAATTGTACAACTTGGCGTGGGAAGTGAAAAGAAACACTCTTGATTGGCATCGCATGTGTTTTATCCTTGACGAGGAACTAGAAATTGCCGCACGCATCAATGCTGAGATAAGAAGAGAACAAGAGCCAGCTCCCGTACCTGCTCCTGCACCGCTTTAGCAAGATTAGGAGTGACTCACGTTGCGGTGGCGCCTCGTCATCTTTCGACCATTCAGATTGCTCCAAGTCAACATGCCCAGATTCAATGAACCCGATTTATCCAAAAAGGAAACTAGACACATACTTTAGTGAGAATGGCATCTGTGCCACATGTAATGTTCTCATTCATTCAAACTGATAGAGTTCTGGGAAACCCTAATTAGGGTTTGTAACTTTCAATCTGGGCCCTTGATCACTGTTTGATCTCGGCCGTTCATTTATTTTTTGAAAACTATATAAGGCTACCTCCTCTCATTTGGAGAGTGAGATTTTTGATATATTGTTGCGTGAAGGTCATATTTTCAAATAATATATTGCATGTGCGCTTTCTCTTAAGGCTTTGTAATCTCTGTTGTTTGAGTGATTAGCATGGTTTCAATTTCCTCAACACATTAGTTAAAGATAATTTAGATTTGCTTTCATGTTGTTGAAGCTGAATGAAGGATCTGATAAGTATTAATTAACGGTGTATCTCCGCTCATACTTTTGGTGAATGGATGATTTCCATTTCATTGTGCAAAGTTAGTCTGAGCCTATCCCCTATGCATGCCAACATTTCGATCATAAGCACAACTCGTTGAAGATTGCACCCGCTTTGTGTAGTTGTCCTTAGTGTGGCGAAGCAAAGTGTGGTTTCCCGAGAACACCTAGTTAATACTGTCTCTAGAATTCGTAGGGTTAGATCAGCTTTCTTAAACCCTATCCCTTCTTCCCTTTTTTAAAGTCTAAATCCTGGAAAAAAAAACAGAGAGAGCCTGAAATTGATAAATCTATCTAAGTCCAGAAGCTTGAAAGACACTTGTTAACGTAATTCCCCCTTGAGATTTTCAGCATACACTACCCAAGTAGCTATTTCACTAAAGTCGCTTGTTCGCACATATAGACCTTGGAATCAATAGTGGTTTTTTAGGAGATAATAGAATACCTTCGGGTATCTTATTCTAATGTTTGGTAGATGATAAAACAGACACCAACAGTTTATATTTCTGATATTGAAGTTGTATGTCTGAAGTTGTGACTCTAAGTTTTGAGAATTAATTGATTTTGGGTTTCCAATCATCATTGATATTACTATTTAAGGGAAAATTGGTTATATATATCTAGTATCCTTGGTTTGGGATATTTCAATTTCACTTCTCTTTTCTCAAGCTCCTAAATCGTTCTTTAAAATTAAAATAATGAATTCCAAAAGAGGCAACCTCTCCCCTTACCCTTCATTTTGGTTAAATAACTTGATTCTAGTTTGCAAGGCCCCATCCAATGGATTGTTGACATGTGTCCATTGTTTTTCAAGGCATGCCAAGGAGTCCACAAAACACTTTTTTTATAATAAAATACGTAACTAATCATATGCAAACTTCCACTTATGGCCTTCTGGAGACTTCTAGAAAATGCCATTTTCATATATGCCAAACCAAAGACCAAATAACACCTATATGACAGGAACTTACCTATAAAGATGACTGAAAGATGTCATTTTCATACAAATCCATCCAAGCACTTTTCAAATTAATTTTAAACATTCAAACAAATGCATATAAGAATATAAAGCATTTCTAAATACTTGGAACATCTCAAGACATCCTAATTAAAAGCTTAGACATCATGCATAACATTTATGGGGTGCTAATTGGGGTATCAGGGTCTCGCAAGATTAGACATATACTAATATGCACATAGACATATCTTAATTATCCTATGAGTGGATTAAGGTGGTTTATCCACATCCATATTACTCTTTTCAGATTAATTCTTCTTGGCTTATACCTGTTTCTTGTACACTTATTGCACATATCAGGCCATATTGGATAATAATAGTTGAAGCAGCAATAATCAAAACTAAATAGCAATAATCATATGTGCCATACACACCAAATCTTTAGGGTTTTAAATATGCAATGAATCTATCTCAATACCATCCATCTCATAAATCACATCATAGAAATAGATTCTCAAATTTTTTACAATAAACAATACATGCGATGCATACACATCCCAAGTAAGCTCATATACTATCTACAACGTTAATATGACATTAGCTCAAATTGTCAATTAGGATATAACATAATATATCTATGGCTAACATCTAACATAATATATATAATACGGAAGTAATGAACCTGAAACATATAAAATTTATAATGTAAAATATTATACGGTCTCACATATAAAGTATCATCAAAATGAATTAATATAAGATCATACTACAATGTCTTGATACGATGTGTACAACAAAGGTATCAGCAAAGGTGGCATCATACTTCGGCACTAAACATTCTCTATTTGCCCCTCCAATATGTTAAAAGTGAGGAAATCTCCTTAGTTTGGGGGGGTGTCCCACCAATATGCCATAGAAATGACTTGGCAGCCTGATGTTTATCAGTTGGCTTTAGGATGCTAGGAGGTCCCATGTTTCCAAGCAAGGTCCCTAGGCATGCTGCCACCTCTCCTACTTGTTGATGCCGTTTTATTTTCAGATAAGTGGACATAAATTCTAGCAAAATGAAAAAAAACAGAAAATTTGAAGAAAACCCTAAATAACTAGTTACTAAACCCCAGCTCAAGACATTTGGACATTTGGACTGAAGGCACAAAATCTATTGAAAGAGAATTGGAAAGGTGTTATTGTTAAATGTCACTTATCTTTGAAATGCAGCAGAATAAGTTCACTAATAACAGTCTAATCGTGTTTCCAAATGCCTGCATACAATTGTCAATTTCTTCAATACCCCTGCGAAAAAACAGACTCTACAATGTGCAAAATGAACTCTTTCCCGAGTGGAATGGATTGATGCAGGTGCGGGTGAGTTTTTAATGGACTGATTTTTGCAAGTTATTGATGAGTTTTTATTAACTTGCCACCAAATAACTTGTGAACCATTTCGTTGTAACTGACAGGTTTGCCTTCAGTTTTTCTGTTGATGGTGATATGGTGATTGAATATGACTGTTTTTTAGTTCACTCTTCTGAAGCTAGAGTATATAGAGTCTCATATTAACACTCTGGTGTGAAGAGAAGTTATTCATTGACTGTGACTGAAAAATAGGGCATTTATTATTTGATTATTTGAAATTGAGTTTGTTATAGTTATATTTAATTTTTTCTCTATTTTATATTTTAACAAATTCAAAATTCAAATTTAATATTTATTGTTTTATTAGCCTTCTCTTTACTGTCCCAAAAATTGAGGAAAACTGTTTCCATCCTAAAACTGTGTTGTCCCTTACCAAAATTCAGATAAATAATGTATGTAAATTGCATGAATGGTAAAGGAGAGTTGTAGTGGAGAATGTTGTACGGTACTCAGCGACTCGGAGAGTTATTGTAGAGTTTGCAAACTATGGTTGTACCTATGCGATAAAAGAAGAGTGAAATGTAAATGTATGACAAATGGAAACAGAAAAAGTTGACATCGGTCGCTAAATTCTTCATTATTGTGGGATCAATGAGAAAAGTCAGAGTCAGTGGATGTAAAGTGAGATCACATATGGGGCTGTTTTAAAATCATACATGGAAGGAGCAATTTTTTCTTTCTAGGGTAGCTTAAAAGGATTCATCTTTGGTGTTGAAAATGATGTCATTTTCCTCATAAGAACTGGTCTAGATAATCTTGGTGGCTTTCATGTCTTTTGGTTGGTGTGTATTCTTCTTTATGGTGGCCAGCTTGGTGGTTAATCTTATGGTCTTAGTGGTCAGAACTATGCTTTTAGGATTTAAGGTGGTTCTTTGCCTATATGTTATGGTATTTCTCTTCTTTAATGATGAGCTGAGACTTTCTTGTGTGATTTGGAAGATACAAGTGAGTATTTGGTCAGCACGTATTTTTATTGCTTGGTTCTATATCTCTTGTCATTGGGCAGAATCATTGCCTCCATGAGTTTCATTTGTCTTGCAAAGGTCTTTTATTGTGGAATGGCTTCAATTATTTTGTTTGTCTATTCAAAAAGATACTCTTCATTTATTTAATTCTCCATTTTCTGCTTCTATTTTTGAGTTCCCTTAGGAGATCATGTTTTGCTGCTTCTACTTCTTTGCGTATCCTGGAATGGCTTCAATTAGTTAGTTTCTTGATTCAATGAGGTACTATTTATATCTTTAGTTCTGCATTATTCTGCTTCTATTTTTGATCATCCTTAGTGGATCATGTCTGTCTACTTCCACTTCCTTTACAGCTAAATTTCTTATGGAATGATCAACTTGGAAGTATATTATCAAGTATCACAAATGCTTTTTTTGTGTTGCTAATTTGAAGATTGGAGCTTGTTCCATTATGTTAGCTGATTTTCTAATTTTTTGAGCGTTGTGAATGATTCACAATGTTTTGTGGAGAACCCGTTCCATCTTTATACAAATCAAAATCAAAATTGAACTTAGCATTAAATATGACCAAAGCAAATTAGTGCAACCAGAATACATTGTCATGGGTAACAAATTTACAAATAGGACTTGATACTATAATGAATGCCTAAACACAAGCAGTGTAGGTTGATCCATCTGCAGTACATTAACATGGATAACAAGTTTAACCAATTGGACAACTCAAAAAACTGACACCTCTAAGTTCTAACAAAAGAAGAAAGTAAGAAAGATATACATGCAGACATAATATAAAAAATATAAAATGTGTGCCCAACAAAAAACTGACGTGAGGGCGCAAAGACACAACAAATTCCGTAGATACTAGCAGACAGGGACTGGTACTGTTACGAGAGATCTGATGGATATTACCGTGCCATTGAAAAAAATGGAAGATGCACACTTGGAGACATAAAATAAGAAAACTTGTTGAACAACTTTATAAATGTAAAATGCCTGAAATTAAACTACTAACATTTTAAAGTACAGAAATATGTTATTGAAAGCAATGATTAATTATATTGATATTTGATAATCATCATCATGACATAAATGGTTAAATTTAAACCATAATCACCTAGAGACAGTGGATGGGAATCTGGATGGGAATGCCATTATTAAAAAACATTGTACAAGGTGAACTTGGAGATACAATAGTTTTTATCTGCTGATATAGCTTAAGTGCACTTAAGTGCACATAGACATCTTAATCCTTTTTATTGTTTATTTCTTATTATTGAAAAATAAATTGAATGAATGATTCAATAATCGGATGATTACATTGAACGATATACACACGTATATATAGAGGTTACAAGACGATGTTCTATAATTAGAACATGATGTTAAAGTAAAAGATTAAAGAGCTAAAAGCTAAATTAAGCTTAAAAGCTAATTAATTAAAAAGAAAAAGCTAAATGCTAAATAAAGCTTAAAAGCTAATTAACTAAAAAGCTAAATGACCATTAAGGAACTAAATATAGGTGACTAAAATATAATTAAATATTCTAATACCCTCCCTTAATGGTCATGCTATCTATCACACCAAGCTGCCCTCTAAATTTGAGAAACTTTGCCGGGCTCAAGGACTTGGTGAGGATATCTGTAGTCTGATCTTCTGTAGGAATGTACTGCAGTATCACTTATCCATCTTCAACATGCTGGCGGATGAAATGACAATGAAGCTCCACATGCTTTGTCCGCTCATGGAAGACTGGATTTTTGGCTAATTTTAGAACCCCTTGATTATCACAAAACAAGGGAGTAGGTCCTGGTTGAGACATTTGCATGTTTGCAAGCATCCTACGTAGCCAAATTGCCTCACATGCTGCCTTAACAGTTCCCCGATACTTTGCTTCGGTCGAGGAAAGAGCTATTGCCTGTTGCTTCTTGCTGGTCCATGTGACTGCACCTGTACCCAAGCTGAAAACATACCCAGAAGTTGACTTTCTGTCATCAACACAACCTGCCCAATCTGAGTCTGTAAAACCAACCAGCCTAGGATCTTTGCTTCTACTGTACAGAATGCCAAAATCAGGAGTGCCCTTCACATACCTAAGCACACGCTTCGCTGCAACCCAATGTTCAACTTTTGGGGCTGACATGAAGCGAGAAATATAGCTCACAGCATAACTGATGTCAGGTCTAGTGGTGGTGAGATAGATGAGGCTGCCCACTAGTTGCCTAAATGAAGATTCATCCACTACAGGTGAATCTGATTTGGCTGATAATTTGAGCCCTATCTCCATAGGTGTAGATGCAAGTTTACAATCTTGCATTCGAAACTTATCTAGTAGGCTCTTGGCATACTTTGACTAAGAAATGAATATGTGGCTATCAATCTGCCAAACCTCTACACCGAGACAATAGTGGAGAAGTCCCAAATCTGTCATATTAAAATGCTGACACAAATTTTGTTTGACCTACATGATCAGATGTGCTGCATTACCAGTAATGACGAGATCATCAACATAGACTACTAGAAATAGAATATCATCACTTGTATGTTTGACATACAAATTGGGATCTGAAGGACTCCTCTGAAAGCCTTGATCAATCAAGTACTTATCAATTTTGATGTACCATGCACGAGGAGCCTGTTTGATGCCATAGAGTGCTTTGACTAGTCTACATACCTGGTGTTCCTTACCAGCAACCTTAAAACCTGGAGGCTGCGTCATGTAGACTTCTTCCTGCAAATCATCATTGAGAAAGGCACTCTTGACATCCATTTGATGGACTTTCCATCCAAATTGAGCTGAGAGAGCGAGGACAAGCCTAATGGTACTCATCTTGGCTGTGGGAGCAAATGTCTCTTCATAGTCGATGCCCTCCTTCTGTGAAAACTCTTTTGCCACCAACCGAGCCTTGTACTTATCAAGACTTCCATCAGCGTTATACTTGACTTTAAACACCCATTTGCAGCCATTGGGCTTCTTTCCTGGAGGAAGATCAGACAATACCCAAGTGTTGTTTTTCAGAAGACTATGTTGCTCTGCTGCCATAGCCTTTTCCCATTCAGGTACACCTTTAGCCTCTGTATATGTTTGAGGCTCACAAATACTGTGAATGTTGGCCATAAGAGCAAAATTAACTGTGTGTTGTTGTCTCCTACCTCTAACGGATCTACCCTCAATGAGCTCATCATCATGAAGATCACCAATGGTCTTGGCCCATCACTTAGGCCGGAGAGTAGAAGTACCAACATCTGTTGCAGGATGAAGAGTGCCTGGAATATCTGGAGCAAGCTCCTCTGGATGTGGATCGAGAAGATCTTGAGGAAAGTCAGGGGGTGCAATGTCATGCCTGGAAGACCCCACAACTTCAGATTCAACTAAATCCCTCCCATCAAGTGTAGCTAAGGGAAGACGAACACCCATACTTACAGCCTTTGGAGGGTGATCCTCAGTGCTCAAATCAGGAGAGGAAGGCTGAAAAGGCCCTCTTTCTTCATCAAATACTACATCTCGATTGAATATGAGGTGATTAGTGTCTATATCAACTAGCCGATATGCCTTGTGGTTGTCACTGTAGCCGATGAACATCAATTTCTGACTCTTTGGATCCAGTTTGGTGCGCATGGCATCTGGAATCCAAACATAAGCTGTAGAGCCAAAAACTTTCAAATGACTGATTTTGGGCTTCCTGCCAGACCAAGCTTCCTCTGGAGTCATCTTCTTAACGACCTTTGTGGGAGATCGGTTCAGAAGGTAGACTGCAGTGAAGACCGCTTCCGCCCAAAAGTGTTTTGGAACATTTCTATGCTCCAACATAGACCGAGCCATCTCAGTGACTGTACGGTTCCTGCGCTCAACAACACCGTTCTGCTGTGGGGTGTAAGGTGTGGTAAGCTGATGCTTAATGCCATGTGATGCACAAAAGTTGGTGAACTCTGTAGAACAAAATTCCCCTCTATTGTCGGACCGAAGAGTGACTATCTGACAGCTAGACTCTTTTTCCACTAAGGTCTTAAACGTTTGAAACATGGTGAACACCTCTGATTTTTGCTTAAGAAAATAAACCCACATGCATCTACTGAAATCATCAACAAATAATAGAAAATACCTGCATCCAGTGACTGATGGAGTGTTCATGGGACCACAGATGTCTGCATGAACGAGTTGCAAGACCTTGGATGCTCTCCAAGCGTCTCCATCTGAAAACGGAGTCCTATGCTGCTTTCCAGCTTGACACGCTCCGCAAACTCCATGATTCTGAGTTTGAATCTCAGGTAATCCTACGACTAGATCCTCTTGAACCAACTGAGAGAGATAGTGGACATTGAGATGCCCATATCGTTGATGCCAAAGAGTGCTGATGGAAGTACTCCTAGCTGCCATGGCGAGCTCCTGAGAACTAGTAGAATCAACAAGTCTATAAAGACCATGATCCTCAATACCAACTGCAACTGTAGTGCGAGTCTCCCTGTCAACAATGTTGCACTTGTGCAACCCGAAGACGACATCCAGCTGTGGTGAATGCTGCATAATCTGACTAACTGACAGTAGATTGAGCTTCATACTAGGTACAAAGTATACATTGAGGAATATTAAATCCCTCCCACTAGATGAAATCTGAACGTTGCCCTTGCCGAGAACAGGATACTCTTCACCTCCACCAAAGATCACTGAATCAGTGAAAGGCATGTACTCAGTAAACCAATCCCGATGATGTGTGAAATGTTGAGAGGCTCCAGAGTCAATGTACCAGGCTGATGATTGAACATCATCAGAGGAGGTTTGGGCCATGAACGCATAGAAGGCAGATTCCTTCTGATCAGGATGCATGGTAGAATTGGCTTTTTGCTTGGACCCTCCCTGTTTGGATTGCTGGGATGCTATCAATTTCCGACAATCTTTCACCAAATGGCCATATATATGACAGTAGGAACACTGTAAGCTCTTCTTTTTGGAAGACTGCTGAGGTTGACCTTGACCTTGTCCTTGTCCTTTCTGCTTGAAGGACGGAGCTTTACCCTTGTACTTATGCGAAGCTGAGGCTGTGAAAGCTTGTTCAGTGGATGAACTAGTGCTGCTTCCAAACTGCTGCTTCCATCGATCCTGTTGTAGCAGCTTGTTGCAAAGATCAGGAAACTTCAAATCAACACTAGTAGAGGAGATATTGGGCGTATCAATGAAATGCTCGTAGGATCTAGGAAGGCTTTTCAGCGTGATCACTACCATATTCTCTTCCACCATGGTTCGGCCTATAGCTTCTAATTGATCACAGATGTCCTTGATCTTCGTAAGATGTGCCTGGATAGATGACTTCTCATCCATCATGATAGAAAACAACATATTCTTCAGAAAGAAAGCTCGGCTCTTGTCGGACGTTTCATGAAGATCCTTCAAAAGATCCCATATCTCTTTTGCTGTTTTATCTGAAGGCACCTGTGGGAGTTGATCATCTGTGACGGAGAGTTTGATAAGCATGACAGCCTCTCGATTCTTCACATCATGTTTGTCTTGATCATCACCTGCTGTTGTAGGACGAGATTCCTTGCCCAAAACAAGTTGATCAAGGCAATGATACTCAAAGATGGTAAGCATACGCTGTTTCTAGGTGTTGTAGTTGCGGTCGTGGAACTTCTGACTATGTTCCAACATGATGTTGGTTAACGATGCCATCACGGAAATCGAGGTTGATCGAGGTCAACTAAGTGAAAGAAAGAGACAGAAGAATCTGATTTAAAAAAAAAATTAGAATAGAAACAGCTGCTGAAAAAAACTGAAACCCTATAGGAGAATTTTGGCATGAATTCCAAGGCATGAATTTCGAGGTTTGGAAGAAACCCAAAAATTAAAATTTTCTGCACACTTAAAACAGCATAAATGGTGCCAAAAAAACAGCAAAAATCCCAACGTCCACAGAAATAGCAGAAATTGTGAACTATTTAAATTCCAAGGCAAATTTGTTGGCATGAAAACGAGGCACGGAAAACGAGGCACGGAGAAAGATCTGAGACCAACCCAAAAAAGCTCTCGAAAAACCCACCAAGAATCTGAAAAACAGAATGCAGAACCGACGGCTCAAAAATTGAGGCACGGAAAACGATGCAACCAGAAAAAACTGACAACGACCCAGTTGAGCTCTCGAAAAACCCACCAAGAATCTGCAACCAAAATAAAATGTCGATTTGAACAGAAGGGTCAAAACCCTAGTCGAAAATTGCAGAAACCCTAGGAAAATTAGGAAAATTTTCAACCTGCAAAAAAAAAAACTGCCTAGGAAGAGAAAAAAATCTACTTTTTAAAAAAAAATCTCTTCAATGAAAACTTCGAAAAATTTTAATAACAAAAATTTTTGAAATTTTTAATTTCCATGCTCCGATACCATGAAAAATAAATTGAATGAATGATTCAATAATCGGATGATTACATTGAATGATATACACACGTATATATAGAGGTTACAAGATGATGTTCTATAATTAGAACATAACGTTAAAGTAAAAGATTAAAGAGCTAAAAGCTAAATTAAGCTTAAAAGCTAATTAATTAAAAAGAAAAAGCTAAATGCTAAATAAAGCTTAAAAGCTAATTAACTAAAAAGCTAAATGACCATTAAACAAGGAACTAAATATAGGTGACTAAAATATAATTAAATATTCTAATAATTATTACCTCTTTGGAGGTTGATAAGAAAATTCTGTGCAAGGATTTTTTTTCAGTTTCTTGTAAGAAAATATATAACAGTTCATAGTGTATTTCTTTATTTCGTTTAGCTGTTATCAGCCAATTATCAGCACTTGAGTGATATGTTATACGTTAAGAAACATCTATTGGAAGTCTCTTAAATCTAAAGGGAAATTTCCATGAGGCATATAGACTCTAGAGACATGGATAAATTTAATCTAAGGTCTCTTGACATTTGGAGATATTCCCAGATGTGTCTTCAAAACATGGATGCATTTCTGATATGGGAAATGAGTTTCAGGGGTTGGAGTATGACTCTCCACAATGCTAAATTTAAATGCAAAAAGGCTAGAAACACTCACCCAAATCCGTATGGTTGTCTAATTTAAAGATTACAGTATGAAATATCTGTTTTTAAAGTTCCAGTGGAGAAGTCTGATATCTTTGCTCGTCGTATTGTTGTAGATATTTATGTTTTCATTCCGCTTAAGATTATTTGACATCCAAAATACCATGTGTTGTTTACAACATTTCATAGTTTTAATTTCGTAGCTTTATTAATCTCACACCTTTTGGACCTTATTATTGTGTAGAGAAAATGCGACCTGAAACATCCACCTGGAGATGAAATTTATCGCAGTGGGACTCTCTCCATGTTTGAGGTATGCATTTTCCCTTTATTCAGTATTAAATTTAAGCTAATCAACTTCTACGCTGGGGTCATGATCTATGCAAAGTTGCAAACTACTAATTGGGTTAAGGTCAAGTTTATTCCTGTATATGTTGTATGTTTGAGTGTTAAACATTAGTCAACCAGGCAATTTGAAAGATGTGGACACATTTCTTGTGTTAGTGATAGAAACAAACTTCTGGTCAGAATTATTTTGGCCTTTTCCTTTAGTGAGTTTGAAAAACTCTTGCTTTCTTTTCAGGTTGATGGGAAGAAGAACAAGATATATGGGCAGAACCTTTGCTATCTGGCAAAGTTGTTCCTAGATCACAAGACACTTTATTATGATGTTGACTTGTTTCTATTCTATATTCTTTGTGAATGTGATGATCGAGGTTGCCATATGGTTGGGTATTTTTCAAAGGTAAGCACACGAATCATATGTTTTTCAAGCTAATCATTGTGCCATTTAAAATTCTATGGGAGTCTGCTATTGGACATTATCAAACTATTTGTTTGGTTTGAATGAACGAGCCTAAAGATGCATAAATCCTTTTTTTATCAAATATGTGGTAAGTGGATCCATTCAATTGAAATATTTTGTTTGGTTTGAATGGGGAGCCTAATTTTTTGAATCTTTGTTTTAACAATGATCAAATATGTATCGCCAGTCTCATTAAATTGCACTCTTTTGTACTGCTATACTACGAGAGTGGGGCCTGCTTGTTAGGGATTTTCTTGAAATGCTTTTTTGAAATATTAATAATTATTGTGGCATCTTCACAGTCCATTTTATGTTATGCTACTTCAGAGTCTGGTAAATGTATCAAATAGTAACTTCATTTAACTCCATGTCTCCTCTTTTGTGTAGTTTCACTTATTTACAACTAGGCCCTGGGTGACAATACGAGATTCAGCACATATTCTCTGTCTAGTATATTCTGTGTACCAATAATGGGATTATCTTACCTGAATTTAGCATGTATAATATGTTTAGCCTGTTATAATGTAATACCAAGCCCATTATTAATAGTAAAACAATTTGATGATCAATTTTGTTAGGGTCATGCATTGGTTTTAAATTTTAAATAAGTTAAGCATATGATCATAAATTGTGTGTTATTCTTTAGTTTTTTCCCTTATCCATTTTGTGCATGCTGCAATTTCCATTTAAAATTTGGGGGCACTGTTTCAATGTGAGTTTTATACTTCACTTGGGTAATGATCATGCTGGACTTACCTGTACTGACATTGGTTATTTATCTCCAACTTGGGTCTGCCCTGAGTCAGCCAATGGTTTTGCTAGTATGATAAACGACGAAGTTAGCTACTCTGTTTCAAACTTAATGGTGGTTAAATATCAAAATAATGCTTGTAGGTAGAAGTTAATAGAAAAATATATCACATAATCTCTCAGAATACCTATGGGGGATATTAGATGTCAGTTACTAATGAGATGCTCTCTTTCCATTCAAGATCAGTGCTTTACAAATGACTGAAAACATTTTCACTACTACTCCCCATTACTTTCACTTCAGTAGTCACTAGGGCGCACCAGGTTGCAGGTAGTGTAAATTTCAGTCAGAATGCTGAATTCATTGCAGACGAAGTGTAAAGGGCATTGTAGAAGCATGTTGTTATCTCACAATGGTTGTTTGATATGATATAGTTGATCATTGATCAGTAATCATACAAATTTGGTGGCTTGCAAAGGAGGCCATAGAGTTGGTGTAATTATTAAAGTGCACCTTTTATATTAAATTTACTAGGTAATTAGTCTAAGTTACCGGGTTCGCCTCTGGGCCCCCTTGGTACGGGTCTGGGTTCGACCGGGTCCGTGGTACGGGTCCGGTTCGACCTGGGTTCGAAAAACCTAGAGTGGGTTCGACCCTAGTCGAACCCAGTCGAACCCGGGGTCGAACCCAGTCAAACCTGGGCGGACCCAGTCGAACCTGGGCGGCTGGGCGGCCTGTAAAGTTAAAAAACAATGCAAATTTAATTTTTTTTTCAATTCCGCCTTGTAAAAAGTGAAAGTTATAACCTTAAAAGCAGAAAATTAGACGTCTTAAAAAAACAGAAAACTGATGCACGCCATGGAGTTCCGTGTGGGTTTGAAGGTTGTGATTTGGCGCTGCCCTGGGACCCTGCGAGGGGCGCTGCCCCTCGACCCCGCAAGGGGCGCTGCCCCTTGACCCCGCTGGGGGCGCTGCCCCCAGACCCCCGCAAGGGGCGCTGCCCCTTGACCCCGTTGGGGGCGCTGCCCCCAGACCCCCGCAAGGGGTGCTGCCCCTTGACCCCGTTGGGGGTGTTGCCGGCAAAATCCAGGTCCTCAGTTTGAAAAATTAAACTTGGATGTTCTTAGTTTGAATCCATTTAATGATCAAACTTTAAATTGTTGAAAGTTGAAACAATGATACTTGAATATTTTATCATTTTGATATTAGACTTGATGTATATGATGCTGTTATGGTATGATCATGATGCTACGATTACAAGTTTATGTTGGTTTTGTTGTTTATATGATGCTATGTGACATGCTAATCTTAATTCATGCTTATAGGTTGCATACATATATAATTTACATGTTTTTGTACTAACGAACCCAAACGAACCCAAACCCCTTTTCAAAATTTTGCCGTACCGGCGAACCGGGTTCTTTGAACCCGAACCGGTACCCGAACCCGAACCGGTAACTTAGTAATTAGTTTTATTTATTCAGGTAGATTTAACAATAATGAGCACTTTTTATCAAGTTGAACTCACGTGATCTTCAAGCTGGGTTCAGTCAATTGCTATTTATGTTGAGTCCACCACTTGTTCACTTGTGGTCTTAACTTAACTCATTTGGGAAACTTACCTTTCCAACTTGTTCTCCCAAAGTCTATATATTGTATTTAATTTCCTTTGTTAATTAATTAATTTCATTTTAATCTTTTCACATTCCCAATGTTGGATTTTGTTGTTATTTGCATTTTGAACCGTCTGTATATTTGCTTGCAACTTTGTAATCTTGTACAGTCGTCTAGATGTAGGCTTCTTTTCAGATCCTCAGTGAATTCTTCATGGTATCAGAGGAAGGTAGGTGTTTGTTCATGTCTTTTGAGGAGCATGGGCTTCAAATTAAATCTTTGGTGGAGAGATCAGATTTTACTGCTTCGTGGGTCAAATTAGGGCCTACCATTGGTGCAAAATGGACCTCACCATTGCATTTGGAAGGTGTCGAAATTTATAAATTAATTGTAAATTCATTGAATTTGGAGTTGGGTAATTGGAGACAGTTTTGTTTTGGAGTTTGGCACTATTCAAAATTACAAATCAATATGACCATATCGTCATTCTGTTAAACCATCTCTGCATTGCATATTCACTGTTGTTCCTCCTAATTTGGTGGCTCCACCATATCTGTCAATTTCCAACAATGTTTAGCTTCTAGTTGTAAATTTAGCTGCTATTTTGGTAGTTCCTCAAAATCTGATAGGTACTGAACTTGGCAAATTTTGCCAAATCTGTCAGGTTAGAAGAATATGGTTGTGTTGGTTTAATTCCTCTTTTAGCAACTTTTATTGGCACAACTTTTGCTCAGATTATTGGGATTTTGACTTCTTATAGGCATCAGAAACTTTTTGGAAGCCTCAAAATTTGATATGATTTATTTGATCCAATATACTGTAATTTGTATTTTAATGTCTCTTTTGCTTAGATGCATTGTACTTACATTGGGATAAAGTGCCAAGACTTTGTAATTCCTGGGGTTTAAATGTTGCAGGCTTTCTTGATTGAGTCTTTTGGGAGTGGTACTCTTGCTTTACGACTCTAATTCCTTAATCTAATTTGAAGAGTTGATATTTGTTTTTGGTTACCAAGAGAATCAGTCTCATAGACTTACTATCACATGAGCTATTCAACCACTATAACTCTCGAGGTGGAGGCTAATCCCACTCTGAGTGCTATTCCTGGGGTTTGAACATAACCTATATTTGCATCTTTCAATGACTTAGCAATTGATCTAGACCCTGGGGGCAGTCTTTAGGCCATATTGCTTTATAGGCAGAATATAGATTGAAGCTTGTAGACTTCACTTATTGCAATAGAAGACACGTCAACCTTGGTCTAGACTTACACAAGGCCTTCACCAAATGTTTTTTATCAAGGGCTTCACGTTCCCTTGCATTCCAGCCTATAATATTCATCAAAACAAGAAAGGGATACTAATGCACTTATTGAGAAGGAGGGATAGCACCCTTGCACATCGTTTGAAAACATGAGGGAATAGCAGGGCTCTTGGTCCCAACTTGATTAACACAAACCTTGTCTTCACTGTTTTGGTGTGTGCATGTTTGCAACCGGAAATAAGTTTATTTTGGGCCAACTAGTTAGATAAACACAAAGATAGTTTTTTGAGAAGCTTTGACCACCAAAAAGAACTACAAGGAAGCCAAGCTTGTCTTTAAAAAAATGAGGCTATAAAAGAATGTTTTCATAAAAGTATGTTATTTGTGATTTGGTCCAAATGCTCACGATATTGTTGTAATTGTGACATGAAGAAATATCTTGTTCTTATTAAAATGATTAGCTTGGGGAGATATTTTTCTTGGAATCATAAATAATGGATTACCAAATAAGGTGATCCGTATATCTTCCTTTAGTCTGCACTGCAGTGGGAGCCATATTGCGTTGCTGCAAGTGGTAAAAGTGTGCTTCTAATGTTTTCACAAGGACGTTAGTTGTAGCTGCCCATGAAGTGTAATGCAATTGAAAAAATACAATTTAATCAATGTCATTATATAACTAAAATTTATATGTTTGGAAAATTTCTTAATCTTTTTGAATTTTAAAATCATTCATTTAGTTGCATTTCAGATCTACACAACTAAATTTTATTTGTAATGCCAGTTGGCTTTGCTAAATTTTATTTTGTCTCTTAATAGTTGGTCAGGCATGATTTTATCTATTTATTTTCAGTTTTTTATTTAAACTATATTGGCAGACTTTTTCTGATTTACATGAATTTTGATTTCCTGTCTGACATCTGTTTGATGAAATACATCTCAGTTTGCTGTTTTCATGTCACATTTGTTGCTGACAGGAGAAACATTCTGATGAAGCATATAATTTGGCCTGCATTCTTACTCTTCCACCATATCAGAGGAAAGGATATGGAAAATTTCTCATAGCCTTTTGTAAGTCATTTTCTTTTTCTTATTCTCTCTTGGAACTATAGTACCATATGAACTATGATTCTTCTTTGTATGCTTCTACACGGTAAATTTTGTGGAAATTCTTTCTTAAGAAAAATGAAGTCTCATAAAGCATACATTCACCAAAGATTTGCCAATTGTAAAAGAGCCCAAAGTGGTGGTTTTTGTAAAAGCCACTGTTCCTTCTCATTACTATCAAGAGCTTAGAGTTCTTTTGTGCTTTGTGGGTTCCCTTGCCTTGATTATTCCCCATTATACGCTATACAGAGGTCAAAAGAAAAGGCTCACTCATTAAAAATATCTGAACAATGCTCTTTTGCTTGGAGTAAAAAATCTCACAGAATAACAAACATCTGAACCTTACTATACTGTGTAAGCTCCCTATTGCTTTACCTTTTTTGATAAAGCAGGTTAAAGGCTAGGAAATGAGATTAAAAAATAAATAAAAGTCAATTGGTGCCTGTCTTAAATTCATCGAGTAGGAGTATTCAACTTCATGCAAGCGCCTGCAGAGTACTAAAACATAGAGGCTATCCTAAGACCCACATCCAATGATCAACTCTGCAAATACAAAGATGCATAGTCATATAAACTATATGATAAGATCACACCAGAAGAAGAATGGCAACTAAAAAAGAAACTGTCAATCAAAAAGAATTTCAGTGTACCATCACTCATGAAGTCAGGGAATAACAACTGCATGGAAAGGAATCACGTCCCACATGCTGTTTTGGAACTAGAAAAACTTCCCAATTATGTGACCCATGATTATGCAATACTAAATTTGTTAACTGACTGTTAACATAATCTGTAAGATCACCAGTAATATGATGGACCATTTCCAAAATTGAATTATTGATGTATTTTACTTTCATCTGCTTGGGTATGGTGAAGGCCACACCAAAGATGAGATAGAAAGATTCAACATCGCCTCCTCTAAATGGAAAGTTGTGTATATAGCATAGTTCCACAGAGTTTTGGAATGAGAGGATAGGTTTTGGGGATGGGGGGACAATGGATCTAAATTTGGAGACAGTAGGGGGACAGTGGTGCAAATATGATATACTACTTGAAGAATTAATTATTGAAAAATGTATAAGAAATACCCTAAGTTGCTGGTTTTGGTACAGGTTGGGTACATGTATGGGTTTGGTATGCTGACATGGTGATAATTTTTTCTTGGGTACGGTTGTATTGTGTGTGTGTATGTGCAATTTTTTAAATAAAAATATACAAAATTGTAAATACATTTGATAGTATGATACTTCATCATTGATCAATGGTAGTGCTAAGATAAATGTCAATTGATAGTTCGAAATTTCAATATTATGTCATATATCTTATATGTCTAGGGTGACTCAAATGAAAATCATTATAATTGCAAAATTTGAAATAAATACAAATAGTTATTTTTTATATTGGTCTTCAATCTTTATGAAAATGATCTAGATCAAGGTTATCATTTGGTTCAACATCATTTGAACCACAAGCAAATGGAGTGCCACTCCCACTAGCTATATCATGTTAACAGCCTCATCATCAGCTATATTGACTCTAGCAAGCTCTAGAATAGATTCATCCAAGCTGGTATGCTCGAAGGCTATATGCCAATTCTTTGTTACCCCTTCCTTGTAGTCATCTTGCTTTTGTGTTAGGAGATGAAAGTTGGAATGGATATAAACCAAATCTTCTACTTTTTTTGCAGCCAACCGGTTATGCTTCACTAAGTGAATAAAGGAGTATGCTCTTCAATTCCATTCAGCTAAAGAACTATCAACCGACTGGAATTGGAGAGAAAACCAACACAACATAAAAATAAAAATGCAAAAATGCTTACCTATGAGGAATCTTGATTGCAAGAGGTTGGAGGAACAAATAATCTTGCCTGTGGAGGTGCCATCATATACAAGCATCTTCCTTGTATTGGTCTCAAAGGGCACAAATACTATGACCTTGTCTTGAGATGAACTTGCCAAACTCTTTCCTAAAATTATCCACCACTTTTGAATTGGAGAAGATTCTTTAGAATTGCAACTTGTACCCATCAACAACTTTAACATCTCTATATGGTGCACCTCTTCGTAGAAAAGAAAGTATATTTGTACTATAGTATTTGGGGAATAATGTATATACAAGGAGATACGATGGTGTGCACATCTTATTCCAATGGTGATGAGTGATTTTTTTCACACTGTAGAAAAATGTTTCTTTGCGATCATTCTTTTTTTGTGCTATTATGACCTTTATTGTCTCTATTATGAAGTCAGTGTCATCATAGATTTCCCCCAAACATTGTCCACATGAGCCCATCAATTGTGTCATCTAGGATCAATGACTTGGCCTTCTAGGCTCTCCTTGATATTGATTGCTTCCAAATATTCCATAGGTGGCTAATGACAGCCAATGCCTCTCGCACCTTCACAAGTTGTCTCAAAATGATCATGTGTGATGTGAATCGGGTCTTTAGCAACCTAATGTTGTGTAAAAAATAAGTTTTTTACACATTTAAATTTATGTAAACATACACAAATTAAATTTAAAAGTTAAGTAAAAATTAAATTTACCTTAACAGTTCCAAATTCAAGAGTTTTGAAAATGACTTGTGACATATGATGGTTTGTTACAATCATTTGGATCTCCTCACCCTCAGTCATATAGCTTTCACCCACTTTATTTGAGTGCCAATTGCTTGCATCATCAAGTTAAGGGAGTGTATGGTGTCCAAAAATGTGTGCATACCTTTCCTCAACCAAAGCATTTGCTTCCTTGCAATTTCGCACATTGTTCATAATGAAATGGACAATATATTTAGGAACCATCATATCTATGGACAATATTTTGCATCCTTGATTTGCCCTTTACAATAAACCCACTTAAAAAACATTTCCCTTTTTAAAACCCCTTCAAAAAGTCATTTCCCCTTTCAAAACATTGAATAATTTTATTAAAGGTTGGTTTTTGCAATCGTTTCATCCATCATAAATAATAGATACACTTGTTCAATCCAAGAGCCCCTAATTGGCTTGAGTGACGTCTCTACAATTTTATTTTCTTTTGCCAATAAGGTGGTGCACACTTTTTCATACCTAGGACTTGTGAAAGCAAAAGGTGCATTATTGATTGTTGTCATCATTTCCAGCCAAAATGGTGATGTCACCCTTGGCATAAATGCAACCTGCACTTTTTTACTCTGCAATGGCTCTTGTTTCATTTTGAAATGTTTTAACCAATAAGCCTTTTTTGTGGGAAGGAGAGGGATCTTCTTCTTGTATATAGGGTGTCTCCAAAAAAGGATGTTGGGAGGCGATTATTGAAATGGTAGGTGCCTGTTGATGTGTTTTTATGCACATGCCAACATAGAATAAAATACCAAGGTATCTTATCCTCTCTTGAACAAAGTCTCTCATATGCTATGCTTTGCGATCAAATGAGACAACTCCAAGGTTACGAAATGTCAGGTCTTGACGTGTGGATAAGTTCAGTTGTTTGATGTGATAATGCTGGAATGACAAGGGGACTTATGTTGTACATGAATGCTCAATCTTATCATGGATTAGGATGGGTATGTCGATAACTTAGGATTTAACAATGAAGTTCTTGATTCAATTCTAACAAGAATTTCTAAAAAAAAGGACAAAAGGAATAGGGTTTAGGAATTCTATTCTAAAGCCTAGAATGCAAGAAGTAGTGAACAAATTCAGTGGAATCGAACTAGGCAAAGTCTCACCATCATGTCGAATAGATTTTGACACAAGCTTAGTGCAATCATCTAAGGTGTACTTCATAGATTTCAAATTACTACCATCAAACATTGATATTATCCAAGTTGATGCATAACAATGGACGCATAATAATCGAAGTTAAGCTTGCATAATCTTCTAGTTGACCACACATGACACACAATCATTAAGAGGCTAGTGGTATGGATAAATAAATTCCACACAAATATATTCAACAAATTCTTTCATTCAATCTAACAAACTTGAAAGCAAATTCTAATCTAACTTGGAGGAATTAAGAATATTGAATGCAAGACAACACTTAAACAAAAATCACCATCAAGTCGAACAATGATTTTATATTCAAATCTGCAGTATCTACCAACAATTCTCAAAAATCTCTTGCTTACAAATGAGAGGCAATGGGGTTTATATAGAGCCTCAAAAGAAATGAATGGCTTAGATTGATTCAAGATCAACGACCAAGATTACAAGATAAAACCCTAATTAGGGTTTGCTACAACCACCATTACATTGGCCAATGAGAAACGAGGGTAAATAAGATAAATAATATTTCATGGAGTGCCATGTGTCACTTATTCCCTCCTTGAATGAATGTTGACTTGGTACCCTTTGATTGAACAAATGGTGACTAGGATGCCACCTCAACTTGCCTTCTACACTCTATCAATTTGCCTTGTACACTCTTCTTCATAATGTTTGGAATTCCTTATGATACTTTGCATTTCATCCTTATGTTCAGGAATTCCCCATGAACTATTTCCTCATGTTTGAAAAATTTCCCAATCTTGGAATCCTGAAACATTTCCTTCCTTGGCGCTTCTTTGATATTGAAATTCCTTGATGTAGTTCCGGATTTCTTGATGTGAAATCCCTTTGTGCTCATATCTTGAACTTGCTTTCCTTCATTTGTTTATCATCAAGGTGAAGTCCTCTTCATGATTGATCTAGTCCTCATCTTCACCTTCTGGAACCTCTTGTCCAAAAATCCTCTTCCAATATTTGAAGTGTTGATCTTCCTCATCCGCATCGCGTGCATCCTCCTTCACTTCAGGCCTTGATCATCATGCTTCCCTTTCTTGTAACAATCCTACAAAACAAACAAACATTGAATCAAACACCCATGTCATAAACATGATTTCAACCTTGGTGGGAAATCCATCCACATAGGGACGGTTCAGTCCTCAAAACATCCGCATTATCCTTGTCCATTCTTTCACTTGGTGGAAATTTGATGCCAATTTGGATAACTTTGTTATTGATTCGTCCCTTCCTTTGTAATTCTGCCCTTAAGTGGAAATTCGACTCCCATCCAGACTCATTGTCCTTGAAAATCCTTGTCCGATTGGATCATCATTTGATGGAGTGGACATCCGGACACCATTAGGACTTTGTTCCTGACATTTGTCCCAACATGTGATAGGTAATCTTAGGAAATTGCAACACCAATTCTGGAAAATATGAAGGTCCGGATTGAAATTTGGAAAATTCTCCTCAAGAAAACCCGACTTTCAGACTTAGAATGAGTTTGATCACAATAAATAAGTCTGAAGACACCTCTGTAAACTTAGAAAATGTATGATTTGGTGCCCAAAAATGAATGTCCAGGTCTGGAAATATCACTTGGAGGTCTGAAAACACTCAGAAAGTGACTGATTTTGATATCAAAATTGTAATAAAAGTTCGATTTTCTGAGGACCGAGTCTGAATACGCCCTCCAATGTCTGAAAATACCCATAAAATCGTGTATTGAAGTTTGATTTTCTGATTCTCAAGTCTGAATACACCCTCCGAAAGTTTGAAAATAGCTCCAAAAGTCTGAAAACACTGAAAATGATGAAAATCAGTGGCTGGAAGTAGTCACAGCCATGTCACATGCTTGCATTTGAATTATTTTGCCCTTCAAAATTCAAAAATGGTCACATCTGGGCACAACTAGGTGGCTGGAAATGAAGTTTCAGTCTGAAGATAACTCAGAAAATGTCAAAATTGGTGCCCGGAAGTATACCACAATGCTTGGAAAAGGGTGTGGAATAGTCTGGTAAGTCTGAAGACACCCTTGCAAGGTCCAACAATGGCTGCCCAATGTCTGAAGACAACCTGCAACTTCAATAAATCAGTCATTTAAACTTGTCGTAGTCATAGGAAACACCTGTATTTGATGGATTTCACCTTCTCAAAGTGAAGTTTGTCAAATTTGGGCACAAACAAAAAGGCTGGTAAAAAATATCTAAGTCTGAAGACAAATTTGGAAGTGAAGTTTCAGACTTAGATCAGCAATGGAAGCTCCACCAAATGCCCAAAAAAAACTCATAAGGATGATCCGCAAGTGAGATTTCCCAAATGTAGAGGTGGCTGGAAATGAAAATCACTCTGAAGACAACCTGCAAATGGAGTTTCAGACTTGCACCAGCAATGGTGTTCCTCGAAAATGACTTTCCAACAAATCGCCTAGGTATGAAGTGGCTGGGAGCGAAGAAATAATTCTGAAAACGAAGTTTCCAGCCAATAATGGAGGTCAAACCACTACTAGCAATGGCACCCACCAAGGTCTGAAAGGAATGGCAGCCCCTTAACACTCAAAAATATCACCAAAATTCATCAAGATATGGAGGAATCAGCCTCCCAAATAAAATCGCCCAAATTCAGCTATGGCGCCACTTCATAAAAATCGCCCAAGGCATGAAAATCGCCCTCCAAGCTTGCTGTAATGGTCTCCAAAAATGGCGCCCAGGTCTGATTGGGCAAACAAACTCTTCAAATCTGCAACTTAGGTTCCAAAAATGGTGTCCAATGGACACTTGGGTAAAAATTGCCCAACTGGGACCTTCAATCTGCCTTCAATCAGCCACTTAGCCATACGAATTATTAAATGATCATTGCAAATCATTAAATAATTGTTTTAATTTTTTAAATAATCGTCAACACTAGTAAAAACAATTAATTTTGGGTCAATTTATTTAAAATATTTTAAAATTTAGATCAAAATTGACCCTTGGAGGGAAAATCGCCTCATGTTGGGATAAAAATCCCAGTGAAAACTTATTAAAAATCATTAAAATGTCTTGGGAAAAATCGACCCTTGTCTGGACAGTTATCTGGATTCAAAATTGTTAAATTCATCATTGGTGGAAATTCACCTTATGTCTGGAATCACAATCCGCATTAAAATCCTCAAAATCTTGTCATAAAAGTCCTGGTGGAAAATCAGCAGGCATTAGGAATCATGATTTTAGTCATCATTAAAGTCATCCGTAGTCTTGGTGGAAAATCATGGGTCATCGGGAGGAATCCCCACACTGCCAAATTTTCATCTTTCTGGTGGAAAATCGCCCCATGTCTAGATAATGAGTGGGGGAAAAATTGGGTCCATCAGGAATCCAATGGAAATTCACCACCAGTCAGGATTTTGAGTGGGGGAAAATCATGGGTCATCGGAAATGTGGGGGAAAAGCACCTCCCATCTGGAATTTTGACATTTTGACCCTTAGAATATGGATTTTCTTTAGGAATTAAATGATTTAACCACTCAAAATCATCTAGACACTTAGAATTTCATCATTACACATTGGGACTTAGCCAAATTTATCAAAATTTGAGCAAGAAAATAGGGATTCCATCGGGATAAAGTGCAAATTCGACTTGAATAGATTCCTAGGAGGGAGAAAATAACCCCTGAAGGACCTCTTGATGCTTAGGCACAAAAATATCACAGACTTACCACACAGACGCATTTACTCTCAAATGTCAAGGCAACATTAAAACTCAACACTTAGCAAGAATAAATCAAAACCCTAAGGCAACCTCTAGACTTAGGCAAAACTCAGGAGCACATTTTGACATTTTAAACACATGATCCTATTCAAAATTCAAAAACCTTCTCATCGGCAAAGGCAAACACTAGGAAATTAGGCAAAACTTCTACTCTAAAAAGCGAAAAGTGGGGGTCCCCATTTGCAATGGGGCGATGTGTGAAGACATCACAACAGTTCCTTCATTGATGTTTTCGCTGCTAGAGGATGAGATTTTAGTTTTTCTCTCTCATTGCATCAATTTTTTCTTTTTCTTTAATGAATGCCATATTTTTTTTGTCAACCCCTTCTTATTTTGCTCTCCACATAATCTAATTCCATGCCCATTTATGGTACAATAGAGCTTTTATTAGAATAATTAAATCTTTTAGTCAGTTACCTTTTTAATGGGGTTCTATTTTTTAGTTCGTCATTTTAGTTGTCGACTTATTTAGGTTTTTAGTTCGTTTAGTCGTTTAAGTGAAACTATTGCTTCTTTTATAAGATCGCATAGTTTGCTTTTTAGTGTTTAGCTTTTTAGCTTTATTTAGTGTTTTAAGCATTTTAGCTTCATGTTCAAGCTTTAGATTAACAGTTCATTCTTTTTATAACACCTTCTTGTAATTCCTTTATATACGGTTGTATATTCATAATTAATTAATCGGATTATTCAATAATCATTCAAATTATTTTTCATGGTATCAGAGCAGGTCGATTTTAGAGTTAGGCGAATTTTTTAATAAAAATTTGAGGCCTCAACTTGGAAATTTTTTTTCCAGAATTTTTTTTTTAAATTAATTTTTTAATGAAAAAATTGCAGAATTTTTGAAGGGTTTTTCCAAAATTTTCTTTTCAAAAAAATCGAATAGGGTTTTCTTCTGAAAATTTATTGGGCGGATTTTTTGTGGGTTGCCTCTATTTCATTCGTGGGTCTGAAGAATTATGAGTTTTTTTTGCTGGGCGTGTTGTGTTTCGGGACCATTCATCTTTCCCGGACGTGATTTTTTTTTGCAAATGCTGCGTTGACTTCTGCAAGGTTTCTAGTTTAGATAGTGACGTTTCCTTTGTTTCTCTGGGCCTGTATTCTGATCGTGCTACATTTTCGTGTAGCGGATTTTCCTCCACATCTGCACCTCTTGCATTTTTCGGCGCTTGGGTTTTCTTCTTCCGATGGGATTTTTCACAACGCATTTTCCGTTTTTTGGGTGTCTTTCTACGTGGCGGTGGCAGGTTCGAATCCTGTGTGTTTTTTGGTGAAGTTTTTTTTGCGAAGGTTTTATGATACCTGCGATTTTTAGTGTTTTTTTTCCTTTTCACGAATCTCACGATTTTATAGGTTGTGGTATTGTGCGGCTTAGGGCATTGCCTTGTTTTTTTATGTTTCTTTTAACAAAAAATCGCTTTTTTTTTTTAAAAATCAATATTATTTTTTGCAAATTATTATTTTTCTAGTTTTTTTTCAAAAAAATTACAGGTTCTAAATTTGCAGGAAATTTTAATTTTTGGGTTTTTTAGCAAACCTCAAAATTCATGCATTGGGATTCGTGCCTCGAATTCTGCTCCAAGGTTTTAGGTTCTGTATGTAGATATTTCTATTCTGATTTTTTAATCAGATTCTTGTGTCTAGTTTTTCATGCCTTCACAAGGTTGACGTTGTTCAACCTCGGTTTCCATGATGTTATATTTGACCAACATCATGTTGGAACATAGTTAGGAGTTCAATGGTCACAACTACAACACCTGGAAACAACACATGATGACGATATTTGAATATTGTTGCCTTGATCACATTGTTTTGGGCAAGGCCTCTTCCAAGGTTTTCACGATTTTTTCTTGAAAAATTGTCCGAGGGTTTTCACGATTTTTTTTTTTGAAAAATTGTCTTTTTGGGTTTTCACGATTTTTTCTTGAAAAATTGTCTGTTGGCTTTTTTTGATTTTGTCTTCAAAAATCATTTGTAACTCGTGAGGTTCATGTGAGATTTTGGTTATTTTGGTTATGATGGGTGTTCCTATCTTTGGGTTTTTATCATTTTTTTCCGAAAAAACGATGATTTGTGAAATCCAGTTTTCAGGGTTCGACGGTTTTTTCCACAAAAATCGTGTTTTGTTGTAGTTAGGTTTGGGTCATACCTAGAGTTGTTGGGGCAAACATCTGCAACTGTGGTATCTTGCAATCTATTTTGGAGTCGTTGGAGCAAACAGTGCTCAATACTTTTCTTGCAAACGTTTTTGCAGTTTTTTTGTCAAAATCGTGTTTGTTGCTCTTTGGAGGGTTTGTCGATTTTTCCTCAAAATCATGGTTTCAGGCTTAGTAATTCATGTGATGGTTCTATAATTCGCGTGAGGGTTACATCAGTCGGACGAAATCAACTATTCTTTGTCATTAACACTTTGCAGATCCTGGGAGGGTCTCCATAGCAGCAGAGTGTTCTTGCGTTTGTGATCAAAAGACCTGCAGTGTTTTTTGTCAGGTACTTAGTTGATACAATGACCATTAAGGGAGGGTATTAGAATAATTAATTCTTTTAGTTAGCTACCTTTTTAGTTGTTCTATTAATGGTCATTTAGTTAGTGTTGATGTGTGTTTTATGCACATAACATTCAGAATAAAATACCAAAGTACTTTACCCTCTCTTGAACAAAATTACCTCAGATGCCAAGGATAAGATCAACTAAAACGATTCCAAGGTTTCTACAGTCAGGTCTTGACGAGTGGGTAACTCAATGGTCAATGTGAATTGCCATTTTCACTTGGGGACTTAAAAATTGTTCGAATTAGCTTCATTTATCATGAATATGGAATGGGTGTGCTGATAACTTAGGATTTGGCAATGTAGTTCTGGACTCAATTCTAACAAGACTTTCTAAAAAATGGCAAAAGGGAATAGGGTTCAAGAAATCTATTCTAAGCCTAGGAATGTAGGAAATGATGAACAAATTTAATGGAATCAAACTAGGCAAGGTCTCACCATCAAATCGAATAGATTTTGACGCGAGCTTAGTGCAATCATCTAAGGGGTATCTCATAGATATTCAAATTACTACCATCTAACATTGAAACCATCCAAGTTGATGCATAACAATTGATGTATAATAATCAAAGTTAAGTCTGCATAAATTTCCAGTTGACCACGCAAGGCACACTTATAATCAGCAAGAGGCTAGTGGTATGGACTCATAGATTCCACACAAATACACTCAGCAATTCTTTCATTCAATCTAACAAACATGAAAGAAAATTCTAATCTAACTTGGAGGAATTGAGAAGCTTGAATGCAAAACAACACTTGTAAAACAAAATCACCATCAAGTCCAACAATGATTTATATTCAAAAGCTGCATCATATACCAATAATTCTACAAAATCTCTCTCTTACAAATGAGAGGCAATGAGGTATATATAGAGTCTCATACAAAATGGATGGCCAAGATTATATCAAAATCAAGGGCCAAGATCATGCCAACGAAACCCTAGAGTTGCCCTAATTAGGGTTTACATAAAAAATGGAGCCACCAACATATGGCTCAATAGAAAGACACCTAGTCATCAAATAGGGAATCTTCTAGAAGATTCCTCCCTGCATCTCTTTCTCTTCTAGCATACTACAAAAATCTAGCCAATATAGAATCTAATTCCTCCATGGAACTGCTGGTTAAGGTATCTTGATGTAAATCAATCACGTCCAATGCATCCGAGCAAGCATCCAAAGTGTTCTCCCAATCTGGCATGAGCTTTTGCGAATTATGAACATGAATCAACAAAGAGACCAAATCATCTATCTGACTCTTCTTCAAAGAGTCAAACTGATTGAAATACATGAATTTCATTTTGTCTCTCAATTCTGCTAAAGTGTAACCCACTGGCTTCACTGACATCAACTCTCAATAGTTCCTCAATTGAGGCAAGGATCTTCAACTGAATATCATGAATAGATCCTTCCATCTCTGCACAACTTATTTGTGCGTTCTCATAAGTTGATTTCTTCATGGCTAATGAACAATACCAGCCATGGAAATTGTATCTATCTCCATTGTGCACAACATTCTTCTTGATCAATGTGGACTTAGGAATCTTCTTCAAAGCTCTGAGGCGTGGAATAGTCTTCTCCTGAATAGGTTGGAATTATTTCCAAACTCCCTCCAAATACTGTATCCTGAATATGAGCCCTGTTGTCCTGTCAGAAGCTTGGACAAACTGAGTAAGGAAATCGTCCACCTGTCTCTTTGTATTTTCAATCCATTTCTCCACCTTCGAGAGTGTATCTCTCACTCCCTCATAATGTGAATGTAGTCCACGATCAATTGCAATAGGGGAAATAAGGGTGGGATTCTCACGCCTTATCCCTGCAATATACTCTCTAAGTCTGATATTCTCTTCTTCGTACTTCTCTCTTTTCTCTATTTCTCTATCCAATCTCGCATTGATTGCCTTAAGGGTGTCATCAACTTCCTGGAATTCCTGCTCTTTTGTAGTATGGCCAAGGGCAACTGAAGTAATCTGGAAATCCATAGGAGTAGCAATGTCCGTCATCACATTTCCAATAGGAACAACCACCTGCGCAATCCGCATTCTTGTCTCATCTCTAGCTATGTGTGACAAAATCTCAGCTTTCTTAGGTTCTTTCTCCTTATTACTCCTAGCTAAGTTGTCATCAATGTCATCAATAGGCCGTGCCTCTATCATCTTCTTACTTTTCTCCATACTCCTCATTAGCCAATCAGGAATGGTGGCCATCTCCATACCATCATCGAGACATATCTCTCGATCAAGCTCTCTCAATGTCGAGATAACATCATCATCATCATCAGGATTATCCCTGGTCAAATCATATACATTCTTTCCCAAACTAACCTCCAGAAGGACAATAGGGGATCCCGACTGATCATCATCCTCATTAGGTGGAGCAAATGTCGCCGTGGCATGTAAATCCTGAATATTCTCTGGTAATATCACTTTGTTGGAACATTGCTCGGTCTCTTTGTTCTGTTCTAGCACTTCAACTTCCTTGATTGATGAGACACTGAGGGGTAGTGAAGGAATGATAGTCTTTTGTTTTTTCTTCTTAACCTCCTCAATCCTCTTCCCTCTAGCCTTGACTTCTCCTGGTGTGTTCTTCCTTCTCTTGGGAGCTTGACTCTCCTCATTTGCATGAATCCTAATATCACTGATAGTCCTCTGATCATCCTCGGAAGAGGATTCTTCCGGTTTCATCTTTTCATAAGTGAAGGTAACACCCATGTCAACTAACTTGTTCATTTGATGGTCTACCCATCCTCGGGATAAATTCAAGACTTTCTCATCAGCACATTCAAATTTGACACTTCTTGTTCTGACCAATTAGGCAATAGAATTGCCCTCTTCATTTCATTCTCATATTGTGGATGCGTATGATCCTTATCATCTAATACTTGATTAGGAATGAGGAAAAGTCCACACTTCCTCATGAAATCCATTGACATTCTGGACCACATTCTTCTTTTCACTACTTGCTCGTCCATCAGGTTGGCCCAATAATCTTCTATGTCTACCTTGTGGATGAACTTATCTCCCCTGATCCTTCCAACTTTCCTATTCGGATCAAATCTTTCTCTTTTCTTATATGTTGCAAATTGATAGAATGTAAGTTCCTCACTTGCTGTGCTAGCTGTTGCGGCGGATCGACAAACCTCTAATGTCTTCCCCACTGAAATAGGAAATGACATGCCCGTTCTATGCTTCTCCTTTTGGATAGAATCAAACTCCAGAAGCTGTCTCACCACTTCCAACAAGATCATCCTGTCAGAAGGATACCTAGGAAGCCTGTAAGGTTTAGATTGAAATCCATTAATCCTCAGGTATGTGAAAGTGGGAAACTGTATGTAACATGATCCATATTTCTCTATTAGCTCCGTTGCCTCCTTGGACAACCTTTTGTGGATTCTGCCTTGCAACATTCGTGTTATGTACATAGTGAATGTATCATTCACTCTCTTATAATCTTCAATTCGATACATGTTCAGCTATGGATAGCACTTAGAACTCCTGAATTGTCCTTGTCCATTCCCGACTTCATCTTTGCATATCAATCCCTTGTAGGTAACAAATCGTGCAAGCAGGTACACCAAATAAGAAGTCATGGCGAGTGACTTGGACCGCTCCACATTCCTCAATTGAAAATCTAGATTGTCACTTATGATTTTAGACCAATTGATCAACGTTCCTTTTAGACAATCCTGGATGAAATAGAACATCCATCCATCGTATATTGCATCCTGCGGCATCCCCATCACTCGGTTAAGCAAGAATACTAAATCACTATATTCATCTTTGAAGTTTGTGCACATGAGTGTCTTGGGAGCCTTGGAATGATGAGTCCTAGGCTCGATCATCCACTCCTTGTTCACTACGGTCTTGCACGCATCCTCTTCTTCTTATATCTTTCTTCATGTTCATCCTTAGTTATATTTTTCATGTTCGCTCCACGTGGAATTCCAAACACCTCAGCAATCGCATTCTTAGCAAGGTAGGCAATGATGGCACCCTTAGGAGTGTTGATCATTCAGGAGTGAGGATCATAACATCGTGCACACTCGAGGATAAGATCACTGCACTGTATGGACTGCGGAAATCCAACGGCCTGATAAATGCATCACTGCACTGTATGGACTGAGAAAATCCAGCGGCCTGATAAATGCATCACTGCACTGTATGGACTGCGGAAATCCAACGGTCTGATAAATGCCACTCTTCATAATGTTCACATAAGCTGGAGAAGGAATCTGGCTTCCAATTCCGAATATTCGCTGCCGCATCTGGCCAATGTTCAGGAAATGCATGTTTGTGTCTGTAATCTCCTTTCATCTGGACGACATCTTTGATTCTGGATAGAATCCCGTCTCAACTATCTTCTGTTGTTCCCTCCGCATGCGAATTCCTGACTTCAACATCGTACCTGTACGAAGATAGAAGTTAGAACTTCGGAAAATCAATCCTAACATAAAAATTCTAATTTCCTAATGATTTAGACAAATTTGGGTATGGAAATCAGAAAACTAATCCACATTCTCAATAGATTTCAACAATAGAATGCAAAATGTGACAAGGTTAGGGTATAAAACCCTCATGAAATTCATTAAAATCAATAATTTTTAGACCAAAGTCTGAAGACACCTCCTTATACTTAGAAATTTTATCCAAATTAGAGTGCAAAGGACTATACCGGATCAAGAAATGACTACGGAAAGGTGTGAAAAGGAGTATTTTCACACAAAAAATGTCTGAGGACACCCTTCCGAGGTCAACAATGGCTGCCAACAAGTCTGAAGACAACCTGCAACTTCACAAATTAATCTCTAAAATACATGTTGCAATTACCCGAATGTGCACAAACTCGATGCAAATCGATTTTCCAAGGCAAACATGGGAAAATGTGAGTATGTATGTAGGATTGGAAATGAAAACTTAGTTTGAAGACGAGTTTTCAGACTTACCAGCACCTCTAGGAATGATAGCAAACTCAGAAAATGGCCCCGGAATGAAACAAAAATGCTTCCTAAATGAATTCGCCAAGTTAGGTAGGTGGCTGGAAATGATAGTTTTTTGAGGACAGCCCCCCACAACAAAGTTTCAAACCTGCAACAATGACGGATAGCCCTGAAAATGTGCTAAAAGCATCCCCAATCAGCCTCCAGACAAAATCGCCTTATGTAGAATTGAGGTAGACATAAAATATATGTCTGAAAATCGATTTTCCAGCCAACAACGGAGGTCACACAAGTCTGAAAAAAAATGATGTGTTTCAGGTCTGAGAACAATTATCAGCAAGTTTCTAGCAATGGCGCCACCACCCAAGGAGGAAAATCGCCAAAAATGGAGGTGAAAACCTCTCTAAACAAAAAAATCACCTTCTCCAAAAATGGCGCCACCCTAGCAAAAATCGCCAAGTCTGAAAAATTATGCAAGAATTTCCCTCCAATGGCAGCCAACACAAATCGCCTAAGGCTGGAAATGAAGGAAATGATCAATGGAAACAACTTCAGCCTTCAATGTGTCAACTTGACACATAAAAAATTCGCTAGTTGGAGGAAAAATTGCCAAAGTAAGCTCACACTTGGCAAATATAATAATATTATAATGCTGGACTCTCTCTTTTAAACTTGCTTTCACCTTGAACTTTCACCACATAGGCAATTTGGGATAAAACATTTGTATTTATACTTGCCTGGCAAAAGTCAATTTGCTTCTAGAAGGCAAAATTCATTTAACGTTTATTGCAAATCATTTATTAATTGTTTTTATTATTATTTTAAATAATCGTCACACTTTGTAAAAACAATTAAATTTGCGGGCGATTTATTTAAAATATTTCAAAATTCGAATCAAAATGGCCAACAAAGGGAAAATCGATTTTAGTTGGGACAAAAATCCCAATAAAAATCATTAAAAATTATTAAAATATACCCTTCAAGGGAAAATCGCATCATGTAGGGATAAAAATCCCTATAAAAAATTCATCAACTTTGCACAAAATGGGTCCAGGGGAAAATTGATTCATGTCTGGAGTTGGCGAAAAAAAAAACAGCTTCGGGGGAAAATCGACCCCGGTTTGGATAACAATTCGGACTCAAAAATCTTCAATTTGCACTTGTCCGCACTAAAATCCACAAAAAGTCGTCATGAAAAGCTCTGTTGGAAAATCAATAGTCATCAAGAATTCTCATTGAAATCATCCGCAACTTCATCCACACTGCCTTAGGGGAAATTCGAAGGTAGTCATGAAAATTCCCAACACTTGGACAAAATTTAATCATCTTGGTGGAAAATTGCCCCTAGTCTGGATTTTGAGTGGGGGAAAAACAAGGCATGTCTAGATTCCAAGGGAAATCCATGTCCAGTCTAAATTTTGAGTGGGGAAAATCATGGGTAGTCAGGAATATGAGGGGAAAAGCACCTCTAATCTGGAATTTTGACCTTTTGACCCTTAGAATATCGATTTTCATCCGGAATATGATGATTTTTTAACTCAAAACCACTAGGAAACTTCAAAACTTAATAAAACTCATCTGGACATAGGCAAATTCACCAAAATTTGGTCAAAACACAAGGGAACCTATCGGGATAAAGTGCAAAATCAACTTGAATAATTTCCTAGGAGCGAAAAAACAACTCCAAAAGGTCCTAAAACACCTTAGCACTTTAAAATCACTGACGGGGACGTTCAAAAACACATTAATGCTCAAAAGGTCTACACTTAGACAAAATTAGGATCATTTAAAATTTCAACTTTACGTGCTTGATCCTATAACTTCAAAAACCCTAAACGACAATTAGGCATGATCAAAAATCCGAGACTCAGGCACGGGAACTCAAAATTGCCCACTATGTTGCCAAAACCCTAAACTAACCAACGCGGAAAGCAGGAAAAGAGGGGGTACCTGTTTGCAATGGGGCGATGTGTGAAAAGGTCACAACAATTAGTCATTTAGCTTTTTAGTTCGTCATCTTAGTTGTTGACTTATTTAGCTTTTTAGTTCATTTAGTCTTTTAAGTGAAACTATTGCTTCTTTTATAAGAACACATAGTTTGCTTTTTAGCTTTATTTAGCGTTTTAGCTTCATGTTGAAGCTTTATATTAACGGTTCGTTCTTTTTAGAACACCGTCTTGTAATTCCTTTATATACAGTTGTATGTTCGTAATTAGTTAATCGGCTTATTCAATTATTTTTCAGCTTTCACTTGACTATATAAGCTCTTAAATTGGACTCTGCACTCGTTACAACTCCAAGTAAAAGCCCCACCTCCTAGGAGATGATTGAATATCGTAACATGTTGCCATAGAGTAGATGCTTGATCATATTTAAAATGTTTGTTTGTCACAATGCTCACTGAACTTGTACTAGTGGCTTTTCCAAATAAATTGCAATTTGCTGTTATAAGAAATTATAAAATTTTAAATAAAATAAAAATAAAAATGCAACCCTACAATATGTATAAAGTGATTAAAGTTCAAAACAAACACCAAAAAACATTGTAAAAAGCTGTTGAAATTTTATTTTTCCCAGAAAACTTGTTTATTTTTAACTTGAAAAATTCATTAAAAAACTAAAATAATTAGTTAAAAAAACTTACCTTAAATGAATAGATCTCCTTTGTGCAAGCTATATTCACTCCCCTGGCACTTTGTGATTGTTCTCCTTTAGAAGAAACCAGCCTGCCTTTAAAAATGCAAAAATGACTTTAACAAGAATGAGATTTTGTGAAATGGAGTTGTTTTTGTAAAATGAGGGGTGAGTTTTAGGTAAAATAGCTTTTAGTTTTTTTTTCAATATTTTTTGGTTTAAAAAATGTTTTTTGATTTGGTTTTGGTGGTCGTTTCTATTGGCATGCCTGCAAGAGCACTTTGGAGCAGCTAGGGAGTGTCCAGTCACTCCAGACAAACTCCTGTTGCCGATCCCACTTCTGGCTTGCTTGGATATGTGTCCAGGACCCTATATAGCTGAAACCGACAACTTAGATAATATGTCAAGCTTTCTTTAATAGTTCCAACAAGACCTACTAATAACTTAAGTTTTTCCTTATGGTTTCTTCTCCTCCTTCCACTTCACTCCTTTGACCTCTACATCTCTTTAAAATGGCCTCATGTCTCTACTTTAGCTTTCATGATCCTTTCCTAGTCAACACCTCCCTCATCCCTCATCATCCCTTATCCTCTTCTAAACACTATTTATTCAACACAACTCTGTTTCACCTTCTGTTTCCTGTCTGCCTCTTAGCATCCACACCCTTTTGTATGTTCATCCTCTTGTTTACTTCATATCCACCCTTCCCTCGCATTTGTTTTCCTTTCTTCTTACCCGACACATTTCTTTCACATTTTTACCTTCAACCATGAGATGTGGCCATGTTACTCTAATTGACTCTTTTAAACGGTCTTTAAGCTCTTGCATGAGTCAATTCAGCGATTTTCTCTGGTCAGTGAATCTTAACAGATCTTTCTCCCTTGCTCACAATGCCAATGCTCCCACATCATCTTGGGCACTTTTTTCTCCTATTTTCTCATACAAAAACTGAAGAATCATAATGATATTTAAGTCAGTGACTGACAATGATCTATTGGGTTTCTGAAGGAATTCTAAAGGAATTTGCACTCCATGTTAATGTACAAGCAAGGTAAAGGATTCAAGGAACCCATCAAATTTTTTGTTAATTAACTCATATAAATGGTTATCATGCACCATTCATACATTTTAACTCAAAAAGGGATCCATCATGATCTTTTATTAATCCATAGTACCACCTTTATCATTAAAACCATAGATGAAAAACTCGGATTTTGCAATAACTCGGCGAGGCCAAAAAAATTTAAAAACTCGGGACTCGCCAAAACTCGGCAAAAAACTCGGCAAAACTCGGCAACTTTATCGAACATTTGAAAATACATTTTTTTTTAATATATAATTCAAAAACACACATTTACACCAAATTTGTATAACATATATGATTTCCATGATATATAAATCAAATTTTTTTGGTAATACATAGCAACAAATGCAAGTATCATAGCATAAACCAAAAACCAAGTGCAACATATGTATAAGAGTTCAATACATATCAACGTTTCATAGTGACAGTCTCATAGAGTTATAGAGTCATAGACCACAAAACAAGAACCTCTGAAATTCTGATTACATATCAAGTTCAAAGTTTGGTATCAATGAAATTATGAAAATAAGAAATCATAAATTGCGTCTACGACTAAAGCTCAAAATAGATTGTGGCCGCTGGGTGGGTGGTGCTGAAGTAGTGGCAACATCCTCAACACTAACAGGTGCCTCTTCTGCATGATCAACCTCCTGCTCCTCCTCACGTGCTGCCACTTCCGCATCCCATTCCTCTCCTGCCCTCTCCAACTCACTCAGCTGCTCATTAGTAAGGAATGGATCCAAATCATTATCAACATCATCAGGAGAAGCAACCCATTCTGCTGCATATGGATCAATGTCATCCAAGTCAAGTGCTTCATGTGAATCTTGCCCTAGCACCTTCTTCTCATGTAATCGAATGTTGTACCGCACATAGACAAGATCATTCAAGCGTTGTTGAGTCAACCTATTGCGCTTTTTTGTGTGGATGTTCTCAAAAACACTCCAGTTGCGCTCACAACCAGAAGCACTACAAGGCTGTGATAATATGCGGATGGCAAGCTTTTGAAGATTAGGCGTTGTGGCACCATAATCTTCCCACCACAAATCTGCAAGGATACAAAATGTGATTTATAACTTGTAAAGATTTCAATAATCTTAAAGAGAGAAATAAATGGTAAAAATTAAACATATGTTTTTTTTTACCTGGTCGTAAGGTGGCTCTCCTACGTTTGCAATCAGGTGAAGAAAACAATTCCCCTAAGGCCTTCTTATAACTCTGCAACTCATCAAGTATCAGGTCTCGAAGGATCTCATCATCAACTAATCTCCGAATGCATGTGTCAAGGCCAATTCTAACCTCTGCATCTGCTTTGAAACTCGGAGAGTAAAAAAACTTGGGATTCAAGAAGTAGGCAGCAGCATGAATATGTTGGTGGAGTTGATGGTTCCACCTCCGATCAATTATGTGCCATATGGGTTCATACTTGGTCTTGTTTGACCCATACAAGTGTTGAATCGCCTCTTTGGCCTTATCCATGGCCTCATATAGATACCCCATGGAGTTATGATCCCCATCCACCATTCGTAGCACCCTCACCAACGGTTCCGACACCTAGATATAAAAAATCTAACAAAATCAGCAGATTGAAATATTAGAAAATTAAATAATAAATCATCAATTAAAGTTTCAAAACTTACATTGATGATCTCCTCCACCATCTTGGCAAAATTAGTATCAAAAATGGCAATCACAACCTTCTCTGCTTCAGGCTTTGTAGCATAAGGACTCCCCAACCATCTTTCACTCACGAACATCCGCTTCAGGTTGGGCAATGTAGCAAGTATGCTCTGCAAGGTGAGGAAATTGGTAGCAAAGCGTGTGACCCCCGACCGCACAAGATCCTTACCTTCAGTGTGTTCTCTCATAAGATTCAGGACCCATGTGTGATTGTAGATGTATTTGGTGATATTCCTTCCATCTTCAACCACTTTCTTTACCCAACTTAGTTTCCCTATGTCCTCAAGGAGCAAGTCAAGACAATGGGCAGCACAAGGGCTCCAAAATAATGTCGGATGTCTAGCCATTAGAAGTTTGCCGGCTGCCACATATGCAGCTGCATTATCAGTCACAACTTGGATGACATTCTGCACTCCCACATCCATCACCACTTCATCCAACATGTTGCACAAGGTCTCCGCATTCTTCACTTCATTGGAGGCATCAATTGATTTTAAAAATACTAACTGTCCTCCTGAAGCAACTAGAAAGTTGATGAGTGTCCTGTTCCTACCATCTGTCCATCCATTAGAAAGAATGGTGCAGCCATTCTTTTCCCAAATAGTCCTTTGCTCTTCCACTAATGCATGAGTGTTTTGGACCTCATCCTGCAATAACGGTCCACTTACCTCGTAACGGCTTGGGGATTTGAACCCCTTACCTGCCACAGTCAACGCGGTGACCAATTGGTCCCAAGATGGACTAGAAATAGCATTGAACGGAACATCGTTGTAGATAAAAAATCTAGCACACGCCACCTTGGCTTGTTGGTGAGCCTCTTTATTCCATGCAGTGCCAAGCAATCCAGGTTGTGCACTAGGAGTGTTACGTGGAATAAAGAAGTTTTCCATGTTGCTGTCCAAAGTTCCCTTTGCTCGTATCCGTGGCCCAAGGGAAGAACCAGATGTCCCCACATCTGTATGTGACCCCATGGAACTCAAATCTGCCCTTGGGGCTGCCATTGCCTCTGCTGTTCTCTTTTTTGTTGCCTTCCTTTGATCATATGCTTCAAGTGTTGCTATTGCATCTCTCGTAGCCTCTTCAGTACATTCCGTACAGCTTGTGGTATCTCGGCATTGAATTTTTGCAAGGTGATATTTGAACCTATTAATGCCACCTTTTACAATTTTTTTGCAATGGTTGCAAAAAACATCTCCTCGTTTTGGACCTGGTCTCCCATGTTTCCAACAAGGGTCTCTCTTTTTGCCACCAACTTTAACTGTAGAAGTTGAATCCATTTTCTTTCAAAAAGATGTGGAAAAGAACCTAGCAAAAGAGAGGCAACATTTAGAGATAAATAACATTGTTACCAAAAAAAATCACAAACATCCAAAAATTACAATGACTGTATAACTGTATTTATTTACAGTCAAATTAGATGACTCTCTAAAATTAAAATTTTTAATTGGTTGTGTATTTTTTTAAGTTTTTAACTTCAAATTTAAATTTAAATGAAATACTTTAATACACATTGACATTACACAGTTGACAGTCATTTCAAATGACTATGAGTATTTCACAATTGACTGTGTAATACACAGTCATTAATTACAATGTACATTAATGATTAATGTATTACACAGTCATCAGTCATTTGAAAATGACTATGTATTACACAGTCATTTCAAAATTTCAAATGACCGTGTATTACACAGTCATCAGTCATTTGAAAATGACTGTGTATTACACAGTCATCAGTCATTTGAAATTTTGAAATGACTGTAATGACTGTGTATTACACAGTCATTTGAAAATGACTGTGTAATACACAGTCATTTCTCATTTGAAATGACTGTAATGACTGTGTATTACACAGTCATTTGAAAATGACTGTGTAATACACAGTCATTTGGAAATGACTGTGTATTACACAGTCATTTCAAATGACTGATGACTGTGTAATACACAGTCATTTGAAAATGAATGTGTATTACACAGTCATTTGAAATGACTGTGACTGTGTAATGATGACTGTGTAATACACAGTCATTTGAAATGACTGTGACTGTGTAATGATGACTGTGTAACACACAGTCATTTGAAAATTTGAAATGACTGTGTATTACACAGTCATTTGAAAATTGAAATGACTGTGACTGTGTAATACACAGTCATTTGAAATGACTGTGACTGTGTAATGATGACTGTGTAATACACAGTCATTTGAAAATTTGAAATGACTGTGTATTACACAGTCATTTGAAAATTGAAATGACTGTGATTGTGTAATGATGACTGTGTAATACACAGTCATTTGAAAATTTGAAATGACTGTGTATTACAGTCATTTGAAATGACTGTGACTGTGTAATACACAGTCATTTTCAAATGACTGTGTATTACACAGTCATTTCAAATGACTGATGACTGTGTAATACACAGTCATTTGAAATGACTGTAAATTGTAATTACTAATTACTAATGATTGTGTATTACACAGTCATTTGAAATGACTGTGACTGTGTAATACACAGTCATTTGAAATGACTAAGACTGTGTAATACACAGTCATTTTCAAATGACTGTGTATTACACAGTCTTAGTCATTCGAAATAAAACAATACAAAAAGATACCTGGTTGTGCGTGCAAATGCAAACAATACAGTCATTTTGATTGTGTAATACACAGTCATTTCAAATGACTGTGTATTACACAGTCAAAATGACTGTGTATTCGAAATAAAACAATACAAAAAGATACCTGGTCGTGCGTGCAAATGCAAACAATACAGTCATTTTGACTGTGTATTCGAAATAAAACAATACAAAAAGATACCTGGTCGTGCGTGCAAATGCAAACAATACAGTCATTTTGACTGTGTAATACACAGTCATTTCAAATGACTGTGTATTACACAGTCAAAATGACTGTGTATTCGAAATGAAACAATACAAAAAGATACCTGGTCGTGCGTGCAAATGCAAACCCTATGCAAATCGCGTGGCGTTTTTTGCCTTCCGGAGTCGCGCGAGCCGCGAAATGGAATAAAGACTTCGGTTTTTTTTTTGCCTGCGACTTAAGTCGCGTTTTTCTCGCATTTTGTGCCACGTTTCGGGCGGGTTTTGGCCATTAACGGCGATTATTTGCCAAAAAAATCGCGGCGAGTATATAAAAAAATCGCCCCGAGTATTTCCGCGATTAACTCGCGCGGGATTATGGATCGCGATTACTCGCGAGTTTTTGAATTGCTCGCCGAGTTTTTCATCTATGATTAAAACAACACATGGAGAATTATCACACTCATATAAGCTCACACTAAAAACTCTCACAGCCCAACACCTTGTTAGCCCTGGCTAATGCTCATTGTGCTTCTGTTCTTTGTGCGAACTCCCATGACAACTCTTTGCAAAGTCATTAACGCCCAAATTAATGAGACTGAGAATGGAAAACAGTGACAATATTGACTACTACAGTGATGATGAATGATGGCTGTTTGCTTATGAATATTTGTCCCTTGAAGGTGTGCCTTTCAAATGTAGCTAAGCTGTAGGATTCTTATATCAGACATATCAGCAAACAATCTTCTACCTCACATCATCTTATGACGATAATATTGGAAGTCTCTGTAATAATCATTAAACCAAAGACCCTATAAAGACTCAAAGATCATAATTTCTTGCCTAGAATTCTCGTCAAGCACCTCCTGATATGATGGCATTTGGTCTTATGATGAGCCTCAGGATCCTTGCCAAGGATATAAAGGCAGATGAACACAGAAATATAGCACTCATCCAGATGTAATGGTATACTAAAAAAAACTATTCAACTCCTCTCAACATTTTAATACAAAACCTACTCCTCACCCCCATGCTTCACAGATCCCAAATTACAAGGGTTTATACCCTTGAGGAGTTATGTCTACTCTTCAATTCCATGCTACAATAGCACCTTCCACCTAATTACCCTTGAAGGGAGTCCTGACTTTGTTAAACAACAAACTCATTATGGTACCCCACAGTTTATTGGGTTCTTGGATTCCCTTCATATTTAATTTTTTTTATAACCTTATGCACAATTCCCCACACTCCCAAGATCCTCACCAATCTTTAAAGCTTCCATTGTTGGTTTTTTCACAGAAGTTAGTGACAAAAGAATGAAGGCATTCAACATGGCTTTGAGTAACCAGATTGTTGTGGGTTGCAACCAGTTCCAACAGCACTGTGTTAACATTCTAGAAGATATTATCTGCAGAGATCCTGCTAATAGGAGGTATGCACAGCCTAGCCAGGAATTTGGGTACTACTCATTCCCCAATTAAAGTACATAGTACACCTCTGCAAGCTCAATCTACAGATGGCACTCCACCTCACATCAACCATCTGCATCCTGCATCGCAAATTTATCAGGTTCACCGTTTTGGGATTCTGCAGCGAATCTGAGGATCTTTCAACCTACTCATAAAGTTGGATTTAGAAACCAGCCTTTATTTTGTTTAGTGTTGTTTTAATTATCTACGACATAACAATTTTTTCTCTCTGTCTTGCTTAAGACAGCTAGCATGTGTGTAACATCTGTCTGCTGCTGTTTTTCTTCCTCTATGCTCAATAAATTCTCTACTCTATGTGTCCAGTGAGGCTCTCATGTGGAAGTTTGGTAACCCATCTTTTAATTAATACATATTTGCCTTACCTATCTTACTGGCAGTGTTTACCTTTGTATCCGAGGTATACTTTAAGAGATAATAGCATGACTTTCCTTCATACAGATAAAATGTTCATGCCCTTTTTTACACCTAGCCACAACCAGAAATGAGTGTAATTCCAATACTCAGGCCATATTTGGTTCTCATTGCATTGCTTGATCTCAGGAGATTCATAAGCATGAACCTGTCCTTACAAGAGCCATTAATATGGGACTAGTTCCAGTATGCTTGATCAATCCACCAATGATGTTGAAACCCAGGGGGATGCTTTACAGGAGGAAGATACAGCCCCCAATGTTATGTGAAAAGCCTCCAGCATTTGGATGTCAAGAAATTGGGGAATCATGAAAACCAAATACCTCTCTTAGGAGAGACTGCATTGTGCAGTCGAATTCCTATGCCAAGAAACAGGGAGTGTATTCAACAACTGATGCATTTGTTGTAAGATCCAATCGAACACTTGTTTTAGGAGGTCATACAATGGAAGTAGCACAAAATAGGCCTCATAAGCATCGGCACCCTCAAGCAGGCAGTTTTAGCACCACCAAATGCCTGACCACTGATTGGAATGCTCCAACCTACTGACATATCACACAAATACATGGGATCCTATGGAGGTTGGTGAGGGATCTGATCCAAAGAAATAGGGCCCTGTGGGACACAAGAATAACATTCGTGCTCAGGAGTTTCTACGAAGTAAAATCTCTACGACTACACAGATTTTGCACAAAAAGACAACAGGGCTTTTTGTAAGTTTCTTAGTATCTTTCATATCTTCAGTCCCATATGTTCTATTGGTAGCCTGTTAGTTTTTCTCTTGCTATTTTTGGACGATACAGTAGGATCTGATAGATGAGAGACAGCTGATCTTTCAAGATCACTTTCCAAAGCTGAGACAGTTATAGCTGCTCATAATTATTTCTTTATATCTTTCTATATATATATATAGCCCTTGGAACTAATGTGGAGCTGTGTGCTTCAAAATGCTTTTTGTTTGTAAGGGATATTTAGGGTATCTGCCTTCGAGTAAATACTATCGTTGGTCCATTGATGTCAAGTTTGGCATATGCAAATAAGATCTCTTTTTTTTTGGATTGTGAGAGGCAAAAATTACATATGCTGTTGCTCTTATTCAAGCTTTTAACAATCGTTTATAAGTGCAGTGATTGTAGTTGTTAACTAATTGTGTATACGATAGAGTACTTTGTTTTAATTGTATTCCTAACAATAATTAAAAGCATTAAAGTGTCTGCTAGAACCTCAGTATTTACGGTTTTCCTGACAACTACAATATGATTCTACAAGTAACATTATTCCTATAATTTGCAGTCATACTATCATCTTTGAATTTTAAAAAAAATATATACTTATTGTGTTTAATGTGGGTGCCTAATTCAGCCTTATCGTTTTGACATTGAACAGCTTATGAATTATCTAAGAAGGAAGGGAAGGTTGGAACCCCTGAGCGACCTTTGTCTGATCTTGGGTTTTTGAGTTACAGAGGATATTGGACAAGGGTTCTTCTTGATATTTTGAAGAAACATAGGGGTAATATATCAATCAAGGTATGAATTGTGATATTCTTATGTTTTAACTATTATTAAGTAATGCAAATGCATTTCAGGAGCTCTGCATTGATTCATCCTTGATCCGTATAATCTTATTCTAGGAACTAAGTGATATGACAGCTATCAAGGTAGAAGATGTTATCAGTACGCTGCAGGTTCTAGATCTTATTCAGTATCGAAAAGGACAACATGTTATTTGTGCCGATCCCAAGGTTTTAGATCGTCACTTGAAAGCTGCTGGTGTTGCTGGTTTGGAAGTTGATGTTTCTAAGCTCATCTGGACTCCCTACAAAGAACAATGTGGATAAATTTTTAATCTCATTGGCAGTAATTTCTTTTATCAAAATTCTTTGTGAAAAGGCATTTTGTACAAGAATATCAGTTTCTTGTGCATCCTCTTGATGGGGAGTGTGTGAAAATTATTTCTGCTTAGAACATTTGTAATATTGTTTCTGTTTGTCATCTGCCATGCTCCTAATGTGAGGAATGCACCTTTTGATTTAGTGAAAGGCTAAAAGTCTGATCTTGGCAGTATGCGATAGTTTGTTGTCATTTAGGGTTGATTTAAATAACATTGTAGCATACAGATACATTGGTTTAGGGAAAATTGTATTTGCCCTTTATTTTAACAGCGATGATTGAATTCTATTCTACTGAACAAGGATTAAAAAGAAACGTTTCCTTTTAAAATGAAATTATACGATTCGACAGCAGTATTCCTTTAAATGTTATTCTGTTCTCGTTAGAAATTCCAGTCTTATGTTTTCAAACTATATTTCAATATACTCTATCAGAGGTAGATGCTTCACCCCCGGGTTGAGTTCTATTCTACTGAACAAGGATGAAAAAGAAACGTTTCCTTTTAAAATGAATGATACGATTCAACAGCAGTATTCCTTTAAATGTCATTCTGGTCTCGTTAGAAATTTCAGTCTTATGTTTTCAAAATACTCTATCAGAGGTAGAGGCTTCACCCCAGGGTTGGATTGTTCGTTGAACCTCCTTCCTTCATTCACCCTCGATTGATTGTTGAGAAAGGAAGGCCCACACAATTGATTGATTGGCTGTCCTAACTAAGGCCTGGGGAGGAGCCATCCTTCGTTTCTATCCAGTTACCCGGCTGTTACCATCTCCTTCATTAGCGAGATCTCCCCCAGTGAGAAGAGCTTCCCATCTCCTTCTCCTACCCACACCCCCTCATTGGATTGTTCGGAAGGAAGGCACTACCCACCCTTTATAGTTCCTTAACTACAGCCCCACTGACCGTTATTAACGAGGGAGGGAGGCAGCTTATCCATCCTCACCCCCGGGTTATATCAGTTAATAGAGTTTTCTGAGAGCTTTTTTAAAATCAGGTGTCCGATGCTTCCACATTAATTTCAAATCTACTTGGAAATGTATTCTGGTGCATCATTAGCAGAGCTTGCAACTAACACATTAATTTGAATGACCTAAAGCTGAAACACATGAAATACCAGTTGCTTTCACTGTTCTTTTGTCTATAGAGCTTATAAACTCAAATAACATCACAATTTAAGATCCTTTTAATTGTGAGCGATGCAAGAATAGCCTTGGGAGTCAAAATTCCTTACAGGTAAAACATTTAAATCGTTTTTATTCTGAAGGTTATTTTCAATCGCATCATATTCATACTTTTGTTTTCTTTTGTTAGGTTTGATTCCAGTGCCATTGCTCTTGCACAAAATGAGTGTGTATAACGAGCTAATCGCATGTTAATATTTTCATGTGTTCAACCACAAGACAATGGGTTTAGTACAAGCAGAGACTTTGATTTGATGTTACAGAGATATTGAGTACCTTGGCGTTCACTAATGCCATGATCTCATGCGACTACACAAAGTAGATTTGTTGTGTGAATTTGAGCAGCATGGTTGGTTTCATGCAAATTAGTGTGAAGGATAATTGAGAATCATTTCCTATCATCATAGAGCAGTTACATTTCAAGATTGAAATTATGCCGTGAAAAATGGCAGGCCTAAAGTTTTTGATAATAAAGCAGCTGAAACAAGGGGGCTGACTTGGAATACACAGTAAGTCTCAGAGAGAGCATAACCAACACACACAGCTGCCAAACGGCAGTCAGCTAATCCCTAACTTAATCATCAAAAACAAAAACCAACTGCAGCTATAGGATAACCCAAGATTGATAACAATCTCGTCCATATAGCAACTTAAACAACAGATAATTAAAAAAAAACTAACCTTAAACCATCTATCCATAGAGTTAAGCATATTGTTCAGACTATAAAAACTAAAGAAAGTAGAAAGAGTCTTGATAAGCCTCATATGGCCGATAAATAAATTAAATTTAATAGGGATCCAGTTGATCCAACAACTAAAACTATAACAAAAAAGGAAAGCATCAACCATTAGTCATTTTTTCCAACTCCCATGTGTTGGGAGAGCAGAAGTCTGGTCCAATCTTCAGCCAGGAATTCAAACAGTTCATTTGTAGTGTCACCTTCGAGCCCACCTTGTTTCGCTTTTTCTTGGTGCAACAGGCACATTGAAGTGGCCGAGGAGTGCATGACTTTAATGGCAAATTTCGCAATTTTGCTAACATGGGAATCCAGATAGTCCAGCTTCTTCACACTGTTTAGGTCCTCGGAGATAACATTACATCCTGCACAATGCACCACCTCCTCCTTCTCTCCACCTTCAACAACAGTCTGACCGCCCTCAGACTTCCTTCCGTCCTCCTCAGAGATCTGATTATGCGGGGGGTGGGGGGGTGGGGGGGTGGGGAGTGGGGAGTGGCAGAAGAAGGGGAGATGTTCTTATTATCATCCTTAACAATCTCTGAGTCAGGGGCGTTGGTATCCAGCTTGGAAGACTCCGAGCCCTTCGTGACCTCCATATCATCTTCAGCCTTATCACTTTCTGCCTTCTCAGAATCTTCCTCACCCTCATTGGTATAGTTCTTCCTCAACAATTTGTTTCATACGAGGTTTACCAACAAATTTGTTGGACCTTCGAGGGGTCACATTGTCCTCCGTGTCACACTCAATTAATAGGGTCTTAGGTTCTTTCCTGAGTTTTTTGGAGGTAGCTTATTGCTTTTATTTTTCTCCCCAATTTTTGAGGGAAATGAGAGGGGCGTGGTCAGGGGATTGACAAGGCCTAAAGTTATGTGGCAATTGCATTATGAAAATGTCCTCCAATTTTTCCTTTCTAATTCTTACCTTCAAAGTTTTCGTTATTAATGCTATTCATATGGTTCATTTTTTATATTCAAAATATAAGTTTAAAATAAACAGTAAAATAAAATAGTTATGTGACAACTAACTCCACAAAGGACACTTCAAAAATTTCAGCGGTGGAGGTAAAACAATATTAGCAGCTGCATGGTACCGTGGCCTAAGGCATCACTAATTAATAGGTTATTTATTTATTAATTTTTTTAATGTACACTTGCATCTTACCAAGTGTGATAAATAGAGTTTTCTAGTTTTGTTTGTATTTACACAAATCATAGTTATTACTCTTGGACTTCAGAATATGTCTTAATGTCAAACAATAATGTTAGGTGTAAACTTTAGCTAGTTGTAATTAAAGCGAATAAGAATTACTACCTAAGTTGTAAGTGAGGTTCTAGTTGTAATTACAGCGAATAAGAATTACTACCTAAGTTGTAACTAAGGTTCAAGGTTTAAATATATTATCTAGAGTAATGTTTAATTGGTAAGTGTCGAATTATTTCACTTGTGATTAAAAGGTTTTTTTTTTTTGTAGATTTGAACTCAGCATCATCTGAATGAATGACTACAACATGAACGTTGCCATTAAACCAAGTTTCAGATGTATGAAAATGATATCAACATTTATTGAGAAGGGATTTCATAATTTATATATTATGATTAATTATAGTATGTAGAACCCCAATATTGATTGTCTTATCACTTACAATAATTGAATTTCTTTGATCTTACAACAATTAAATTTATTGTTAAATAAAGAACAGTAAACAAATGTCAATATTTTACTGAAATCTTTAATGATTAAAATAAATTAAGTAATTAGTACCTATCAGTTTTTGAAATACAATAACATTTTTTCTTGTAAAAGAAAGGTAGTACATTTTTTTAATTATTATTTTTAAAAGGAGGGTGTGCACAAAGGACAAAGAAGTGCATGGTGTGAGTATTAGGATTTAAACCATAGAAGAGTACCATACTTTAGTCTCAACATTTGAGTTATATTTATTTCAAACATAAAAGGTACAATTAAGGTGTCAATTGATTTGAGATGTCAATTCTTTTTAGGAGGACAATGTCAAGATAGAAAGTCATTAAAACATTATTTTAAAATTTTTTTTGGGAATGGTTTTGGAATAGATTGTACATCAAATTTTGGTATTAAGTATTTTTCTAATAATAGACAAATGAACAAATCAAAGTGGTCAACCATATATACACTTTAAAAGATCTCAAAATTTGAAATTTGATTTAGGTAAATTGTTGGGTTTGAATAACCTTGCATCACCCAAAAAAACTGTCTGTAGTTCTTAGTGTGAGTTTATCTTAAACATGTTTTGTGTTGTGGTACTTTGTTTGTGCACAAGCTTAAATCAAACTCTTATATTGTTTATGTTGAGTAGTTGTGGTGTCTCACATAACCTATGCTCATTGGAATAGGGTTCCTTTTTATACACCTATATCAACAAAGAGCCTTGTGCTTCATGAGGTACCAAGGCACTTGTTAGATTTTTAAAGGTAGTCATTTTGTCATAATGCATTTGTTAGATGTCATCAATTAGAGTTTTTGATGGCCTATTAGTTGTGGAAGGTCGAATGGATATATATTCAATTTTATTAAGAAATGAAAAATTCTTATTGTAGACAACACCTTGTTGATTGGATTTCCTCTTGACTGAGCACTTATGATTATGACCTTATTCAATGCTACATGGCAAATCGAGTTGTTTATGCTGCTATATTAGGAGATGCCTTGATCATTTCAGGGTTAAGATTCTTTTGGCAAGAAAATTATGTTTTGGATAGAGCTTATGGTTGATTATATTTGCAAACATATCTCTCAAAGGGATCGATTAGTATAATGTGTTAGGGTTTCACATTTTGGCATCTAGTATATAATTTTCAATGCTTTCTTGTTTAATTTGCATTGTTCTTCTTATTTTGCTTCTAATTTGTTCTTTGCATGCCAATTCAATGATTCATTCAACCCATGAATGCTATTGCACTAGTTTGGTATTGAAGTAAGTTGTTGAGTCTTAGAGATGAGCTTGCAAGAGTTTTATTAAGCTAAGCATTTGTGTGAAGTTTTCACATTGTATGAGAATAGAAGATTGCTTATAAAGTAAGAAGAGCAGGCTAAAGAGACTAGTAAGTGGCTCATGCTATATATTTGGTATATTTATTTAAGCTTAGCATGAGGTCATTGAAACTACATAAATAAGAGGTATTGTGGTGACTAAGGACATCAATGATAATAATAGAGCTCATGATGTGTCATGGATGGAGACCATGTTGAGAACATCATAACAAAGAAAATATTTACTTTCATCTTCCGAAAGGTTAGAAGCAAGTTGAGGTTTGATCTCCTAAGCCACTCAAAAAGCTTAAATAACTTAGATTGATAAGAGTTGATTGATTTGATTAACAATTTGAAGAGGTTTTCAAAGTTTGATGAAGTTGATGGCTTGCAAAGAATCAAGAATTCTAGTACAAGTTTGAAAATGCATATAGGTGGTGGGACTTGATATAGAAGAGTTATTTTTGGAAGGATAAGTGCAATTTTTTGTAGTGGGATCACATTTTGGCTAAAATCAAGTGGAAGCTTTTGTTGACTATGTGTTGATCATGTGGGAAAAAATATAAAGTGTCTAGGTATGTGAATAGATGTGCATCTGAATCCAAGATAAGATGTGCTTACTTATTCTTTGGATAATTAAGGAAGCCTTCTAGTTATCACTCAAGAAAAATGACAAGTTGTTTTACAAATAAATGATCATACACAAGAATAATACAAGAAAGGATGAAAGGATCAAATTGATTGTAGGAAGGCATACTTTTGTGTGAAGTAGCCAATGGAGCCACATAGAGTGTGAATCATGATAAAATATTTAATTGAGGTGGAGGAAAAAGATAGGGCCATGGAAAAGGCTTCATTGGGATTCTCTTTAGATATGTGAAAGTAGGTTACCATGTCTGAGTCCCTAGATGTCACACAAGAGCAATGCCACCTAGAGAATGATGTGCATGTTGTGTAGGTTGAAGTGTGTGATGGGCATAAGAATACCTTCACCATTAGGAAGGATGAGAGGAAGCTTGAGATGTTTTCCATGGAGGAAGAAGAATCATCCGCACACAAGGGGCAATATTTTACTATCGTCAACAAGGAGTTTCTTAAGGAGGTGGAAAACTTGTATGACTTTTTAGGATAATAGATGCCATTCTCCTAGCAATCTCAAAGTCCTATTTTTTAATTATAAATGATAAATAATATCTTGAACCTAACTTGAAACAAGTCTTGACCATAAAGTTTATCCTACTATATACTATTATGTGATATTATAAATAACGGGTGCCATTTATTTTGTCTATCCTACAATACCATAAGTTGAAAAAGTCTCGACCATAAAGGCTAGAGCTCTAATGTTATAAATTATGCATGGGTTCCAAGCATAAATGTCTACCTAACTATGTCTATAATTCACCCCAATAAATCATGTTTGACATATAGGATGTTCTATCTCAAAATACAAATATGAAAACATCATGGATACATGATATGCTAGGGAGAAAACCAAATTGATAAGCAACTAAACATATCTACTTCACAATATCAAATGATTCAATAAACAAAGTGCAAACTTAGCACCTTTTCTATAGAAAGTAGGCTCTTATAAAGTTCCACTCATTTTTTAAATCAATAATAGATAAGTGCAAATTCAATCTCTTAAGAGTCAAATGTACTTTTAGTGACCCTACGAAACTAACAAATATTCTTGAATGTAAACTACATCCTTGATCCTATTTCAACTTGAGGGACTCATGCATGGTTGACTATATAGGACTTAAGATGGTGTGTTTCCTATGGAGCTATGGTGTTTATTATTAAATACAAAGTTAACAAGATATAAATAGTCCTCCCACCTGATTGTTGGTCCATCACATACATTTAAAGCACATCTTCTAATATTTTATTCAATCACTTAGTCTAACTATTGTTAGTAGGTGAATCTAAATTTGAGCTCAATGCCCAATAAATGTTGTAATGACATCTCTAAAAAAAAATTAACATGTTATTATGATCTATAATAACATTATGAGGAACTCCTTGCAAATGGGAGAAACCCTCCATGTAGACCACTAATCTAGCATTATACACAATGTTCCCATGGGTGAATTTTGTAATTATGTTAACCATTACTATGATGGAAGATATGAGAAATAAATTATAAAATTCATTAATATAATGTCCCACCTTAACTCAAAAATAATATAAATATAGTAATCTTGCAATATAATAGGGATTTTCCTCCACTCTTTGAAACTCAAGGCAACAAGAAAAAATCAATAATGTTGTACCTCGTAATTTCCCAATAATACGATTTCCAAAGGTCAAAATGCATCTTCTTCACACTAGGATGTGTTATATAGGATACATAATGTGTGTTAGAGAGCACAAGTATAACTTGTATGGCATGTGAAAACCTATCATCCCCTACCCACTATTGCTCATGCATTTCTATTTTCATTTGAAATCATGTTGAAAATCCACATGGGCATCATGGATGAACTTATTCAAAGATATATTATTATGACATTAATGGTGCCTAAAGATCTATATATAAATAGTGTGGGAAATCCTATGAATGTACTACATACATAGCCAAGGGATGACATGAAGAAGATGTGCTCTAAAAAACTCTTAACAACTGTATTAAATGTAATTCAAGGAAATTAATATATTTTATTTTCTTCAAATCTACATGTGTTTGAATTAAAAATAATTTTTGGGTGCTATTAGATTTGATCTAGCAATTGTAAAGATCCATGAGGTTTATTTTAGCATTTTTGGTAACCTTTTTATCTATTATTGTGAGTGGCATGCGAATATGTGCCCTTTTGTTGAACAATAATTTTGGGTGAGATAAACCTAATTTGAAGTATTATGATGTCAAACCTCGTAAACAACTAGTCTTGTAGGTGTATGAGGAGGTAGGTGAGGTGAAACTACAAAAAATGTGGGAGTTTAAGACTTGTTGGGAATTGTGGGTTAGGAGTTAGGCATCAAGCATACCCTATGATAGGTATACAAGGAAAGAGAAGTTCAAAGGACCAACTTCAATAAAAGGAAATTTTAGTATAAATGGTTAGGGAGTTGGAATCGAGGGGATCGAGAAGAATATACTCATGAAGGGAAAAGTTCAATGGGATGATAAGCATAAAAGAAAATTAGACTTCAGAAGGATGACATGATGGGAGAAGGAAGTCCAAAAGTCTAATATGCATAGAGGAAGTCCACCAGTTTAATAATAAAGAAATGAAAGTAGATGTGGGAAGATTTGTATGCAAGCATTGTAACTTTGACAACTCCAACAATTTGCACACACTTGTACATTTGAACACACAACCTAATGACTTAGACTTAATCTAGTATTTTATCAACTAAAAGACATTATAGGGACACAAATAGTAATAGAAGATAATAGTTGGGAAATTTTCATAATTGAGGATCCACACAAAGATTTCTCAAATCAATTATTAATAATAGGTCAAATAGGATTAAGAGAAAAGGGAAAGGAATAAAGAAATGACATTGCATGATTGAGTCCAAACTTGTAGTAAGGAAAATACTATTACAAATAATATTTACAATGAATTTTAAAATATCGTGACACCAAATTCTCATTACATTAATGCTAGTAAAATATGGTAAGGCAAACTCCTAAGCTGAAATGTTATCATAATTCACCATTTGGAATTTTTCCACTAATGAGGCATTGAGTTACAAATATATGCTACAAATAAGCTCTCTCTTTTGTGATTTACAAAATGACCAACTCAACAAGCTATTGGATGTACAAGATTTGCAACCCTACAAATTGTTTGATGCTTGCAATTGAATGTGAATGGAAAAATGATCATCATTAGGAAAATGAACTACTATTCACAATGATTGGTTTGTTCATTGAATCCTTGTGGTAATTCACTAATAACTAGATGTCATTAATATGGTGTATAAGCCAATTTTACGTCCCATTAAATCTAGTAAAATGGTTAGGAACTTTAACTACCATGTTCATGGAATTGTGACGTTTTTCATCACCCACCATTGTTTTTGAACTCAAATCCACAACATTGGGATACATACGTATTTACATGTAGGAATGACCAATCTGGTGGTTATAGGAGCTATGCCAAAAATTAATGTCACTTCTAGAAAGATCTAGCAAGTTTAGGGCACCATCTAAACTCCTAATAAGGTAATGGAGGTTAGAAAGGAAAATTTGGGATTTCGTTTCAAATTTTGACATTAGAACTAGACACTTGAAATATGGCAAAACAGGTTAAAGGAGGGAATTTAGTACTTTAGAGCCACACCAAACTCTAATAGCATTTTAAAAGGTCTAAAAACCATTTAAAATGTTACTTTTAAGCATCCTAAAACTTGGTAGGGCTTAAATGATTTTATGAACTCATAAACTCACGACTTTTTTACTTGGTGATCTCTTAGCCAAAACTTTGGACTCGTCACAAAGCTTGTTAGTATTTTTGGAGGTTCACAAATCTTAAATGTCTTTTCTACCTTACTTTTTGGCACATTAGCTAGTTTCAAAACCTTTCAAAAGTGTGATAGATAAGACAAGGATTACATGTCATTATTTTTGCAAGTGTAGGGGAGTGGTAGACGTGATCTTGACACTATTGGAATTGAAGAACACTAGGTTGGAGGAATAGGAGGTATGAGATTTTAATGCAAGATGAACATGGGAAGTGGGTGTTGAAATGGAAACATATATTTTAAATTTTATTTCCAAAATTCCATCAAAACTCTATAGAAGGTGAAATAAAGAAAGGAGCCAATATGGGGAATTGTTGAAAAAACTTGTGGGAATGGACATTAAGATGGGATGTCTAGGGGGAGAACTAGATGCCTAGAATTTTTGTTGGACGTTGCACAAGAATAAATGATAACAACAAGAACTAGAAGATTTTATTAGGATTTGATACAAAAGTGCACATTTACACTATACATTTGGTGGAAGACTAAGTGTCCAATAAAATTCCACAAGGAGAGAATTAAGACATGTTGGGAAAAGTGAAATGATGTAAGCTTTTGGAATTTTAATGTGAAATTAGAGGTGAGAATTGAATATGATGAAAAAGGTATAGAAGTTTGGTTAAGATCCAAAACAAAAAAAGAAAATACAATAGGGAAAATAATGAAAAGTTAACAAGAGAAGTGGATTAAGTTTGAATGTTTGACAATGTGAAGAAGTTCGAAAAAGGATAATTAGAATGAATCTAGGAAATGAAAGAAAAGAAGGATGGGATGTCAGGGTGAGGAGTGAAAGGAATTCTATCTAGATAAACATTGAGGTCATACAAACATTTGAAGTAGGGATAAGGGAACATATTGGGAAATGATCTAGAAGTGGATGAGGGTATGGGAGGAAAAACATGTCCGGACATATCAAAATATTGTTAATGAAAAATAGGAAGAGAAATAAAAAGATATAATTGATATACCTGGTAGGGAATGTAAAAAATTCCACTAAAAGTCAACAATTTTGTAGAAGATCAAAAAATGACTAAAAACACCTAGACTTAGATACATTGAGGGTGAAGAACAACAACACTTAGGTAATTGTGATAAACAGGGAATGACTTGAAGATCTATCAGATTGATTACCTATAATGGTGAAAATGAGGCCTAAAGTTACAAAAGAGTTGGGACTCGAGAAAATTTTAACATTATCAAATTGAATCCTAATATGGGTTTAGTTGGGCATAGTGAGAATTTAGATCTCTAGAAGCATATTGTAAAAAGGACATAAAGAGGGTACCAAGATAATGAAACTTAATTATAACTAGCAAGTGTCACAATTACACAAAGACAAAATACATACAAAACAAAATATATACAATTAAGTGTCATTTCTACAACAAATAATAATAAATATATGTTTCCATAAAATAACAAGTCTATGGGATCTTTGGCCAAACTCTTGAGGTACACTAACACATTTGAGGTCATTTTCCGACGAACTATCATCGTAATTCCGACATATTATTGTCGTAGATCTGACGAAACGGCGAAAATTTTTTCGTCACTAAAATTTTGTCGGGTTATTCGACGGATAAATGCTCGACAGAATTCGAATGCCTTCTTTGTCGAAAGTTGATACATAATGTGGTGGTCTAATTTGTTGGAATTCCGATGAAGTAGCCAATCTTTCGATGAACCATGCATTAGGTTTTTCGTCGGAATTCCGACAAAAAAGGGCATTATGCTCTGACAAGAATGGTGCTCCTGTAACAAATTTTTTTGTCGCAGGTACAACATTCCTGCTAGAGCATAGTGCCCTTTTTTCTCAGAATTCCAACAACAAATGCAAGGAAGCTTCGACGGGAATGGTGCACCTGCAACGAAATTTTTTGTCGCAAATACAACATTCCTGTCAAAATATAGTGTCCTTTTTTGTTGAAATTTTGACAACAAATGCAAAGAAGCTCCGACAAGAGTGCTGTGTCTACGATGTAATATTTCATTGCAAATACAACACTCTTGTCGGAGCCTATGTTGGGCATGTCCGTCGGAATTTTGATGAACAAGCTATATTTAAAAAAAAGAAGAAGTTGCCATCAACGAATATAGAGCATTGAAAATATGGAATATGATTTGATAAGCTTTCTCAAATATTGAACTACCCCTATATAACTCCTTACCTCAATGACTAAATAATTATGGTAAACTATACATTCTAATAATATACAAAATCAACAATCCCATATAGTCTAACAATATACAAACACAACCAAGAGAGACTATTTGGGTAATAAAGACCTTGATAAAGCATGGATATGAGAGTGAGGAAAATGACAGAAGTAACATGCAAAGCCCTGATGAAGATAGGTAGCCATTATGCATTCTACTAAAGTAAAATGACTAGTTATAGGTCAGAGATGACGTACAAGGTCATGAAGGGTTAAAGGATGCAGAGATTACAATCATAGTAACACACTAAGATTATAAAGATCTCAAACCACAAAGTGACCTCTCATAGTCCATAAGCAAAGATGTTCATATACAAGGATTGGATAAGAAAAAATTGTAGCAAGTTAATGACAAAGAGTAGAAGCAGTTAACAACTTTACCCAAGTAAGGATTTGATCCAATGCCAAAAGGGCCAAAGGTAGTTACAATGATTAAGGGTTAAAGGGGTACAAGGTTTAGATGAATGAGAACATGATAGTGTCGTAGCAGCAATATGAATAAATATTTGATAGTCCCAAAGTTTGATAGACCTACAATACACAGTCAAAATAGTAACATCATTTAAACAAAAGGACAATTCACAGTTATATAGACTATCAAGAGTATCGGTCACCATTGTCACAAAATGTCAAAGATCAAGCTACATTGATAGTTCAAAGCCTCAACATAGAACCAAGACAATTACGATAAATCCGAAGTCTTGATTAAGGTGCATGATGGTTTCACTTGTCCCACCATTGGTTCCATCACCCTCAAGTTAAAGTTGAATTTAAAAGCTTAGATGTTCCTTTTACCATTATTTCTACCTTAGACCAATTTCATGTGAAGGCGACTCATTTTTTAAGGCAGTGCCCTATTTAGTCCATTAAAATGTTGAAGTTCCCAGTTCAAGGACACGTATAAACTATATTTCATAGTGGGTTCTAGCCCTTGTTTAGACAACTATTTGGTGTATTTGGTGACTCCTAATTGCTAATCTTTGATCTCAGACTTACACAACTATTTGGTGTATTTGGTGACTGCCCTTTTAAAAAGTTAAATGAATATTTGCCTATGTAATCAACAATATGAATATAAACAACAAAATCTATTTTCTGTAATCAACAATATGAATATAAACAACAAAATCTTAATCAAGGACCTTACCTTTGATGGTCTCCACTAAGTAACTTCTTGTGTTGTTGTTCGTGTTGGCTCTATTGGACCCTGCAATTAAGATTCAATACATATTATTCAATAAGATTAATAGTGGAGCATAATGAAATAATGAAAAGTGCATTACCTTATTGAGCTTCTCTTTGTTTCAAGAATAGTTTAATATTCTCTACTTAATAGGTCCAACCATGTGAAGGTGGAAGCTCATTTGACCCTTCCCCCTACTCTAAATTCCCCGTTAACATATAACATTCATTCATTGTTTCATCCATTAATAAAATATAACATTCATTCATTATCACATAACATTCATTAACACATAACATTCATTAACACGTAACATTCATCAACATTCATTAACATTCATTGACAAATAATTACATGCATTAACACATAAAATTCATTCATTAACAAATAATACGATTACAATCATTTTTTTTGAAGCTAAGTAAACACTAAGTGGAGCATCGTTTTCTTCATCATTTTTCCCCTCTTCAGTTGTGCCCTCTGCTCGTGATCTTAATGTATGCTTAGTCCTGTACTCATGACGAGGATGCCTAGGCAAAGGGGTCTCCGCTGCAATAAAAAAGAAATGGGTTAAATTCATAATATTTTTTTATTATTGTTACAAGTATTTCATTAATGTAAAGAACATTACAGCGGTGCTCTTTACTTGATGGGGCCACATCATCTTCGTGGTCATTTTGTCTAGCCTCATCCTCAACATGCTGAACACCCTCTAAATCCTCAGGAGTTGAAACATATTGAAGGTTACATTAATCAATACACCAATTGCAATTAAATTCGTTTAAAGGAATAACAATGGTCCTCTCTATGTGATGGGGTCACATCACATTCCTGATGTTGTCTACCCCGATCATGCTCCACTTGTTCACCACGCTCTACATGCTCGAAAATTTAAAAAAAAAAGGTTACATTAATTACTACACCAATTTAAATTAAAGATGTTTAATTGTATTAATAATTACATAAATTTTTTTGTATAGCACATGAATACCTCCAGTACCGGGATGCACACCACAACCTTCATCATGAGCAAGTTGTGTTCCACCCTTAGCAAGCTACATTCCAATGCCATGTGCATTGTTATCATTGCTTGCTTATTTAAAATAAATATAGTCACTTTATGTTGGAAATTAACATCGAATAGATTATTGCTCAAGTATACAATTTTAAATAATTTTCATTTAGGCTATTTACTTATGTGACAGATGCATTAGAGTCTTTTGTTTTCCCACTCAATTCTCCTAGGCGTTAAGCCATGGCTCCATAGCCTTGCTGGAAGGCAATTTTCATGTCATCTTCTGTGGGCGCTCTATTGAATTCAGAGCCCTGCATTTTTGCTTAATATCATGAATTTTGCTTCTATTGTTTGATTAAAAATAATTGTTTGCAATTTATTATTTTGATGCAATATTTCATTTATTGATACTTACAATTCGTGTGACAACTTTCATATAACCACCAGAGCCAAGTTTGTGTTGCCTGTGACTTTCTATTCTAGCCTTAGTTGCCTTCGATGTGTCGGGAAACCTATGAAAAGTTTGAATTATGTTAGATTATATAAATATAAAGAGTAATTAGTACATAATTACATTGTTAATAGTATCACATACCTTCCTTTGCCGGGTGGTGTATGTCCTTTTCTCTTTTCATCTTTCTCCTTTCCATTTGAAACCAGGTCCTTCCACTCCCTCTCTAGAATCATGGGGGGATGCTCGTACTTTCTATTCTTCTCTAAATGTGTCCTATATTGGTCCCTCACATACTTTAGATATGTGCCAACTTTCTGAAGGACATTGCTTTTGTTGAATGTGTCATTTCCGAACAACACAACCAAACGGTTTATGAGTTCATCTTTTAACTATTGATTTTGGGCATTCCACCATGTATGTATGGTGGGCCCGAAGATGTCCAATGTAATATCATTTAGATGTTTATAAAAACAAATCACCGCCTGCAAAAAAATCATGGGATCATTAGTCCAAAATGTGTCATTTCCGAACAACACAACCAAACGGTTTATGAGTTCATCTTTTAACTATTGATTTTGGGCATTCCACCATGTATGTATGGTGGGCCCGAAGATGTCCAATGTAATATCATTTAGATGTTTATAAAAACAAATCACCGCCTGCAAAAAAATCATGGGATCATTAGTCCAAAATGAGTGATCAATAAGTAAATTACAATTGGACTATATATAATAATTATTTAAAGTACCTAAAACCTTCTCTATCTTTATGGGAACAAGATCACCGGTCACCACAAATGTGACTGACAACGTTCCCGTACTAGTAATATGAGAAGATACAGGAAATGTTACTAAAATATCACCACTAGTGGCCTCTACATCCTCGGGTGCATGTCTTGTTGCACAGGTTGGTGCAATACCTGATGACTGCATGTTGCATGTTGCCGACATTGCAGTCGGCAATATAGGTGCCGAGGATGAGGTTGAATGACGTGGTGAATGCAAAGGCACATGGACAACACCTAAAGATTAATACATTAAATATACAATACAATAAATATAAGAGCAATAACACATTAATAGAAGGACATGATCATGTAAAAATATGAGCTGGTGTATGCACAGAACATGGTCATCACCTGAACTACCTGGAGTACCCTGATCATGGCCACTAGTGTCATGAGGACACAAAAATTCCTGTAAAAATAACATGTACGTATTTTAGTTCATGACATAAAAGAGTATAAAATATAAACCATGAATGGACTTATATTATAATTAAAGATTTCATTACTGCTTACTTGCAAGTTTTGTGCTCTCTATGTCAACTGTTTCACCCTCTCTTATATCTCATAAGTTTGAGGGACTATGAATGACAATTTAAGAATTTATTTATTAATTTTTTTTTTGCGTCTTTCTTATCATTTCAGCAAGGTTTGTGGAATATGCAATGTCATCGTCGCATAATAGTGAGTCCACCTCTGTATCGATGTTTTCAGCTACTACAAGTGCCTTTCCTCGAACATCCATTTGTGAGAAGAATATTAGTAACATTATCAAAATTAATCCAAGACCCTAAAGAAAAGAACATAATAATATAACATTTTGCTTGTATCTAGTTTTTACAATTACAATGAGGTTTACTTGCTCGGTAGAAGTGCCCAGAGCGACATCCCAGTCTGTGCTATGTGTCGGATCAATGTCGTGCTATGACAAAAAATAAATATAAAAAAACATTACCGAAATGAAACCAATAGACTTACCAAAAAAACTTAATAATTGATGCAGAAGCATCCCCGGTTCACAACAATCTTGCATCAACCCAAAACATTTTCTTTTCTGTTTTGTTTCCTATTTGCATTTTTAGTTTTCCTTTCTGTGTCCTGATTTCGACTCACCGGATCCTGTGGAGTTGGATTCTACTTGAAGAATTGATCATGTTTTTTTGCTTTCAAGCCGCATCTCATTTGGATCTCTTTCCAGCAAGATATCGCTACTGGTTTCCATGATAGTTTCTTGTTACCGGTTGCTTGAGACCTATTCTGGTGATCTACCGAAACCTATTCCGAAGCTTGCAGAGCCTTGGATGTTGATCTCGATGTTTCTTGGCATGTGGTCGACCTTCTACATTTCATCCTTTGGATTTTCTGGAGGAATCTCTTGGTAGAAGCCGACCTTGTTCATTTTGCACGTTAGGTCTTGTTCTTCGGGTTTTGATCCTTTTTGGGTTGACCAGATCCTTTGGATCGATATATATATTTGTAATCATGCTTTAGATTGCAATCAATTGGAAATTGAAGAAGTATTAGATAGATAGACTATGCCTAGAAGATAGATCTTTCGATTCAAGGTCCCAGTGTGACCTATTCTACTAGACTTGCATGCCGGTATGTTGTAACCCAGTTGTTACCGGTAGGATGTAATCAAATTTCAAGCAAGAAAATTATTTGTTCTGCATTGCCTCCATCATGTCTGTGTGTTTTTGATGTGTTTACTCTTGCTGACCGGTTTGGATTGATCTTCTTGAGGTCCCTCCTCATCGGTGACTGCTTCAATAATAAAATGATATATTGGAGTCATTAATTGGAGGTTAGTTTAAATGGTATATATAAGTATGCACCACCCCCACGATAGTAACTTTGTTTGTATCTATGCGATTCAAATTGTAATTGATTAGTATCTCTTCCCCTGCACATTGATTTTATTGCACATACGAATACACGGTTTCCCTCGCGCGCCTTGAATATGCAATTGGATTGCCTATAAGTTGACATAGGTCGTGTACTGTTTATAAAACCTGCAATATTCCCTGTTGCTTTTGGCCTTCTGTCAATGTACATAGCCACTCTTTTACTTTGATCATTATATTTTAGTTGTATATAATTTGCTGACAGTGCATACTTACGCATACTTCATGTATATAGAACCAGCTGCATCTAAATTTTGTAATTGTAATAGGGTCCGCTATACTCCATCAATTCAACAACTTTGTTGTAATAGACCTTTATGCCATCCATGGAAAATAGGCCCAAACCATGTAATGATGATGGTGCTATGTGATATATCCTCCTGTTAACACAAAAATCAGTGTTTATTGGAAGAAGTTCCTTGGGTATCCATTGTTTCTATAAATGTTTGTACCTCAAGGGCACCTCGATGTTGCCTATGCTCTTGTCATCATAAGAACATGACCCCCCTTGAGCAAGAAACAATTCCATGCGTTTATGGAATTTTCTTATAATCTTTTGACCTCTAGTTGATCTCCCTCTTTTAGACCTACTACATGTCTCGCTTTCCTCTTCTCTTCCTGAATTTCCCTCGGTCGAGGAAGACACATTTGACAAATACCTATTTGGTGGTACTTGCACTCCATCAAATGAGAGAGATAGTTGGGAGAGGGTCGATTATTATTGAGAGAGGAAAAGCCGATGGTGGGGTTGTTGACCAAGGTGAAGTAAGCGGTGAGTTAGCTATGCCAAGTCCTACTTTGGATTGGACCCGTTTGCCACATGGAAGGTCAGTGTCAGATTGACCGATGATGAAAGTTTGATTTGCCGAGATGGATAGGATCTATGATGGAGTTTCAAACAATTTTTATAAGGGCGTTGTAAAGGTATGGTATGTTATTTGTGCAGGAAAGGTAGAATGGACAGAGTGCAAGCTTGTCAACTTGGAGAAAATAGTGACAAGGTAGGACAATTGGATGCCGACTCATTTCAGAAGGCTAGTTTTCTGAAGGTTTGTATTGAGTTGAAATTGACTTGACAAGCAAAGACAATAGTTTCAGAGGCATAAGAGAATCTGGATAACCTCTAAGTTGGAAATGAAAGATCACAAATTTCTCGGTAAAATCAGAGGTTTCTTGTTGTCAGGGATTCTCACGGAGGGATAAAGTCAAAAAAGCCTTCACGCCCCCTCTGACAATCCTTCAAACTTTGAGAAGATCTAAAAGAGGATAATCTGGTGTTTTAAAAGAATTCTGAAGCAAAGTTGCACAGTCCCAGGACAAGAAGATCAAAACAAAATCATCCATGTAAGGTGAATCTTGACAGAAAAGTAGTGGATTGATTTTCCTTGTGAAAAAGATGGAATTCGTCGGTGTCCTGGGTCTGACATGCATGATTTCCCTAGTTCACAACTGGCATGGTGAATAGATAGAAGCAAGAATTTAGGAAGATTGTTTTTGCATGAACAGACACTGCCAAGTGAAGTGATTTTGATTATAAATATAATAAGGTGGTAGTTCAGTTGGTAGAAGAGACAAGAAGCCTCTTTTATTTCTGAAGAGCGGGTTTTCATCACTGAAGAAGATGATGTTTGAGAAGTATTGTGCATGGAGTTGTTGTGTACTTGTTGATACCGGATGGATGTTCTTTCTCTTGTGTGAGTTTTCTTATTGTTAGAGGGGTTGTGAAAGTTTGAAGGATTGTCAGAGGGGGTGTGAAAGCCATTTCTTATTAGAAAAAGCCACTCATGATACATCCCCTGCTTCTACTCTGCCACTAGCTGGCAAGGGGTTTGAGGAAGGAGCCCACAGGGGAATGAAAGAAGAATTTGTTTGAGTGGGGGGAGACAACCAATTATCTCTGTGATGACATGGAAGCTGCAACCCTTCCCCAACATATTATGTTTCCCTATAAGCTTCTCCTTCCACTTTCTTTGATTCTGGGCATAAAGGTTGGAGATCTTCCTCTAGTTTGGTGGTTATTTAACTTCTGGCCAGGATCCAGTTTCCCTTCCAAGAAGGGAAATGCTATGTAGGACAGAACAAAGCATCTCATAGTCCGATTGAAGACATCGGGATGATAATGGCACGGCTCAAGCACTTTTGTTTCTACCAATGTTCAGTTACAAATTGTGATTTTGTTTTATCACGGGTGCCAGTGTATGGGTAGTTTTAAGGAATATTTTGTAACAGAATTGCATATGGCTTTCTTGGCTTGTTTATTCTTGATGACATGTGTCTCTTAGCCTCAAGCTTTTTGCTCCCTTATTTTCTATAAAAGGGAAATCAAGACCATTAGAAAGGGTTCCAAAATCTCTGAATAGGGTCTCTTGTGTAGGTCCGTTTTGTAGGATTTGGTTCCAGTTTTGAGAAGTCATGAGTAAATAGCAAAGAATTATAATGTCATTTTGCAGAGCAAAATAGAAGATAATCATCAGTTTTAAATTTCAAATGGGTTCTTCTGTAAATGAAATGTATTTGGTTATTTGATAGAAGATAGCTTTTGAAGTTAATACAAATATAATTTCAAAATCCTTACTCTCCTATGTATGATTTTATCTTCTTTTGAGTTAATGGAATCAAGGGTTTCATTTTCTTATTGCATTGTTATGATGTATATAATTTTTCATTTCATGCTTTAGCCCAAGGGGTTAAAATGCTTGAATGAGATTATAGAGGGATAAAGCTTGTACTAAGATTTGATAAGTAGTTCGGGTAAGAAATTGCAAATAAAATGCTACTATAAGGCGGTATTGCTTAGGATTTAACTAGCTATTAGATAAATTTCTGTCAAGTTTCAGTGATATTTCAGAAACTCAGAGCCCAATGGAGTAAGACACTGGTATATGCTAGCAAATGTCATTAGGTTATCAATTTCTTGTCTATTTCACTTATGGTTTTTCATAAATCATTAAAATCAAGACATATTTCCAAGTTTTTATGCATGTTTGAGGTGTCCTACTATCTAATGCTCCAGATAAGGTCAAGGATCACTGAATAATTTTCCATTCTTGAGAATTCTCCCTATTGTTGAGCCCGCATATGAGATTACTTGGAATGAGCTATATCATTTGGATGTCAAGGTGGTTTAGGTGAGAAAAAAAATCAAAGTTTTGACAAAATATAGTGGCTAAAACCTAGCTTATTATTAAACCACTCCAAGATGGGTGTAAAGAGAAAGAAAGCAAATAATAAATGGTTTCTATAGTGTGTATTGACTTATACCTGCCGATCCATGAGAAGAATCATCACCTTGCTGTTATGTAGACCGTGCAGGATCCTAGTCAAAGGGGTTAAGGTTCCTGTATATGTAATTCATTTATCTTATGTTAGCTTACATCTTATATGAAGGTCAATCAAATGGTTCACTACCTTGAATAGACAAGGCAACAAACTGTTTGAAAAAAATGTCTCAAAGAAATGTGTTCTCATGGTGATGGAATGCCATGACAATCCATAGTAATTTGATTGTCATGGCATTCCATCACCATCATTGCATTCCATCACCATCATAGAAACTAATCGAGTCTATATTGGCTTTGTTTGTTTCAACACTTGACCCTAGCTTTGTAGGAATCTTATAGGCCCGTATATACCTTTGCCTAGCAACATCTATAGCTACTATATTGCTAGAGGACTCAGACAATGTGTAGAGAAGGGTTTGAACTCTATACCGATAGAAGGTGATGCATAGATACTTATCAATGCTATTAAGAATGGTGCCACACCAAATTGGAAAATACATAGGACTCTGAGGGACATTATGGATGCTTTAAATAAAGTTCCTGACTACAAGGTCGAACATGTTTTTCAGGAAGGCGAACATGGCTACAAATTACATGGCAAATGTGGGAATAAATTTAAGGACAAAGGATGACCAGGTTTTTGAGGAAATCCCAAGTGAGGATTTGTAATAGATTCTAGTGGACAACTATGAAGCCTCATAGAGGCAGAAAAAAGAAGGCATTGGATAGGCACGACTAAGGGAGGGTATTGATCTGGATTCCAAACCACAAATTTAGATATAAAGTGACAGAGGTGATCATGATAGACGAAAATAAGGCTTTGATTATCGTGAATGAAGGGACATTGGGAGAAGGTGGCAAGAGATTAGGACGCTTCAAATCCAAAGATGGATTTGGTTCTCATGGGATATTAGATTTATTTCTCTTTTAGATAGAGCTTGATGTTCGATAAGAACAAGAAATCATAAGGTTGAGGTTAAATAGAAAGGCATATCAAGCAATTAATGTAGGAGGAGAATTGAGGGAAAATGGTCCATCACTTTGGGTTGATCTGCCTATGTGCAGAGGAGACATTTCAATAGCAATGCAAGAGACTTTTTGACTGTGATGAGCTCACTTGGGATGCGATGTGGCATCTGGCCAGGGCTATTTTGGGTGGGGATAGGCACTGGTGTGATGGTTTTGTCTATGAGGCGATTATGTACCCAATGACTGACATCCTTGATTCCAAGGAAGCATGCATATAAATGATCCCAACATTCAAAGAACATCCTTCAAAGCCTTCATAAAGCATACAAACCCTTGCAATACCAAGAACAAGTCCCTAAAAAACCCTAGAAGATCATTGAAAAGGGAAACAAGTAATTCTGATTATGTTTGAAATGCACATAAGATGAAGCTAAGTGATTGCTCACCTGTAAACTAATTTCCTCTACCTGCGAATCTCCTCTCCTACGTGCGAATGAACTCTTCATTCACCACTGTCTATGAATTCGATCCTCTCCTGCTTGGCAGGAATGGAGCTTTTTGAAGTCTTTTGGTTTGCCTTGCGGGAATGAAGTTTTTTGAAGTCTTTTGCTTTGTAGAGTAATTTCAAATTCAAATCGACCTACGGGATATTATAGTTATATGTAAAAATTCAAATTGATCACCTAAGTGCTGACCCCAAGTGACTCGGTCACACAGGATAATATTTACAAAGAAAGCGTCCCTTGTCCATTTTCCTGATGGGTGTTTCAATGTGATTTTCAAACTCACGGGATAAGGAAATGATAGTTTCCAAAGAGTGCATCTTATCCCACTAGACATTTGTATCAATGATCTGGCACCGCAAGATAAGAAGAATGAAAGAATTACAAAGGAATGGTTATCCCGTGACAACTGCAAGGTGAGCAAAGAAGCAACGTGGGATAAGGAGCAACTAAAAGAAACAAGCAGTAGAGGCCTATTCCGCAATGATCCAGGAGCATTGTGAGAGGCCCACAGGATAAGGGTTATCTTAGGCACAAAGGGGAAATCTTATCTCGTAGGGTCTCCAAGTTATCATAATAGCATTACACAGCAACATAGGACAAGTCAACAAAGAAGGATGATATGCTTTTCTTATCTTGCGCGTTCCCCCAGGGATAAGAAAAGAGTCACAGGATAAGAAAATAACTAAGAAAAGGGTAAAAGGGCTTATCTTGCGGCGAGTAGAGATCCACAACAAAGATGAATGAAAGATCAATGGGTAAGACTCAAAGGTGCACCGAAGGATAAGAGTGTTAAAGGAAAGAAGAGGAAGTCTTATCTCGCGATGTGTTCCTCTCATTCGGAGATGGCTGCAGGATAAGAGTTATAAGCTGGAAATAAGGAAAAGTTTATCCCACGCATTCCAGCAGGGATAAAGGAGTACTACAGGATAAGACAAAGCTAGTTCAAAGGCTTATCCCACAGATGATAAGAACATTAAGGAAAATAGATTGCAGGTGGAAGGCTAGGAGCAATGCGGGATAAGGCTTTCAAGGTAAAACACACAAAAGTTTATCCGGCAAGGATAGAAGAAGGGGTAAATGACATCATGGGATAAATAAGACAAGGGAAATATACAATAGAGGATTATCTCGCAGAGATAGCTGAGATGGCTGACAGAGCTTAAGAGAATATGAATTTCTAAAGTGACAAAGGGGACTTAAGTATTGCTAAAAAACCTCGGGTCTTAAGTCCTTTATTTCCTAGGAAGGCCCCTTGCACGACCACTTAACCCATGAAGTTTTCTAGGTGTTCTAAATGATCACTTAAGTGCTGACCCCAAATAACTTAGTCGTGCGGGATAAGATTTCAAAAGGAAGCGCCCCCTATTGCTTATCCCGCAAGTGGGTTCAATGTGAATTTCAACTCCTTGAGATAAGAAGAAAGAAATAATTACAAAGGAGTCCTTATCCTGCGACAACTACAAAGCGAGCAAGGAGCAACACGGGATAAGGAGCGTTCGAAGAAAACAGGCGGTAAAAGCTTATCCCGTAATGAACCGGGAACATTGCAAAATGGCCGCAGGATAAGGGCTGACTTAAATATAAAGGGAGTCTTATCCCATAGGACTTCCATGCCACTATAATAACATTACAAGGCAATGCAGGATAAGTCAACAATGAAGGATGCAATTCTTTTCTTATCCCGTGCGTCGCTGTGGGAATAAGAAAAGAGTCCCGGGATAACAAAATACTTAAGCAAAAGGTAAAAGGGATTATCCCGCAGGGCAAAAAAGATCTAGAACAACGGTGAAACTCAAAGGTGTGTCGCGGGAGAAGAATTGTGAAGGGGAAATAAGAGAAAGCCTTATCCCGTACGTCCTCACGGGGATAAGAAATATGCTCCTGGATAAGAAAAGGCTAGTTCAAAAGCTTATCCTACGGATGATAAAAACACAAAGAAAGGGGCTTGCAGGTGAAAGGCGAAAAGAAGGGTTAAGATCAACATGGGATAAGATCTCCAAAGAAAGCAAATAGAAGCCTATCCCATGAAGATAGAAGGAATGGCTAGTGACACCATGGGATAAGTAAAACAAAGGAAAATTACAACATAAGCTTATCCCACAGAGAAAGTTAAGATAGCTGAGGAGGCTCCATGGAGTATAAAATTCTAATTTGACTTGAGGAACTTTAAGAGAACACCACGTCATTATTCAGGGAAGGCCAACGAGCAATCCTGATCATCAACTGCTAGATCAATGGATGAAATTTAAAATTGGCACCAACGATTACCTCTGTCCAACACGAATGAATTAATGGCATCCCAATAAATTGAAAATTCAATGGAATTATTTCTTACCTTACATCCAGAGAGATTTCAGAGCAACATAGAGCGAGAAAAAGGCAAATTTCAGCATTCTAGCATGCTTCTAAGCATTTTCAGTTGAAGAGAAAACCAGTAAGTGTTTTTTTTCCCACGTGTGTGCATTAGCAGATTGTTACAGTAATATCTTGAGTTGCCTGTGTGTGTGTCCTAGAAGTGGTAGCTTTTACTCTTGCATTTGTTTTCCAAGTTTTTAATTAGTCCAAATTGTTAAGATGGCATCCCCTGCTGAGCAATCTGCTACCCTTGCTGCCAAGAAAGCCCACATAACTGAGGCAAGCTCCTCAATTACCATCATTGAGGCTACACCTCTAGATATGGTTCCCCATGTGCAAGAAATTGAAGGTGCCCCTTCTATGCAACCAAGCCTTAGAACTGCCCTGCAAGTATCAGAGGAGTCCAAAGCAAGATCCCCTTTGAAAGAGAAGGCCACAAAGAGAAAAAGAAAAACCGTCCGAAAGACCGTCACTATCATTTTTGATAGTGAATCTTTAGATGAGCCCTCTCTCGCTCCTAAAACAAGGAAGCCCACTCCAAAGAAGAGGAAGGGCACCATGAAGGCTTCAGCCAAAGCCGCCTCTACTAAAACCCCATCCCCTGCACATGATGCTCCTACTCTAGTTAATCCATCTACTGAGGAAGCCCCAATTCCTCAAAAGACAATCCCACAAGGAGAAAACCCTCAGGAGCTAGCCAAAGAGGCTACTCAAACAAAATAAAAGACCCCCAAGCCTGCAAAGCACTTTAGGAAGTTGTCCAAAGAGGAGTCATCAGCTCAAGTGGAGAAGCCACTAGTGCAACCTACTACTCCTCTTGCTCCTGCCATGACCTTTGAAGAGTTGCAACAAGAGGTTGAATAGAGATCAGAAGAAATCGTAGGAGGGCAACCAGATAGACTAGGAGCCTATCCCAAGACCTGCTGGAATTATTTGAGGGATCCACAATGCAGGATCATTTGAGGACTGTCTTCAATGACAAAGAGGCAAGGTGTAGGGATGCCTTCACCAAGGAAAGGGGCAGAGACATTTTTCATTCATTCTATGGCAACAAAGACAAGGCCATCCTAGTGTGCAACCCCTGGACACTGAACCTTGGCAAATTGGTGGTGCCCAATGTTTTTGTAGAGCCTATGCTCATAAGGGAGCTGGCAAAGGCATATGAAGTTCCAAGCTGGATGGTTAGGACTAGTGAAGGATATGTCCCACTAGACATCTCTCTCGGGGCTATCATTCAATGTTTTGATTTAGATAAGTATGCCCTCACAATTATAAACAGGAATACTTTGAAGAGGGACTATGAGAACAAAAAGGACAGGTACAAGATGGATCTTGTTCCTCATTTCATGAGGAAACTTTACAAAGATTCACGAAATTATGTCATTCCATTTGAAAGGGAGCCCTTCAAGCTTGACTGTTTTGAGCCCTATTTTGTTAAAACCTATTATGCACTAGGGCAGGTTCTTGGAGTTGATTGCGGGATCACCAGATTGCCCATTGATTTTTTAATGATGGCCATCAACATTCAACACCCCTCAATAAATGAATTGTATGATTTTGCAAGTGCTATTCATGAGAAGATTCATGAGGAATTGGTGAGAGCTAAAAATAAGGATGAAAATTGGTATTCTTGCAATATTCTTTGGTGTGCCACTTAATTCTTTATCAAAATAGAGCATATTGGGGCCCATAGTTGAGAATAAAGACAAATGATCCCTACATAGGTATCCCTTGGCTGGTGCAAAGATGGGCCCAGGTTTGGGACAAGCGATCTAAGTTTGGTGATTATTGTGTATTCTTTGATCATTTTGTGATGAACATTTTGACAAGACTTGGGGTAGTAGTGTCGAGGCTGCCTAAAGAGATAATCAAAATATTGAGAATAAGGAGTTGCGGGGTTTATGGACTTGTCTACCCCGAGGGTGCATTCACCCACAATTTTGGGGATTTCTTCTTTTATGGCAATTGTACAATAATAAGAATTTATGGATGTGATCAGGGACCCCATGTATTTCCTATTGTTGTCTCTCCAAGGTTAGCATTCCTCTAATTCATCTGGCAATTGATGTGGATGGAGAGGGAGAAAATCAAATCTGATAGAAATGGAAAATTTCTCCAAAAGAAAATAGTTTTCAATGAATTCAGTGTAGGTTGTGAGACCTTGGAGAAGGTACAAGATTTTTTGGTGAAGAATTACAGGTTGAGGGTTGCCCTAGCCAGACATTTTGACCTTGAAGGCTGTATAAATGACATTAGAGTAAATATTTGAAGGAAAAGGGGTATTTTCATTCTTTTGTAGAAAGAGAAGATTTGATTAGGAATGCTCTTCCATGTGAGGCAAAGAAAAGGAGGAAGAAGTGGGACCTCATGAATAAATTTGAAAGGGAAAGGAAACAAGAGGATCCCAATTTTTTGTAGGTTCCTTCCAGCACTTCAAGGATGATTTTGCTAGAATGTCTTTCATGTTAAGAAAGGCAAACGATATAATAAAAGAGGAGTTGTAGAGAAGAGAGGCCAAGGAAAATGGAGTGGAATACAAAGGAAAACCAATTGATCCAGCTCTCAAGGCTCAGACTGAGGAAGCACCTGCACAGTCCTCCAAAGGAGGTGTACAAAGGATGAGGGGGTAACAATAGATCAGGTTAGGAAGATTGAAAGAGGAAAGGCTAAAATATCAGACTTTGTAGATATCCTGGAGGATTTTGATACTTCGGTGCCGCCACCTTCTCCTCCAAGGGAAACATTCCAAGATGATGCAAATGCCAAAGTTTTCAATGATCTAGACAAGGCTCTCATCCAAAGAATAGTCCCTATAGAAGAAGCAGATGATGAGAGGATTATTGCTTCAAAGAAATTTATGGTGGATGACAATTTTGTTAATATCCTTGAGTTTATATCATTTTGGCTAAGGGAGAAATTGAAGAACATGTCTGATGAAGAAATCAACAATTTTGACAGGAACAATTTTGATTGCACTCCTTAAGAGGCCAGAGAAATGGTATTGAAAAGCAGAGTGCTCCTTGTCCTAGGGTGGAATTTTGAGAGAATTTTATTGTTAGATCAGATCATGCGGCAGAAGGACCCCAATTTTGCTAGAGTGTTTGGAGATCATGGATTTGGTGTAAATATAAGTTCAAAAGCTTTTGATTTATGGTCAAAGGCCCCTAACACTAAAAAGGCCATGGTTTTGTAAGGGGTGCAACATAAAACATGGGATGTTGTTGTAAGGACCTTACATGACACTACTGCTTTAGAAGCTGTAGCAATTTCCAAGCATGCAGTCCAATTTTCTTAGTTGGCAGTAGAGGATTTAGATCAAAAGCATATAAAGCTAAAGGATATGCATGTTGTTTTGAATACCAAGTACAATGAATTTTTTGTTGAGAACATTGCATTGAAAGAGCAAATTAAGAAGATGGCAGATGACTCTTCTGGAGGAAATAGATCTGAGGAGCTTGAGAAGATAAACAAAGAAATGCAAAGGGTCAAAAATGAAGCTGTAAGCAATTATTTTAAAATTAGGAAAGATTCAATTTTGAGAATTTCAAATAAAATCATTGATAAATTGGATGAATTCCACACTTCATATTCTTTGACATCCAAACTCCCGAGTCAGCTTGACGAATTCATTGCATTCTTTCAACCAATCAGAGCTACGTGGCTGCCAAAGGGTCAAACCTTGAAGGAGGTTATGTTAGCAGTGAAAAATGTGGCTCAACCACTTCAAATTATAGGGGTAACTTGGAAAAATCATAATTTATTGAATAAAGAGTTACCCAACATAAAGGAGGAAAGAAAAGCATTGATGGGAATGATTGATTCTTTCTAGGGACTCAAAAAGTGGCATGTCCCTACAATTTTGATAGATGACAGACAAATTAAGAGCTTAGAAGAATGGAAACAAGGTTTCTAGGAAACAATAAATGTTGTCTTGACATCCTTGGAAGGTGATCCAAACCAAGGAGATACATTTCTTAATATTGTTGATACAATTATGGAAGTAGAGAAAATGTATCATATCTTTGCCCTAGGAGTTGTAGTTGTGCCTACCCACAAAACAAGGGAAGCTATGAATAAATTACATAGCTTGAAGGGTTTTTATTGGCCAGTTGATGAGATTGAGGCGCTAGATAAAAAGTACTGCTCCTTGGAAGAAGAGAAACCTGAAGAGGAGGAATAGTCATAGTCTTTCCATTTTTTCTACTCCTAAAAGTTCTGCACAAGATGTTCATTTTGGGAAAATGATGAGAGCAACTGGAAAGGATTAGTCTCCAAGAGACCTACCATTGCATGCTAGATTGCATTTTTTGATCTTGACAGAAGCAGATATGAAGTACAGATGTGAGAACATCTTTTGTAGACCCACAACTTGAGCTTCCAGGATGATGCCTTTCTAGTCGCGATCATTCAATGCAGGTTGCACACAGAAGTCAAGGTCTTAGGATTTAGGTGTTTTTTGTAATGCAATTAGATTTTGACATGTGTCTTCTTCGACCCAAGGATTTTTTCTCTCCCTTGTGTTATAAAAGGAAATTCAAGGCCAAGAAGAAGGATTCCAAACTCTTGATTTGTATGCATTAGAGAAACCTTAATATAACATCAAAGAGTCTTCTAGCAATTTTGGTGACTCACTATAATATTTTCATGAATGTATCAATTTTATATTGAAAATCAATAAAGAGAACATTCATTTCTGGCGTGAGAACATCTTTTGCAAACCCACAACTTGAGCTTCCAGGATGATGCCTTATCAATTGCCATCATTCAATGCAGGTTGCACATAGAGGTCAAGATCTTAGGCTTTAGGTCTTTTTTGTAATGCAATTAGATTTTGACACGTGTCTTCTTTGTCCCAAGGTTTTTTTCTCTCCCTTGTGTTATAAAAGGGAATTCAAGGCCAAGAAGAAGGATTCCAGACTCTTGATTTGTATGCATTAGAGAAACCTTAATATAACAACAAAGAGTCTTCTAGCAGTTTTGGTGACTCACTGTAATATTTTCATGAATGTATCAATTTTATATTGAAAATCAATAAAAAGAACATTCATTTTTGGCTCATATCTTTTGTGCTATGTTGTATGAATTGTTGTGTTAATGACATATGCAATTTGTCTTCTTCAAGGGGGAATGTGTATTTTTGGATGGGTTTCATTTCAAGCTAAATGAACTAAATAGTATCAGGTGCATCATACATCATAATAGGAATCATTGTGTTATTTCATAACAAACCATTAAAATGATTCATCCTCTAAATTTTCCATAAATATCTCAGCAGGGAATACAACATGATGCAAATATTTGTAATGTAAAAGTATAAATGACTTGACATGTAAATATAATCATAAAGTACAAGTCCTCCCACATAATCACAACATTTAGATTTCACCAAAAAATATCAAGAAATCAATATCAAATAGATAATATACTAATCACAGACATCATACATTTAAATCATGTCATTGATCTTCTTCTTCATCCAACTCTTTGTCTGTATCTTCTGATCCAGAATCGACATTGTAAGGATTATTGGTCATATCATCATCATCATCATCATCATGAACATTAACTCCTACATCATCGTGATCTTGTTCCTCTTCTTTGACATCTTGGTCTAGCACATCATCAACTAATCATTGATCCTGATCATCATGTACATCATCTTCTAGTTCTTTTGTATCTTCTTCTTCCATGACGTTATACTTTACCGACCTTCCTCTAGGATCATGTCTAACAACAAATGACCAACCCGGTTTATGTGGAGCCTCTGAGTAAAATACCCGCTCACATTGGCTTGGAAGAACATAGGGATCATTTCTAGCTTGCTCAAACGACCTTGTATTGACCATTGTAAATCCATTATCATGTTCAATAACAGTTCTGTCAGGATCATTTTCATTCAATCGTAGCCTGTACCATTAGACGATGAAAAGAACTAATTTGAAGGACCCAAAGTCACAAGTATATCATCCAAAATCTCATAGTATCAATTTTCTGAGACTTGAGGATGTATGCCGCTTCTAGATGAAACATTAGTCACCTAAAATACTACAGTTATCCTAGAATCACAAGTTTTCTTCGTGTCATCCAACTTTTTGATGTGAAATTTATGACCATTGCACCACATAGCCTTGTAGTGTTTCACTTGCAATATGTCAAACATGTAAAAATTATTGCATCGCTAGTTGATAAACATATTTATTCTTGGTCAAATGTATGCAAAAAACAACACACACACACACACATATATATATACACACATCATTGCAATTGAAAAAAATTTAAATAATATGGGTGATTAATATATTTATACATACCTGTTTATCTCTTAAACCATATGCCAAATCAATTTCCCTTGGTGTAACATTGGAATCTCCATTACGATGAGCTTCTTTAACCAATGAAGCCACACCTTCCCATGTTAATGCATGACCAGATTGTTGACATTGTTCAATCCATACCGTCATCCAATCAAGATTGTTTGCGACATACAAATATAGTGCATCCCACTCTCGAGCAACTGTAAAAAAATAACTAGAAATTTACAGCTGATGTATATTGAAGATTAAGAATTAATTAACTACAATATATAACAACCAAAATGTAAAATGTATTCATATTAATTTCCATGAACATCCAATAATTACCTGTCACTTTCCTCAATCTACCTTTCCCCATTAGGTACTCCCCTTCGAATTTGTTAATGGAGTTGGGATCACAAATGCGATCTACATGGATCTTTGCTGCAAACTTAGGAAGATATTAAATAATGTACACCATATTCTAGTATACCATATATCCCTCCACCATAGAACCCTCAAGATGTTCTCTTTTTCCAACCAAAGCCTTCTAAAATTTCAAGTGCCTCTCAACCATCCACATTAACCTTGTGTGTACAGGTCCACACAATTCAATCTGCTCAACTTGGTGTATGAGGTAGTGTTCTTGTGCATTACACTTTTGCATTTCACACATTAGATAAGGAATTTTTGTCTTCCAATATTTTATATCTTCTTTATGGATTTCTTTAGATGACAACCATCTACAAGTGATTCAAGACACAAATATATTAACGATAATTAACAAAATAATATACAATATATTACATAACAAGTAAAACAAATGGCAAATATAATACCTATACAACAAATTGAAAAAATAACACTACTTACCTCATGTATTTTCCAAGATCATATATAACTTGCTTGACATTATTGTCGAAGTGGTCTGGGAGAGATAGAGGTAGAACGTACTACAACAATTATAAAATGATCCTTTCATTGTTTTTCCAAAACTAGTATTAAACATAATACATTGAAAAGTACATGGAGAAAAGTACATGGAGTATACAAATATATAGAAAATATACATGAACATGAATTACCTTAATGAAGGTATTCCAATCATGCGTTTTCATCCCTGGCCCAAATTCACTTTTCTTTGTTATGAGATTGTTTATGTTCACAGTAAATCTTGCGGGATAATGATTTTTTCGTATGACCTCTTTTATAGCATTGCTTTGCTACTCCGTTAATAACCAAGGAAGGGCACTTATATTAATTTGGTCTCCATCGCTATTTAATTGAATGAAATTTTTCATTGCATGATTGGATTCTTGAATGTCACTACAAATTTTGACAATTTTTTCTTTGTCACACCTTCCATCCAATATTTTCCATAACATCTCTGTTATATTCTTTCCAATATGCATGGTATCAAACAAATGCACAATTTGTAGCTGCTCATAGTAGGGCAGCCTACTAAATTGTCTAGGATAACTTTTTAGTCCCTTTGGAAGGTGGTAATTAATGCCTTGACGACCTTCATGAAGCATATAAGTTTAAAAAGTTAACAACGACAATCATCGTCAATTACAACATGAGTAAACAAAACACATTATAACAATATAAATTCCAAACATATCATATATGATAGATAAACAATTAGATTTAATGACATTACCTTGATGATTAATTCTATTATATTCCAACTTCCATAGGCGAGGTGTCATTCTTCGTGGTTTTGATGTAGTCTCTGCTTTCCCATTGAAAAGATGTTTTTTAGTAGTTCGATACTTATGTTTTTTGTGGAGGAAGTGCCTATACTCATCAAACACCTGCTTTCCTAAACTTGTTGAATGAGGAGATTTCATCTTTGAACCACAAACTGGACATGTAAATTTTCCCTTTGTTTGAAGACTTGCAAGATCATGTATAATTAGATTTAATATGTTAATTTTTATAATTATATATATTGAATGGATTTTTTAAAAAAATCCATGATTTATACTTTAAAAAAGTAAACATTATTAAAGTGTGCAAGTTGAACATTATAACATACCACAAAAATGTGTTAGCCTTGGGGCATCATGAATTGTCCATACAAGCATTGCATGAAATTGAAATTGTCTTTGTCCTATTGGTCTAGAGATGTCATACATAGTGACACCATTCCATAACTCTAGCAACTCGTCGATAAGAGGCTCAATATATACATTCATATCTTGAACTTGGTACTTACCTAGTTGAATGAACAAAAACATTACATAATCATTATAAATATTTTACTGCAATATATATAATTTAATGTACATGTTTATAAAATGAAAAAAATACCTAGAAAAATCATTGCCAACATCATGTGTTCCCTCTTTATTGACATCCATGGAGGAATGTTATTGTTGATAACAAAAACAGGCCACACCGAGTAAATAGATCTTAGCTCTCCAAATGGATTGACACCATCCGTTGCCAATGAAAACCTAAGATTACGAGGTTCTTCTTTAAAGTGTGGCTGTTTTTCCTCTATATCCGTAAATGCAAAACCATCCACAAGCATTTGAAGAATGTCCTCTCAACTTCTATTGCGTGCATGGTAACCCATAAACTACGCCAAGCTTTCACACCTAAATAATTGTTGGAAACATGGAATAATGGGAATATAATGAAGAACCTTGCGAGGCACCTCTTTTCTTAGTTGATCTATTCGATATCTACTGATATGACATTCAAGGCATTCTGTTGCAAATTCATGTTGTTTATGATATATAATATGATCATTGGGACATGCATCTATTGCTTGATACTCCATTCCAATATCTTTCATAATGGCATATAATTCTTGATATGAGCGAGGTAGAATATTTGATGGTGGTAACAAAAAATCACCTATGAATTTAGAATAATTTTTTTTTGTTAATATAAAGAATATTAATGGTACATATTTCACATTTTATTTACTAGTGATGAAATAACAAAAATAGATGAAAGAAGATGACATATATGACATACCTTAACATACAAGAGATTGTTATGTTGGATAAACCATTCATAACCTTCAAGTTCACCAACATCAATACAACATAGAGAAGAGTTGTTTGGGAGCCTTCGTAAAGGGGCTCGTATGCCTTCTCAAGTATAGGTAAATCATGAACAACATCAAAGTCATCTTGATCATCATGATCAACTGTTCCAGTACTAAATGTGTCATGGATCAATGTATTTGTACCATCATCTTCAACTGTGTTTTCTAGCGCATGATCATCTTCTTCCATAGGATCATTATCTTCAGCTTCGATATTCACACCTCCATGTTCCTCCACTTGGAAAAACCACATTCTCTGGGTCATGGTAGTCCATATCATGTGCCTTATGGTGCCCCAACTATATAAAAATGATCAACATAAATAAACCATGATCATGATCTCATTAACAAGTGATTTTTTATGTATATAAATTGTTAAAACGATATAAACATTTACAATGCAATCAATATAAACACATATAATGAACAACTTATCAATGGACGATAATCATGCCCCCCTTCAATGTGACCATGCTGCCTACAATGTTTCTCAGCTGTTGTGATTAAAAGTTTTCTAGTCTTTAAGCCCTTACAATTTTTGTAGGGACAATAACATTTCCCATCACCTTTTCTTTTGAAGCTAGATCACAATCTAGCAATTGTCTCCAAATTTTGTTCTTCGTTGATATTATCTGACATGATTTTTATTCACAGGAAAAAAAATCGGGCTATGGAAAATTCGGTCTATAACCTTCACAATCCAAGAAAAATGATGTCGCAAGTACAAAAAACATTGTTCATGCGCACTTTTTTTCACTTTTTTACTTTTTTGTTTGTTGTTGGAATTCTGACAAACGTCAGGCAAGATTCTGACGACAACTGGGTTCGTCAGAATTCCGATGAAAGTCGGGCAATATTTAAAAAACAAAACAAATTTGACACAAATTGTCTTGTAAGATCCGACAAAATGAAAGAAATCCCATAGTTCTTCATAAATGTTCATTAGAAAATGCACCCAAATGAGTTAGTGGTAGTATGCGCACACTATGAATATACTCAAAAAAATTATATTTCCATGCCACGATCCATATTATTCTCTAGTTTGAGCATTTAAGTAGCATCCCAATATGATCATTTCATAATAAACATCATGCATTTAGTAATGAGACCTTACTATTCTTTAATAATTTTCATTCATTCTAGGGGGATAGTTGTGTTATTCAAATAAAATATATTGTCTTTAGTAATGAACAATATTTTTTCAATGGTGAAACCCTAACAAAAACTTGTACCTTAGTCAAGTACCACAATGAAAACATAACCAATCTACATCTTCTATAATCCTCTAGCCCTTGGAATCCTAAACTTGGGGACAAATTTTATCCACTCCATCTTACCTATCTTTAACCATTGTCATCCTACCTATCTCCTTCCTCCCATCTACTTATCCATTATATCCATGTCCCCCATCATTTGAAATCCCTTCTAATTCCTTCACCCTCCTTTCAATCTTTATAAGAATAGGGAGATCATATCAATTTATACTTTGGACCATACAAAACTTTCTTTCTCTATAGTCCATCCCCCTTCTATTTCCAGATTTAAAAAAGAATAATAAAAAAAACCATAATGTGTTTATTGATACATAGATGTTTATTGTTTATTTATACATGTTTGAGTCTCAAATCTATGTGATATATTTCATAACCATATGATACAATTCATTCAATAGTAATACACATGTCGAGAACTTAGATTTTCATTAATTCTTTCAAAATATAGCCATATGATACAATTCATTCAATAGTAATACACCAATCTGTGTGATTCTCCATGCCAATTGCAAAAGTGAATACAAAGTTTCAGAACCATTTGCAAATGACTCTGCATTCCTTTTTATAGAAACAAGGGAGCAACAACAACTTTAGGTTGAATTGCAAGTTTGCAACATGTGAAGACTAAACATCAAAATCACAAACTCAACACAGATTTATATGGCCATCACAGGCCATATTAGCAATTTAACATCTGCTACATGTTTGATGTCTCCTGTTCAAAAAATAGAGTTCAAAATTAAATATTAATTCACGCCATGACAAATTAAACATAGATAATAGTAATGCCTAAAACCTACTAATCAAAAATAGAGAAATGCATAAATGTTAAAGCAATGGAGAATTTGAGAATACAAATTTACTGGTTGAAGTTTTGCACTGTGCATCATAGATTCATAGGCTGGATTAGCAAAATAGCAATAGCGAGTGCATCATAGATTCATAGGTTGGATTAGCAAAATAGCAAATAGAAAAAACATAAAACCTTGAAATTAAGAATAAAAGAAGAAAATTGTGCAATACATACTATGATTCTTAAGAATTCTGTGCCAGTTTTTGTAGGGTGCTCCACTCTTCATCTTATGGAAAGTCAATATTCTGTAAACTATGGAAAGTCAACTCCAAATTCATCAACATTCCATATTTAGAAGATTTACTTGACATCATTGTTTCATCCAATACCGAATTTAGAGTTGTAAATGGTTGGATGAATTCCATAAAGCTTTTGGGAGTTGTGTCCTTTGGAAGCAAGTCTAAATCAGACTTCATTTTTATCTCCATGCTTTTTTTTGTAAGCTTCTTCTCCAATGAATTTATTTGATGTGTCAACAAGCTTAGGCAAACCAAGTTTAATCAAATTATTTTTCTTTTCTTGCAGCTTCAATATCCTTTTTCCACAACTTTCCATAACTTTTGTTGTTTCCCTTAGCTTCTAGAATTTTTCAATGATACATGATGTCTTAACTGTGGCATCAATGCGGCTCTTAATTCCCTTGGATGCCAAGTAGCTGTCACTGGAACTGTAGACTACTTTCAGAATCTTTTTTGCCATTTCCTCTTTTGAATAAAAATGTGTGCTCTTCTCATAGTGCCCTTTGATTTTTATAAAAAATAGTCTCATACTTTCAGTCAACTGAAACCATTCACACAACTTCTCACTCCTCTGCATTATTTTCTGCCAAATGTCTTCTTGTATATACTTCATTGTATTTTTCATATTATCTTTCAATCTATCCTCCAAAGTTTTTATTTTATCATTTGCATTGTGTAGGTCTTCTTTCATTTGTGCACATTTTTTTCTTTCTTCCTCTACTTCCTCTTGAAAATGTTTTTCTTTTTCCTTCCCATGATCCAATAGGTCCTGTAATTTTTTCATTTCGGTGGCAGCAGACTCATAACTTTTGTATAATTTTTGAAAACTGGCTTTTTCCTTAGCAATTTTTTTACCTGCTTTTAGCCGGTTTTTCTATTAGGTCCTTCAATTCTGCATCCTTCTTCTCTTGCTCTGCAATTTCTACTGTAGAGCCCAAATTTTTTATCATTTTCTGTAAATCATTGCACTTACTATCTGCTGCTTTCCTCTTTGATTTTTCGTTTTCTAGGTCCGCTTGTAACTTTTCTATTTGTTTCTCCAGTTTATTTTTTTCTCTCTCCACCTTTAGCAGTGAAGTGTAGACCACTTCGTTAGTCCTTTTTGACACACTAATTTTGTCCACATTATGTACTTTGGAAAAATCCATTTGGAGGGTGCTAACTTGAAATTGACTGGGATCTATCTGACTATATGGTGGATTTTTATCTTTAGATGGGGCCGAGAGCATAACAACCATGAACTCCATCATATCTTTCTGTGGGTCATATGTTGGAAATACCTTGTTCCTTGCAGGCTATTCGTTTAAAACTTTAGATACAAAAACCCTATGAAATGCTTTGTTTTTTTCTTTATTTTCTTTTGTTGTGTGTTCATATTTTTCATAGTAATCACAAAATTGAAAATCTGGGCTTGCTGAAGCAATTGAATGTTTGAAAGGTGACATAGGAATACCATAGGCTCCAGTTCCACTTATTCCTATGGTTTTAACTAATGCTTGACTAGGATTACCAACAACAGTTCCTGATGTTGTCCCACTCCCACTGACACTTTCATGAGTAGTTTTCATAGTATTTTGAGGTGTGTGATTTGAAGCTGCAAATGATAGATTTGTAGTGTCAGTGGCACTTGATATAGGATTCTCAATAGTATGAGATTGAGTATCTACCTCTAGTGGCTTCTTGCGAGAGATATTTTGTTGTTGCCCTTGCCCAACACCAAGACAACTAGTATCAGTAGTAGTAACCATGCCAACCCCACCAATCACAATGACACTTGATTGAACAATAATAGGAATACTATCCCCAGATTCCCCACCAGTGGCAGTGGCACTTGATTCACCACCAATGTGAATACCATTATGTGGTGGTGGTTATGGATTTGAACCTGAAACAAATGTAGGTGGACCCTGAGGGTAATGAGTAGTACCTATCCATGATGAATTTGAAGAATCAAGTCCAATGACTGGTTTATAAGGACCTTTTGATTTTGACCCTGATGGAAGTTGTACCAGAAGTGGATACCAAATGCCCTCTCCTCTGGGACCTAGACCACCACCTTCAAAACCCATTTTTTCCACAAGGTCTGCCCCTTTGCTATATTTTCCTTTCATGGACTCATTGACTCCACCTAATTTTTTGGGACTATAGTTGTTTTGGAGGGGGATCAACGACAAACTCATGCTCAACATCTTCAGTCTGGCCATGCTCCATATCCCACAATTTGCTAAACTCTGCATCCTCGTCGATGCTCTCAAATTCTGCACTTGTCTTTGGTTCACCGAGATTCTTCCTCATAGTCCAAAAATCATTTATTTTGGTTTAAGTCCAATAATTCTCTTTACATTCATGCAAAATTGATTTGGGAATAGATTTCTTAGATGGATTAGTAGATTTAAGGTAGAAATTGTAGGACCTCCTATTTTGGATGCCCTGACCCTCCTCTATTGTCCTCTGTGTGTGCATTTGCAATGCCATAATTTGTGATGAAATTTCTTCTGTTGAAATGTTATTGTCAGCTACAATTTTCTCCATCTCTTTTTTAACCTCATCCCAGGAGTCCATGTTTCTAAGATTTTCTAGCAATGGTTTACTTTCATGTTGACATAATGTTGAAGGGTTCCCATTTTTATTAAGCCTTGCTTGAACTACACCGATTGGATCATACTGCTAGAGACCCTCATCACCCAAGTTAAAAACTATCAAAAAATCATGTGCCATATTGAATGCTTTTCTCTCAAATTTGAACCCTCCACATGAGAAAGGAAAGGAAGGAAATATGCTCTTCTTTTGCTGACCATGGAAGTGCCTATCTGTGCTCTCCAATTGCCATACATACTCTAATGCAAATACCCTCTCTGTCACATGTATTGGAAGTCTGTATGGTTTTACTGCCGATCCGTAAAACCTTAACACAGTGAATTCTTCCATGAAGAACCAGTCAACCAATTCTATTTGACTTCCGAGTTGAATGCAATCTCTACAAGACACAGGCAACCTAGGCATTGGAGTGCTTATAATTTTGGTGCGAAAAAGAAGTCTACAAAATGGTTGTAGCTCTTTCTGTTATCATGCATCCTTATCTTTGGTGCCCAATCATATATTGGACACTCTGTTCTCTTCCCAGTATTCTCATCAATCTTATAGCTCACAATTTGAAGCTTGTTGGTCTCGAATATTGTACGATACTTGGATAGAAGGAGATAACACAAGTAGGATGAGAACCTAAATGTCTTACAGGAACCTGTTTTGATCATTAGTAATTGTTTTTGCATGGATTTTACAATGTGCTCAATAAAATTATATCTTACTGGCTCACATGCACAATGGATATTATAAATCATTTCAAAAAGGCTTGCACCCACTTCCCTATCATTTTCCAATCCTAGGCAAAACGTTAGCAAAGAAATAGTATCCCCAACCCATGGAATAAAAATGTTAGAATCATAAGGAGGCTTATGATTATGATCCAACACAATACTAGTACCACTCTTTATTAGAGCTTTGATAAATGAATCTCTATGACTTGGATCGAGACTCTCATAATTCCCTGCCAGCTTTTCAAGGTCAATTTGGACATTTGAGTTTTGGGCTTCAAATCCTAGGTTCAACAAACAAGCAAATTCTCCCTCGTTTATGGATAGAATTTCCTCTTTTGTATTTTTATTGACAATTGCTTTTTTATCTTCATCATAATTTTTGGCACAGACCATGACAAAATCAGGGCAAGGGAATACTTCAGGTAATACCATGCTTCCCAATCCAACATCCCATGATGCGATTTTATTTGTTATTTGTTGTAACATTGGGTTGAAAACAATAAATTTTGCCCTGGATGCATCTCCCGCCTTACTAGACAATGCATATCTAATATCTATGATACGCTTTTCACCATGGATAGCAGGGTCATAAATATCATGGTATTCATCAGTGAAACTTGGTGTTTTAACCAGTTCGGTTAGGTACATTTTATTTTTCACTTGGCTTCTTGTTGAACTACTGCTTCCCATTTTCCCCATCACTATTATTGTTAATAATTCAAAATAATGCTAGATAAAAACCTAAAAATGCTAACCCTCAAATTGGACCACAAGATTACCAAAAGCAAAAAAGGCGGGATGTAGGTGTTCTAGATTTTACCCAGAAATTGGAATTTCTATTTCACTAGATTGGCACAGACAGTCTCTGTTGCAACTTGCATTCCTCAATCTAGTAGCTGTTTCTGAATCTCCCTCAATTTATAGGTTTGTCCATGAAATGAAAGACGGTTATGATTTACGAGTTTCTTATTTTGAAAAATCTGAAAGGTAGAAAAGTAAAACCTAAAGGGGCAAAATATCTAGAATCATGTTGTATTTTTATTAATTACTATTAATAACTATTCGATGCCAAAGGACAAAACATTCATTACTTTAGTATAAATTCTGAGGATATTATGAATCATGTTGTATAAATTCAGAGGACATTAAATGTAATACATTCAATTCTGGGTGAAGTTCTCCCAAATTTGTTCACATCCCACATTCGGGCCGAAATCCACCCTAAGCCATTGATCTTTGCTCATCCAATGGACGAGGGACCCCAAGGTACCTGTTGTAACTTTATGGGTCTATTTTTTAAGTCTATTTAATAATTTTAAACTTCCGCCCGAAAAAGTGCTTTATAGACTTAATTATATTTAATTAAATTTAAAACGTTTCAATTCGAAGCGAAGTTCTCCCAAATGTGTTCACTTCCTACATTCGGGCCGAAATCCACCCTAAGCCATTGATCTTTGCTCATCCAACGTACGATGGTACCTATTGTTAGTTGTCATGGGTCCCATGATTTCTGCAAGTTTTCGGGCACGTCACCATACACGTGTCACTTTTCCGGGCAAAGTTCTAAGAAAGTTGTTCACTTCCCACATTTGCCCTAAAATCCACCCTAAGCCATTGATCTTTATTCATCCAACGGTCGATGGTACCTGTAGCGTCCTAAAATTGCGACACTTGCAATTTTGACTGCATTTCGGTCTTCACGATGGCGACGCAACACGGAACCTGAATGGAGACCCCGAAACTTGTCCATGACACCAAAAACTGCATTTTCTTGCACCCTGGCCTGAACCTCCTTTGCACCCTACTGTCCGGAGAGGTGGGACCAGAGCGCCCAACGCCCTGGTCCTTCAGGACCATGGCGCCCAGCGCCCTGGTCCCCCAGGACCATGGTGCCCAGCGCCCTGGTCCCCCAGGACCATGGCGCCCAGCGCCCTGGTCCCTGGCCCTATTTTGGGCCCGGTCTCCTATGGGACTTCGGGTCTTTTTGTTTGCAAAATGGAAATTATCATTTCCTGGTCGGCCTAAGGTCGAGAAAATCGGTCTATTAACCCTAATTGACAAGTATATAAACTACATTTTCCTCTCTCATTGAGATAGAGAGGAAAAGACGGGAAAAAGCGTGGAAACGATACTCAAGCATTCAAGCATTCAAGCATTCAAGCATTCCTTCAAGCAATTGATCATTCTAAGTCTCCATTCAAGGCTAAGTGTTGCATTCAAGACAAGGATTCAACCATTGAAGAGGAGATCACTTACTACATACTACTACAACATACAACATACAACAAACAACAACATCTATACCTTCGCATATAAGGATACAAACATCCTTACAACAAGGTATTAGTACTTGTTTTACATTACAGTCATTTACATTTACAACATTTCTCATTTCTTGGTTAATTCCAAAACCGGGGTTTGACCTAAAGGCAAACCCCTAATCCCTAACCCCCCAATCGTCTTCGCTTTTCTGTGTGTAGGTTGCAGGTACGTGGCTGAAATTAAAGATCTGAAATCCTTGTGCAGAGACGAACAGATCCCCCTTCATTTTGCGGATTTTTCGGAGGACCGTGTGCATGCCAGGCGCCATCGTCCCATCAACTTTTGCTCAAATTTGCAAGACAGTGCCGTATCGACATTTTACTACTAATTCCAGGTCCGCAGCTTCATCCTATATCCCTATCTCAGTTTATAAGCAAATCTTTCTCACTTTCTATGCATTCCTAGCTTAATTCTCTTATCAACATTCTTTACAAAAGAGGGTAGCCTTGCTGTCTTAACCCTTGAAACTCATTTAGCATCCAATCTTGCATTGTGTGGGATTGGATCTTGTGGGTTTCAACCCCTCTTTTGAATGTAAAGTCTCCCTAAGTGAAAACCATCAACCCTAGCAACCTCCCTTCTCTCTCCTTGGAGTTGGAAGAGGGGAGAGCAACTAGGGTTCGATCGATTTTCCGCTTTACAGTACCTATTTTCAGATGTAGTGGGTCCCACGACTTCTGCCATTTTTCTAGCACGTCACCATACTTGGACACGTGTCACTTTTTGGGTTTGATTTTTAAGTCTATTTAATCATTTTAAATGTCCACCCGAAAAAAAGATTTATAGACTTAATTATATTTAATTAAATTTAAAATGTCCAATTTCGGGTGAAGTTCTCAGAAAGGTGTTCACTTCCCACATTTGGGCCAAAATCCACCCTAAGCCATTGATCTTTGTTCATCCAACGGTCGTCGGGTCGATGGTACCCGTTTTTAGATGAAGTGGGTCCTACGAATTTGGCCATTTTTCTGGCACGTCACCATACTCGTGTCACTTTTCGGCTCTGTTTTTAAAGTCAATTTAATCATTTTAAAATTCAACCCGAAAAAGAGATTTTAGTCTATAGACTATAGACTTAATTATATTTAATTAAATTTATAATGTTCAATTCTGGGCAAAGTTCTCACAAATGTGTTCAATGCCCACATTTGGGCCAAAATCCACCCTAAGTCATTGATCTTTGCTCATCCGACGACCGATGATACCTGTTGAGAACTTGAGTGTTGTCAGATGTCGTCGGTCCCATAATAAGAGACATTTAAATTTTAAAGATGTGTAAACTGCAATAGTTTGAGATAACTATTAAATACAATGTTAATATTATTTGTAAAAATTTGAAATTCAAAAATAGTATAAAACATGAAACTTAGATTCTAGAATAAAACAAATAACTAAATAAAAATATAAATTTTGATATACAATTTGAAAGGTAAAAGTTTAATATAAAAAAGAAAACATTCAATAATAAATCTAAAATATTAATTTAAATTTTAACAAAATTCTTTGAAAATATTTTTACGATATATAATTTCAAAAAATAGTTTAAAAATATATATAAAAGTTCAACACAAATTTAGTGTATTAATTTAAAAAAATGTGCAGTCCTCAACCTGTTAAGGCGAGCAAATTTGGAAAGTACAAATGCCAAGGTGGCGATTAATTGTTGCAGAAGGAGTTGTTTGTGGCATGTCGCATGAACAGAGGAAGGGGAGGATGGTAGGAAATCTTTTTCTTGATCTCATGACATTACTACCTTATCATGCACATTCATTACCCGACCTATAAGAGTTAAGACGGAGGCAGAATTTATTACCTTATGATCTGTGTATCAGGTTTTGCTTTGAAGCAGAACAAATCTGTAGTTCGTAGAATCGTGGCTTCTGTAAGACATTTTTTTGCAGGAAGTTCTTTTGAAATTGCAGGTGACCATGGAGGCCAATTTCACACTTCGAACAAACAAGAAGTTGTTGCCCTTTTTGGGTAAAGTATCTGATAAACGAATGCAAGGATTGTTCAAGTTTAAGGAGGAGAAGTTGTGGGCGACAACTCGACTGATGCTTGCGGAGGAGGTGGCACATATCAGTCACCAGTATCGAACTAACATGAAGGTTTACTCTCTGATTCTGGTGTGGGCCTGTGAATTTGAATCGGAGGTGGAAAAGGTAAAACTCACATTGGTCAAATTGATTGATGGGGATTTTTTCATTAACCTGGATTCAATCTTGGAGTGGGTGGTGCCGGGAGTTGGTATTCAAATTAAGGAAGGGGATGGCTAGGATGAATTACTTCCTTTTATTCGTAGCCCAGAGGATGAAACCAAATACCAGTGCCGTGAATGTGCCTGAGTGGGGTGGGAAGCGATGAAACTCTTTGTGAAATTAACCAGGTTGGATGAAATCCTGAAGGTTTTGCATGTGGCAGAAAGGATGGAGGTTGGTAGGGAATTGAGAGATAGGGCTCAAGAAGGAAGGGCCATACAGCTACTGGCAAGCTTGGAGGGTGACCCTGACTTCGGGTGCCTAAACTGCATTCCAAAAATGAAAGCTGAAGCGGCAAAAGGGAAAGCCAAAGCATTGACCTCCGAGGAGGGAAGGGACTGGGAGGAGGCGACCTAGGGGGATAGTGAGACTGAGTGAGCGGCCTATCGGGAATGAAATGGTTTTTTTGTCTCCTTGTTATAAGCTGTGGGCAGTATGGTTTTCTCTCTGTCTGCGTTTATGCATGAATGACTGCAAATTTTGTATCTTGAAACTTTTGAATTAATAGAATGAAAAAACCTTTACCGATAAACTTTTGTATCTTGAAACTTTTGAAATTTTGTATTTTGAATGACTATATATTTATAAAATTATAATCAACCATATTCAATGTACAAATAACTAATGGAATGAATTGAATTAATTTTTTATAGAATTACATAAAAAAGATCACAGTATTAAATTTATTTCCATTGTTTAACAAATAATTGAAATAACGTAGCTCATATACAAAAAGAATTTGAAAGAAATTAATTAATAAAAATGAAATAGAATCATAGAAAGCATTTTTATATCCATAAGACTGTAAGAGGCAAACTGAAACAAACTGGAATTTGAAAAATTATCATTAATATTTATGCTTTTGAAATTTACAATTTTTTCATTTGAGACTTGAGTCCCCCCAAAACTTAAAAGCCAAAATGAGTGAGCCACTGTCACTCAGCATGTTAGGGTTCGAGGACATAGGAAAAAAAAACTACAGGGGGGCAAGGCTAGGGCACAGGTAGTGGAATTGTTTACAATTTTGCCCTAAGAATTTGGCCCTCCTTCCATGTAGAATTCTTTAGATAGCATAAGCTGAGAGAATTCTTCAAGCCACATGTAGTTTGGAAAGTGGTCCAGGAGGAACCATTTCTGGAGGAAGTCCCTGCCAATCCGTGCCCATTTTCTATGATGCGTCAGCTGCTTCGCATTTAGGTTTAGGAGAAACGGTTGCCTGGCCACTGGCACTGCTTGGTTAGGGAGGAGAAGCTTGGATAATTCACTCGCCCAAGGGATCCCCACCGCTACTTCTGCAAGGATTACAAGAGTAATTTCATCTCCAAGGAAGTCTTCCTTAAAAACCTTCCTCAACAGCATCAGCATATCCACCTTGTCTCCTCCTGGGTCCAAAAGAGACGCTAAGAAGTGGGATGTAATGTTCATGTTAACACGGTACCTATTTTCATTTTGCAGAAACTCTCTGCCCAATACCATCTGCACAACCTCATTGGTGAACAACCCAACCTCATTGCAGACTGATCCGAGGGTTGGGTCTCTAACGGAGCCTAGAAAGGCCCTTTGGTCCTCTACAGAAATGCTTCTCAAGCGGATGAGAGTGTCCATCTTGAGAAAATAGATTAACAAATTAAACAAACTGAGCCTATAAACCTAAAATACCATGAGCTGAAGCTTCGACGATTTATCTACCAAATGGCAAAGGCTAATTGAAGATGAAAGAAGCAGAGATCGTTTATAAATTGTTGAAGCTCTTGATTGTAATAATTACTTCTTTAACCGTATTAACTGCTATAAATTTTTTAAATCTTTCGTATCTCTGCAAATCTTTCCCATAAATGTACTATTGTGCGAAAATGGAAATAGCTATGAACCAATACCAAATTGGCAAGTATCACATTGGAAGTCGTGGGGACAGAGTGGATTGCCGTAAGTGAATAGATATATATTAAATGAATGAAATTATTGATCGTGATTCGTGACATTTGATACATGTCTATTGAATCCAATTCTATTCCGGGCACTTTCTGGTGAGCTATGTTCTCTTCAGAAAATTGGGCCGAAATAAAACTTCAGCCATTGATCTACGATCATCGAACGGTTTAAAATCATTGATAGATTTTAGGTATGTGTCACCCTTCACGTGTCAAAGAGGTTGCACTTATTGATACATCATGCAGAGTCCGGACTCATTGTATTATGAATTTATGTGATATGATGTATTGATGTGATGTGATGTGCCTTGTTTATTAATGGCAATGAATTCATGAAATCGCCAATAAATTATATATTTTTCTATAAATAACAAAATATTCGCCAATACATTTAAATAATTTTCAAGCGGTGGATAAAAATCACCAATACATTTGAAGAGGGGAAAATAGATTTGAAGGTCAAATGATCAAAACATAATAAAATAAACATGCAGAATGCTAAAATATCATTAAAAGACAATTTCACCTTGCTATTTTACCTTCTCCTTCAGATTGAGCTTGATGAAGTGAAGGCACCCCTTGATAATGCTCCACATGATGTGCTCCTTTGATTGCTGGATGTGGATGGCTCTCCAATGTTGTGCACAAATGGAATGGATTTGAAAAATGATAAGGATGAGATGATCAAGTTGCCAAGATGATTTCCTGGGCTCAAAAGGGCAGCATAAGCTTACTAGATTTCGAGATGTTTTGAATGAAGGGATGGAGCCCTATTTTATAGGAAGAGGAGAGGGAAATGAATGGCTAGGATGAATTCGAGATGAAGGGATAAGATTTACTTGTGAGCTCACACAAGGTCCAAGAGAGGGTGTGGAGACCAAGAAATATGCCTTAAAGGCATTTCGTATCTCCACACTCCACAAGATGCATTGGAGGAATTAAAAATTCTCCAAAAAAGATATCATGGGGATTGGAGGAATAAAAAGGAATTAAAAATTCCTTGGGAGAGGGGATGCCTAAAGGAATGTGTGATTTCAAAAATCTTACATTCACCTAGGAAAAGAGCATTTAAAGCTAGTGGCTAGATGAAAAGGACAAAGAGTTGACTTTGTGGCTAATCATGATGATTAACCATTAACGACTGATTAGGAGGGGGATTAGAGGAAATGTTAGGTGGGATTAATATTTGTAGGAGAATTTGACTAGGAGAGAGAATGAGTGGAGGGAATAAAAAATTAGAAGAATAATGTTAAGTGAGTTTAGGGAGTTTCTAGAAAAATGAATTAAGAAGATGATTTGTAGGAATCATGTAGGTTAACTAATTAATTGAAATTAATTAGCTAAGAGAAAGATTTGTGAGGATTTGATTTTTTTAGAAGAATAAAGAAAGGGATTGATTTATTAAATAAATCAATCATATGCTATAGTGACAATATTAATTATATTTAATTAATATTGAGAGGAATTTGAATTAACATAATTAATTAATTAATTATGCAAGAAATAATTAAAATAATTATTTTGAAGTGTCTAAATTTTGCCCCTCTTTGAAGCGAGGTGTGATGAAAAATTGATTCAAAGAATAATCTTGTTTTGATGCTGATATTGGTTTGATAGGATGCCCTGGCTCTTGATTGATAGATTATGGTATGGTGATTCCCCCTCGGGAGATCAATTGAGGTATTTGATCTTTGGAGTTTTGCGAAATTGATATCCTGATAGATTTGATTTGATTCAATTGATAAGATCTAGATTTAGTCTGGTTTCAAGAAGAATTCATCCTGTATAAGACAAAGATGATCAAAGTGTCTGGTTTCAGGAAGGATACAACGTTTGATTTAAGGAAGGATTCATCCTGTATAAGACATGATCGGACTGTCTGATTTCAGGAAGGATACATCCTGTATAAGACATGACTGATCACAACGTCTGGTTTCAGGAAGGATTCATCCTGTATAAGACATGATCAGATCACAACGTCTAGTTTCAGGAAGGATTCATCCTATATAAGACATGATTGATCACAATGTTTGGTTTCAGGAAGGATTCATCTTGTATAAGACATGATCAGAGTGTCTGATTTCAGGAAGGATACATCCTGTATAAGACATGACTGATCACAATGTCTGGTTTCAGGAAGGATTCATCCTATATAAGATATGATCAGATCACAACGTCTGGTTTTAGGAAGGATTTATCCTATATAAGACATGATTGATCACAACGTCTGGTTTCAGGAAGGATTCATCTTGTATAAGACATGATCGGAGTGTCTGGTTTCAGGAAGGATACATCCTATATAAGACATGATCAGATCACAACATCTGGTTTCAGGAAGGATTCAACCTGTATAAGACATGATCAGATCACAACGTCTAGTTTCAAGAAGGATTTATCCTATATAAGACATGATCAGAGCGTTTGGTTTCAAGAAGTATACATTCTGTATAAGACATGAATCAGGATCAAAATTGATTATGTGAGGAAAAAAAATAGAGGAAGAAAAATTAAGGTGGAAGGGATAGATGAGGAACAAATATGAAGTAGTCGTGAGGTATTTGGAAAGAAGAATACAAGATGCGAGACCGTGGAGGAAAATGGGGGCAATTGAGAACTCCATGGGATTATTGAGTTTAGGATTTGATGGAATGATGGTGAGATTTTGTGCACAACAAATGTGAAGAGCCAACCTAGTTTGATGTTGCCCTGAGTGACTTGCACCATTGATTATAGAAATTAGGATGCCATGAGAAATGCAGGGTGTGGACTGACTCTGTAGATAACGAGAATTTCTTGCACACAACAATGCGAGTGTTAAGAAACATTAATACAGAGTTGTGGGTTCGTGCAAGGAAACCCTCAAACACACCGATACCTCTTGTACATGAGAAGGTAAGTGTTGATAAACACTAGTACCAGGTCGCCTATTTATACAAGAAGGATCCAAAACATGCCATACTATGAAATATGCCCCAGTATGCACCTATCATAACATACCTGGATATGGAAGAACCCAAGCAGTCATAAATAGTGGCAGTTGTAGGGCAAAAGATGCAAGCTTATATGAAAAGATCTAATAAAATCTAACAAGTCTCTTCCTTGCGACCACATGATACCTCTTGCCAAGAGTAGAACTAGGAGGGACTTGGGATTGTTTCTCAAGACTTCTTGAAGCTTACACAGAGGCATAAAAACTCAGTTTCAATGGGACATTCCTTATTCATGACTCAGGCGAAGACTTCATCATCATATGCATGTTTTATTGGGAGGTGGAAAATAAAGAATGTTGCGCATGGGTGGGCTAGATGGTAGATGATTTGTAGTATCAACATGATAGGCAGTGGATTCGGTTATTTACCTTGGCGTCTGCACAGAGGTTTTCACCAAGGTACTTGTCCATAGCGCCACCAAGTGGTTTTCACTAATGGACAAATTTTTTTTATTTTTTTATTTTTTTAATTTTTTAATTTTTTTGTGTCATAAGGTGCTTGTTTGCTAGGTTTTCACCAAAGTGATGATTTTTTCAGGATCTTTTTCTCATTTTTAAAAAAAAATTTCTTGATTTTTTTTTTTTTGACAATTTAAGACTTTCTAAGGACTAAGCATAAAATCTTTTGAGGTGCATGATATTCATTGGATCATCCAAAGGATCGCTTTCAGGAGTAGCCAACTGATAAGCTCCTAATCCATATTTCGCTATGATTACATATGGTCCAAGCCAATTAGGCTCGAACTTGCCTTTCTTTTCTCTTTCTTGTAGATTTTTCTGATTTTCCATGAGGACAAGATCACCAACTTGGAATTCTCGGGTTCTAACTTTTTTATGATAACTCATGCGCAACTGGTTTTGATATACCCGAAGATGATTCAAGGCCTTGAGGTGCCTTTCATCTAACAATTATAGCTCTTGTAAGCAGGCAAGTCTGTATTCTTCCTCTGGTAGGATGTTTTGTAGCGATACCCTTAGAGAGGGGATCTCGATCTCAAGGGGAAGGATGGCTTTGGAACCAAATAATAGGGAATAAGGAGTGGCGCCTGTGGGAGTGCGGATGGAGGTGCAATAGAACCACAATACAGGATGGATTTGGAGGTGCCAATCACGGCCCGCTTCATTGACTGTCTTTTTGAGGATTTTTATTAGGGTTTTATTAGAAGCCTCAGCTTGGCCATTGCCTTGGGGGTAATATGGAGTGGAGAAGCAGTGTTAGATGTTGAATTTTTGGCAGAGTTCTTTGACATCCTGGTTCTTAAATTGTTTACCATTATCTGTGATGATAACTTTTGGGATGCCATATCGGCAGATTAGTTAGTTCAGGATGAATTTGGATATTTGCTTGCCGGTGGTGAAAGTAAGAGGGATAGCCTCTACCCACTTGGTGAAGTATTCAGTGGCGGTGATAATGAATTATGTCTGTTGGAAGATGAAGGGTGGATTTTCCCAATGAGATCGAGCCCCCACTGTGAGAAGGGCCATGGTGTAATGAATGGCTACAATTCTTATGACGGTGCATGAATCTTGTCGCCATATTGTTGGCAAGGGATGCATTTCTTCACATAATTGTATGCATCTTCTTCCATTTTAGGCCAATAGTATCCCGTTCTCAAAAGTTTTTTAGCCAATATGAGTCCACTTGAGTGTGCCCCACAGATACCCTCATGTACTTCGCGTAATGCTTTATCTAAACACCTTAAGAGGGAACCATCAAAATGCCTTCTACACAAGGTGTATGCAAGGATGGTGTAACGGGCACATCGGTGGATGAAGGTTTGCTATTGGTTTTTGGTGAGGTGTGGGGGAATGGTGTTGTCTTTGAGGAAAGTGAAGGTTTCTTGGTACCAAGGGGACTCAGGACCAATGAGAACACACACCATTTCAGACTCTGGTAGGTCGTATGCCGGTATAAACAATTTCTCGAACAAGAACTCGCACTTCTGACTGTGTGCTGACATTTGAAGGAGGGAGCCAATGGTGGCCATTGTATCTGCAACCCTATTATTTGTTCGTGGGATTTGGTCAAACTTGATTGCCATGAAATGTTGCTTAAGATCTTCAACCATGTTATGGTAGGGAAGGAGTTTATCATCTTTTGTCTGGTATTCATCATTGACTTATTTTATGATGAGTTGGGAATCACCATAGACTTGTAATTCCTTTATTTTTTAGTGGATAGCCAAGCGTAAACCTATGATGAGGGCCTCGTATTCTGCTATGTTATTGGTACATGCAAAGGCTATCTTGTATGATTTGGGGATGCCATCTCCTTGAGGTGTGACCAATAATATTCCTACCCCCGATCCATTTTGAGTGTAGGAGCTATCAAAATACAATTTCCATGTGGAGGATGTGGTAACAGTCATAATGAACTCATTTGGTAATTCTGTGAGAAGAGGATGGTCACCTGAAAGTGGAGCTTCAGCCAACTGATCTGTAATGACTTGTCCCTTGATTGCCTTTCTGTCCACATATTCAATATTAAACTCGCTTAAGAGCATGACCCATTTGGCGGTTCTGCCAGTGAGAGCAGCTTTGGACAAGAGATATTTAAGTGGATCAATTTTAGCAATTAATTTTGTCTTATTATTTAGCATATAGTGTCGTAGTTTCTGTGTTCTGAACACTAATGCCAAACATGCTCTTTCAATGGGGGTGTAATTGAGTTCATATCCTACCAACATCCGACTGATGTAGTAAATGACGTGTTCCTTCCCTTGATCATCTATTTGCACTAATAATGTCCCCAATGCCACTGCAGTAGCACATATATACAAAATAAGGGGTTTTCCAGGAGCAAGAGGCATCAATACGGAAGGTGATGCTAGATATTCTTTTAATTTCTCAAAGGTCTTTTGACATAGGCAATCCCATTTAAATTTTGTGTCTTTACGCAACAGGTGTGCAAATGGATGTCACTTGTCTGCTAGCTGTGAAATGAAACGCCTGATAGACTGGAGTTTTCCCTGGAGACTGTGCAGTTGTCTAAGAGTTTTTTGCTGGAGGCATTTCCATAATAGCTTTTACCTTTGTGGGATCAACCTGGATGGCTCTGTGGGAAACAATGAATCCTAGTAGTTTTCCCGATGTGACGCCAAACACACACTTTTTGGGATTTAGGCGCAGCTTGTATTTTTTCAATCTTTCGAAGATCTGTTTTAGAATGGGGATGTGTTCTTGTCTTGTCTTGGATTTTCCTAGCAAATCATCCACGTAGTCCTCCATAATTTTGTGCAAGAGGTCATGAAAAATTGTTGTCATTGCCTGTTGATATGTAGCTCCAACATTTTTAAGGCCAAAAGGCATGACCCGGTAACAGAAGGTACCCCATGGTGTTGTGAATGCAGTTTTATGCTAATCCTCATCTGCTATCTTGATTTGGTTGTATCCAGAAAACCTATCCATTAGTGATAACATTTCATGTCCTGCTGTAAGATCCACAATCATGTCTATATTGGGGAGCGGGAAATCATCTTTAGGACAAGCTATATTTAGATCTCAAAAATCTGTGCAGATGCGGATGCCCCCAGCAGGTTTGCCGATAGGTACAATGTTGGAGACTCATTCAGCATAATCTATTGGTTTGATAAATTCTACATCTAACAACTTTTGGAGTTCCGCCTTGACCAAGAGTGCAATATGTGGGTGCATTTTGCACAATTTCTATTTTACAGGTTTTGCATCTAGGTGGACGATGAGATTGTGAACCACCAACTCATGGTCCAACCCTAGCATATCGGAATAGGACCATGCAAAATTGATTTTTACCTCTGTAAGGAAGTTGATGAAGTCTCATTTCTCAATTTTTGTGAGGGATTTAGCAATGAGCACATTTTTTAGAATGACCTCGGTGCCCATGTTGATGCTGTCTATTTCTTCTATCAACAAATTTGATTTGTCTTATGGAAGGTAACCAATGGTAGGGAGGTCAAATCCCTCATCGTCAAGTGCCTTTTCCAGGTTTTCACTTTTAGATATGCCCTTTGTTTTTATTTCTTGTTCATCCAAAGGTGCCTTAGGGAGGTTTTCACCTAGGGAATCATATCTTTTTTTTTTATTATCTTTTTTGTGGCTAAGGGCATTGACTTGACTACCAAAGTATCCCTTTTTGTGTAGTTGAATACCCTCGATTCTGCTACAATCTTCCATATTTTGCACTGTTAGGAGAGCAATGAGAGCATTATCATCGGTGCAGATATCTAAAGTGGGTTTGTCTCGTTGGCCCCAATCAATGAGTTCAGGATGGACAAGATGTAGCTCATGTAAAGTGGGAGGGGTTACGGGGGTGATGGTATTGATGTAAGCATCCAAGAAGATATCTTTCTCATATTCATAAGGCATTTCATGGACTTCCTCTTTGTCAGCGATTTCGATATCCGAAGAAGGACTAGAAGGGGCACTAGCAATAGTAATCTTAGGCACCGGGGTGTACCCCAAGCCTCTGTTGTATCTGTAGGAGATAGGATTTATGGGTACTTTTCTTCCTTTCTCCTTTGGTCCCAGGCCGTGTCCTTTGTAACCCATTTTTTTCAACTATGGCAGATGCTTTTGGGTACATTTTTTTGGATATTCTTGCTAGATCTTCATCCTCTTCTTTGTACAGCATGAAGAGATATCTGTTTTGAGGCTCTCATTATCAAGTGGGCCCCATTGCTGGAAGGTGGTGTTTTGGCATTGCATGATTGGTTTTGGGTCCTTTTTTATCTCTTTTGGTTTGCCAAATGACTTAGGAGAGAGAGGGAGGTTTCCTATTAATAAGACGTCCTCCAATTTGTATTCTCCACAGCCATTGTCCAAGATCTTGATTTGATTATCTGGTTGGGATGATGTGGAGGCAACATTTGATGTGTCAGATGGAGGCGTTGGCAAGGGTCTATTTAGTGGGCAATGATACAGATGCTTCCCCTCTAATAGTTTGCAATATTGAAAAGGTTGGGGGTCACCTTTGATAGTGATCTCTCTTCCATTATAGGGGAATTTGATGCATTGGTGATAGGTGGAGGGTACGAACTGCAAGGAATGAATCCATGGCCTCCCGAGGAGAATGTTGTAGGGGAGGTCAAGATCTAGTACTTGGCAAGGGGTTTGAATTGTAATGGGGCCCACTTGAAGAGGTAAGGTGATCACGCCCTTTGAAATTCTTTTTGCATCATCATATGCCTTTATTGTGATCCTTCCTGATGTGTCTATCAGATCCTCAGAAATTCCCAATTGTTTTATTAATTTGTATGTACACAGATTGAGCCCGAACCCACCATCTATTAGGATACGTTTGACCTTGTGCTTGTGGATAAGAGCTTTGATGTGTAAAGGTTTGTTATGGTCTTTATCTGTAGGAGCATCTTTGGAGTTAAATACAATGTGTTGCTGGGTAGTAAGGTTTCCAATGAGGGCTTATAATTGGGCGGTGTTGATGTTATCTAGAACGCGTGATTGGAGAAGGGCTTGTTCCAAAATTTCTTTATGGACCGAGGAGGTCTTGAGAATTTCCAAAATGGAGATCTGCACAGGTGTCTTCCCAAGTTGATCAAGGAGGTCATATCGGCGGGTGGAAGACATGGGTGGGGTGTTTGGTGGGGGAGGAACTCCTTGGATGGTAACTCTTCCTTGGCGTGTAGTTGCATTGCAGTCATTCTGGAAATGGGAGGTGGAAGGCATGGCGCCTTGAATGACTATCCGAGTAGGATTTGGTCTGCTTTGGGAAGAAGGAGGATTAACTCCTTGGATAGTTATGACATTGACATTATTGTTTGCAGGTTCAATGCGACCTACCAAAAAATCAAAACTGGTTATGTGATTAGCGTAGTCATAACCCATTGCGTTAGATGATGAGCCTCTTCCTTTATTATGATTCGGGAAGGGTTCTTGGTACATTTTGAGTTTGTCATTATTATTACCAGGTTTTGCATTTGCTACTTCAATCTCACCTCTATCAATGAGATCATGTATGTAGATCTTCAGTTTCATACACTTGCGTGTATCATGTCCCTTGATACAATGGTATTCACAATACTCATTTTCATTATACCATCTTGGTTTAGGTTGATTGGGGTCAAACGGGTGAGTGATTGGAAAAACCACTGCACTTGCTTGGACAAGTTTCTGAAACACCATTTCAATAGGCTCAGCCAAAGGAGTGAAATCTCTTGGAGTCCTGTTATTCGATTGGGGTGGTCGTCCCTAGATTGAGACATTGTTGTGAGGTTTTTGGGATTGATTTTGATTATTTTGATTATTGAATTGATGATTATTGGTGGTGGATTTTGGGGGAGCGACCACGGTTTGGACTTGCTTTGCATCAGTTACACCATCATTGACCATGTTTTGGTTCTTGGACTAGAATTTTGGCTTGTCGTTATGATAAGAGGAAGAACTTTGTGTCAACTTCTGGTAATGTTTCAAGGTTCCTTCTTCCAACAAGACACGTTCGAGGGCGAGGCCCTTATTGGTCAATTTTTGAAAGGATTTGATGCATTGGGATATTAAGGGTCTTGAAAGTTCAGGCACCAAGTTCTTTTGGAATAGTTCAATTTGATGTTGTTCTGGCATGTCCCACTAGAATTTCTTGATAAGATGTCGCCATCTTTGTAGGAAATTGGCGAAGGTTTCTTCGGGTATTTGTTTTGTATTACATAGGTCCATCATAGAAACATCATTACCCATGTTGTATGCATAGTGGGCCACAAATTTTTCACCCAAGTCTCGAAAAGAGACAATGGAACCTCATGGTAAATTTGAGAACCATGCCAGGGCATCTCCTGTGAGAATTTTGGGAAAGAGTCTACGAAGATAAAGGTCACTATAGGAGACTTCCTGGCATAAGATGTGGAATTCTCGAACATGATCGCGGGGGTCTCCTTTGCCTTCATACTTGGTGAATTTAGAAATCTCAAATCCCGGGGGATATGGTGCAACTGATATAGATGGATCATAAGGACAAGGGCAAAACTCTTTGAATGAGTAAGTTTTCCTTTTATTAGTCCTTTGCTTCATGTCCTTGATGATATTTTTCATGTCTTGAATTTCCTTGATGAGGTCTTGTTGTGGGCTTTGATATTGATGAATTGTATTTGCCCCAAGCATTGGATGAGCCAAAGAAGGTGCACCACCACCAATATATTGATATGATGAGGAGGTGGGAACGTGGGATGTGATGACCAATGTCACTGGGGTTTGAGGGACATTTGGTTGCAGTCCACCAACTATTGTGAGGGGATTGAATACAACTCGGATAAAATTTGCGACATTGTTGGGAGGAAGGAAAATTTGTGGAATAGAAATTTGTGGTTGAATAGGAGGTGGTATAGAAGTTTGTTGGAGAATGGATGAGATCAGATTTGATAGTGGTATGGATGGTAAGGAGGAAGAAGGTGGGATGGAGACCATGGTGGGAGGTACCACGGGTGGCATTGATTGAGACTAGATGATTGATGGGGCTGCAATTGATTGAGTTTGAATAGTAGGTGCAACACTTTGTGTGGGAGCGAGGTCTCCTTGTGGTTGTTGGGTGAGAGCGGATCTATTAAATTCAGGTGGAAGTTGAGCTCCATGTTCAAGGAGAGTTTTCAGAAGTGCAGTAGGATTGTGTTTAATGAACTTTTCCATCATCTCTTGGTTATAATAATTCGCTAGGAAAGTTTGCACTTCCAGACAAAGTTCATCTTGGTTAACCATGTCAAGATTTTGACTTTGATCTTGATCGCTAGGTTGCCCACTTTGTGTATGATCTTGTGTGGGATATTCATATAGGACATCAATGTCCGACATGCCATATTGTTGTTCAACCATCTTTTTCTTTTGGGATCGAGTTGCGACCATACACGATATTTGTGATGAAAGGGCTTAAGAAATTTGAGGATGATTGATGGAGGAGGTATAGTAGTGATGGTTTAGAAGAAATTTGATGACTAGGTTGTCTTTGGTATGAACATGAAGGATCAATTCGAATGACAAGTTGTATGAAGGGATACGACCACCCTGATTTGGATGATAGTTGGTGTTTCAAATGACAAACTTGAATATTGATGGAGAGGACGGACTCTTAGCTTCTTTCTTAGGCTTATGAAATATGGGATGGACAGAGCTTTGACACAATTTTGGACTTGGTGTGGGTAATGACTTGGACAATTATTTGTGTCTTGACAAGTGTTTTTGCAAAGTGTTTGGAGATAGTGATGTGTTTTTAGTCTTCTCTTGGCAAGTATGTATCAAACAAAGAAAACACAGTGATCAAATGCATATTATCTCAAAGACACTCACGCTCATATACAACATTCTTGAGGCTGGCAAGGACAATAGTCATTGAATCCCAATTGGTTTGCCATCTACGCTTACCTAGAGCAGACACTTAGATGCTTGACCCCACTGGCTCCCCTCCATGACACTCACTTCTCGGGGCAGCCAAGCATCAATTCCCATGAAAACTCCTCATGGCGAACTTTGTGTCTCTACTAAGGGCCGTAAGAATATGGGCTGCTTCAGAGGTCCGACCTCCTACACCAATGACTAGAAGGTTTTTGGCCACTATGAACAAGGTGTTTAGTAAGTCTTCCCGTTAGGAGCTACCCTTCGAAGTTGCACAAGCGCAATTGAGGCCTATAGCCCAATGAAGTACCAAGAACTTAGTAGTCACGCAAGCGTGATTGAGATCTCTAGGATCCTACTAAGCACCCAATGTGAGAGTGAACTCTCATATAGCCCCAACCATTAACCCTTTCGTAGTCAATGGCCTATTTATTATAGTGAGTTGGGAACCCCAGGTTCGGGTGTACTCACTTGGGTCGTTCCACTCTTACCTTCTCAAAGAGCAAGTTGGGAGGGTAGGCCCGCTAGAGGTAAACACACAATCAAACAAGAAAAGGTTGTAGGGTCTGGATTTCTAATCATCTAGTAAGATGAGAGCATACTTTCCTACCTTTAAGCTTTTCTTAAAGACACATAAGGCAATGGTTCATTCCATTTTAATTAATATCTAGGTGCCTAGTTTAAATAAATGCACAAGATTTGTTTGAATCAGCTAGGCAACCTGCAAAACAACTTGATTAGTAGTTTTGAAAAATGGAGTCTTCAACAAACATCCTACAAAATAACTTGATTAGTAGTTTGAAAAAAATGGAGTCTTCAACAAGCGTCCTGCAAAACAATTTGATTAGTTTGGAAAAATAGAGTCTTCAACAAGCGTCCTGCAAAAAACAACAAAATGACAAAAATATTAATTTTTTTGAATTTTTGGGAATGAATAGAAAAACATGAATAAAAACTTTTTTACTAATGACAAATGTGGATTTGAAGAAAGCTTTGATGGGTAAATGGGGTTGACTAGGTTTTTGCCACTTTCCAAGGGACAGACAAGCGAAAAATGGGGATTTTGGAGGAGAGATGAAGGAATGAGAAAATTTTTCAAAGAGGGGCAAAGAAGCAAAAGTTGGAGATGGATAATATGAGAAAAATTTGGAGGTGATTGGATAAAAGGGGAAGAAGTTATGGCAAACCCTAAAAATAGAGAAATATGGGATTTAGGCTTCAAAAAGTGGATTTTTGGGATAAGGCCCCCAAGGAAGAAAATGTGGAAAATGGCAATGCGGAGAATCTGGTGGAGTTTGGAGGAAAATGGAGTCAAGATAAAGAAGATATGGCAAAAAAATAGAGTGAAGTGTAACCTTAGATTTAACAGAGCAGACAGAAACCCTAGATTTAACAGAGCAGAAACTCTAAATTTAACAGAATAAAAAAAATGTCAAAGGTCCAGATTTCTGATTGTCTAGATAGACAAGAGCATAATCTCCTACTTTCACACTTTCCTGCGGTTAGACATTATCTTTAAACAGAGCAGATAACAGGAAATGAAAAAAAAAAGAAATGCAGACTATAGTTAGCGCCTAAAAATTTCAGATAGATTAACAAAGTAGATAGTAGCACTAAACAGATAGAAAAATGTCAAAGGTCCGGATTTCTGATTGTCTAGATAGACAAGAGCATACTCCTATTTTCACACTTTCTTGCAGTCAGAGCATACAATCATGCTAAACAGAATAGAAAAGTGAAAGATTTGGATTTCTGATTGTCTATATAGACAAGAGCATACTCTCCTACTTTCACATAGATTATAATTAAACAGAGTAGATAACAGAGCAAATAACAGATCGGATAATAGGAATTCAAATTCCCACAAAAACGCTCGTGCTAATCGCAGAGCTATCATGTTGAAACAGAAACAGAAACAGAAAAAGAATAGAAAAAAAAATGCAACAGAAACAGAAAAGAAGCTGTTGCGTAGAAATACAGAGCCGCTACTCTGGAACCTGCAAAAAAAAGTTTTTTTTTTTTTCTACAGTCGTGCTATTTTGGAACTTGCGTCTCACAACTCACAAAAACCTAAAAAAAAATATTAGTTCCTAGGGACGTGGGTCCCACCAGGCGTGCCAAAATGAAAAAGGGAAAATAGATTTGAAGGTCAAATGATCAAAACATAACAAAATAAACATGCAGAATGCTAAAATATCATTAAAAGACCATTTCACCTTGCTATTTTACCTTCTCCTTCGGATTGAGCTTGATGAAGTGAAGGCACCCCTTGATAATGCTCCACTTGATGTGCTCCTTTGATTGCTGGATGTGGATGGTTTTCCAATGTTGTGCACAAATGGAATGGATTTGAATAATGATAAGGATGAGATGATCAAGTTGCCAAGATGATTTCCTGGGCTCAAAAGGGCAGCATAAGCTTACTGGATTTTGAGATGTTTTGAATGAAGGGATGGAGCCCTATTTTATAGGAAGAGGAGAGGAAAATGAATGGCTAGGATGAATTCGAGATGAAGGGCTAATATTTACTTATGAGCTCACACAAGGTCCAAGAGAGGGTGTGGAGACCAAGAAATATGCCTTAAAGGCATTTCGTATCTCCACACTCCACAAGATACATTGGAAGAATTAAAAATTCTCCAAAAAAGGATATCATGGGGATTGGAGGAATAAAAATAAATTAAAAATTCCTTGGGAGAGGGGATGCCTAGAGGAATGTGTGATTTTGAAAATCTTACATTCACCTAGGAAAAGAGCATTTAAAGCTAGTGGCTGGATGAAAAGGACAAAGAGTTGACTTTGTGGCTAATCATGATGATTAACCATTAACGACTGATTAGGAGGGGGATTAGAGGAAATGTTAGGTGGGATTAATATTTGTAAGAGAATTTGACTAGGAGAGAGAATGAGTGGAGGGAATAAAAAATTAGAAGAATAATGTTAAGTGAGTTTAGGGAGTTTCTAGAAGAATGAATTAAGAAGATGATTTGTAGGAATCATGTAGGTTAACTAATTAATTGAAATTAATTAGCTAAGAGGAAGATTTGTGAGGATTTGATTTTTTTAGAAGAATAAAGAAAGGGATTGATTTATTAAATAAGTCAATCATATGCTATAGTGACAATATTAATTATATTTAATTAATATTGAGAGGAATTTGAATTAACATAATTAATTAATTAATTATGCGAGGAATAATTAAAATAATTATTTTTAAGTGTCTACAACATTTAAATAATTTTTCCTTCGGAGTAAAATTTTTCACTCATACACATATATATTTGTTCCTCTTAACAAAAATTATTCACCTCCCACAATAAATATTTCCCCATAGAACAATGTATTATTCGCTAGAAATTTATGGAATTATCGTACCCTAGAAAAAAATCGCCAATACAATTTTTTTTTTTCCCATTTAAAAAAAATATTTCGCCATCGATATGAAAATTTCCCCTCGAAAATAAAGTCCGATTCACCAAGATTTTACACAGTTGCCCGGGGGGTGGTTTCTTAAAGTTATCCCTGATCCCTTTCCTCATTTATCTTGCATCTTTTCATCCATTTCTATAGTACACCTATGTTCTTCAAACCCACATGTCCCCTCAATGGAAGTCATAATTACCACCATATTTCTTCCTAGTCACTGCTCCTTTGAATGAATAGGCATAGTTATTGAATCCTAATCCAACCATATTTTCCTCCACATGGTTTTATTCTTCTTTGAAATGAAACTACTTTGTAACAGTACTTCAAAGTAGAAAAATGTAGACACCCAAAATTGACACACCATCGATTCCCTAATTACCAACCATTTGATCAATAATTGACTGAATATCTCCCTATTTATCTAATGAATTGTCCCATTTCTACCTATTTGTTAATTAAATATATTTTATTATTAAATTAGTAAAATCATTATTCATATAATATTCATCATTATTCACCCAATCTTGCTTATTTCCTAAAATCACTTAAATGCTTCTTCTAGTTCCACCTTAAGTAAATAAATCTAAATAATTATTTACCTAAGTCTCTTATCCCCTTTTAAAAAATTACATAAGCAATTTTTTTATTTAATTATCTTTTCCATTCACTTTTAATTAGTACGCTAAAATTAATTAACCCACTAACCTATCAATTTCTCACACTATCCTCGATCAAATTCCCTCAAATATTGCACATTATCATATGTGTACCAAGGCATGGGTCCTTTGTAGATAGGGCATGGGTCTTTGTACTTGTGACATGCAATATTGCACATGATAAATGGGTCAATTCCCATGATGCTCTAAAGTATCCCTATCCCATCTTGTCCCTCCACTTTCTCCAAGGGGATCCTCTACCATGAATTCACCTTCAATCTTGGTCTCTTTCACATCCACCAACCAATTGAGGATACTTGTCCTCCTCTCATCCTCTCAAGGGTATCAACCAATTTGAGCCCTTTACCTCTACTTATAATCCTAGTTGTCAAATATTATAGCCAAAAATCTATATATGAGATGCTATCCCAAAGAACTTCCAAGACTCCATGAATTAATATATTATGTTTTAGGTAGGAACACACACATATCACCATCTTGAGCACAACCACCATATCTTAGTGAAACAAGAGTTGGTGTTGGTGATATTTCATTTTGTTTTTATCAATTTTTATAACACCTTTTCTTAATCTAAGTGTCAAATCTGATAAACAGAGAGGAGGTTTGTAGAAATGTCAGGAACCAAAATAACATCCTGAAAACAACCACCTATCAACGAAACAGAACCTGAACCTGAAACTAAAAGTTGTGCTGAGTCACCAACTGTAATCTATAAAGTATTACTGTGAGAAAGTGAGGTAACAAGCTATGGTGAGTGTGTCATGTGGTGAGAAGCCCTGAAATCAATAATCCAAGTAGATGTAGAAAGAATAGCTCATGCAAAAAGAGAATGTCCTTTCCTAGTAGAAGAGGAAGATGGAGGATGAGGAGTAGAAATATGATGTTGCTGCATGGTTGCCTCCAAAGCCTCTAATCATTTCCAACAATGAGAAACTGGATGACCTTCTTTGCCACAAAAACTATAAAATTCATCTGATTTCTTCTTAGTCTTGGAGGAAGACTCACCAGAATTAGAAGAGTGCTCCTGTTTGGGATAGGACTTCGGTTTGAAATCAGACTTAGGTGGTGGCTTGGAGGGATGCTCACTGCCAGCTGAATCCTTCTTAGGCTTCGGTTTCTACTTCTTGTTCTCTTTAGATGTCTGAGCAACCAATGCTTTTGGCTTTGATCCTGTGAGAGTGTCTAATTGAGATAGGTGAGCCTACTCACGAGTCAAGTGATCACAGAACACATCAAAAGTAGGCATAGTGAAGCATGTACCCAATGCATCCATAGTAGAATAAAAGGTGGAAGCAAATATCTGATAGGGACCTCGAAGCTTAGAGAGAATCAGGTAGATACACTCTAGGTCTATCTTATTTTTACCACAACTATGTAGGATAGATCTAGTGGTTTAAAACTTGTTCAGAAAGTCCTCAATGTGAGGAAAAGACTCAGGTAACAAGGAAGAGAGCTCTTCCTCAATCTGTAATGCTCTGAACTCATTGACAGTACAAAAAAGAATTTCAAATTTGGACCACATAGCTCGAGGAGTGAGAAAACCATCAAGGTGAAAAAGCAAGCTGTCTGAAACATGTAAGGAGATGACACCCATAGCCTCATCCATCTTATTGCAGTGCTGAAGAATCTCAAAAGGACACTGCAACAATGGCTGATCTGCATCCAAACAGAACCACAACCCTCTTGATCTGAGAAGCCTCGTCATACAAGCTTTCCAGAGGTGATAGTTCTAGGATGTAAGAATCTCAAATGAAGAAGCTGACATTTTTTTCTTGAAGTTAGGTGTTGTGAATTTTTGAAGGAAATTATAGAAAATAGTAAAAAATAACACCCCTCACAATATGTAAAACAAAAAACCAGTACAATCTAAGAGCTAGAAAAGAAGACAAGAGCAAAGAAAATGTGACAGACAATATCTTGTGTACCTGATGACTTTTCTAGAAAAAATAACTCCAAATCTGAGAAGGGCTCTCCAAGACCTTTTCGACGCCTATTCGTTTTCCAAAAACGAAGTCTGTTTGCCCAAGTTATGGCTCTCGGAGTGCATAAAAGACTACTAACTTGGATGACAAAAAATAGGCACTATATGAAAAAATAAGCAAATCTCACCTCCATATTTGAGTAGATCTCAAAAAGAGATTTCTTATGCCTATTCTTTTTTGAAAAACTGACCCTGTTTGCCCAAGTTAGGACAAAAACACCTCTCCCCTATCAAAAAGGTTTGCAAGAGGAAGCAAGAGGAGGAGAGGTGGCTCTTTGACTGGGCGGCAACGAAGCTTTGGGTGACAGCGGAGGGCGGGCGACAATGGCCCCAGGAAATGTGTGGTGAGCAGCGGTGGTCGGGCACGATGCAGTGGGCAGCGACAACCCCAAGCGGAAGGCGGCCACGGGCGGAAGGCGGAGGTCGAGGCGGTGGAAGACACCGCCTGCGGTAACCGCCAACCGCAAAGTTGGCTGTGATGGTTTAATAAAATGCCAGTAGCTGGCGGCAATGGGCGTGGCCTGGGCACGCTGTTAAAAGGCCTGAAAAAGTTTTTTTTATTTTTTATTTTTGCCTCGAAAAACGTGCATGTAAGGGCCAAACTCAAATTTTTTTCCCAGAGCTAAAGTTGTCCAAATTGGAGAAATTTTATATGAAAATAGGGATTTTTGGGTGTTCCGAGCTCAATGGTGAGGTCCATTTGAGATAAAAATGCCTAGAAACAAAAAAGATACGCCAAATCCAAACTAAAACCTTTGAAAAAAAAACTGAAACCCTTGCCTCCAAAGAAAATCTTCTAAAAAGAAATTAGGAACAAGCAGCAATAGATGTAGGCTGTGATACCATGAAGAAGTTGAGAAAGTACAACTTTTGTGATCCCAAGAGCATCTGCAAGCAAAATACCTATCATAAGAGAAGATTGGAGACAGAACACAAAAAAGACTCCGAAGAAAAAGATTATCATTCAGAGAGGGAATGAAAAATAAAAGTTACAATATAATCCTTATGATAGGATAATAGAAACCCTAAAGATGTGCAACCCTAAAGGGATAAAGAGTATTTAATAATTAGAATAATTATTAAATACCTACAATATTATTAAATGCCTAAGTTTAGCTTAAGCGTAGAGTATAATAGACTAATAATTAAATATATAATTATTAGCTAATACAAGATAACTCTAACAAATATGACTTTGAGAAAAATCCATAATTAAAAAAGTTTAAAGAAACCTATATTCTTTTCATTTTATTTTTAACTCAATTATTTGCAATCTCAATTTATCCATTTCAATTTATTTATTTTCAACTGTACATAAAAACAATTTTACATTTTCTTGATAGAGATTATTAACTATCTTTCTAAGGTGTGAAGGGGAATTTTTTTTGACATGATATTCTTCATTCACTTCTAATCGACTTGTGTATTCCAAGGGAAAATTTCTTATCATTTTAGAAATGTAATAAATGTCATGAAGAGTTGGAAACGACAAATTTAATGGAAACAGTAAAATTAGTTGGGAGAAAGTTAAAGTATTGAATTATGGATAGGAAAAATAAACTTAAAATCATGTGCCATTTATTGACTTGACTTAAAAAAATTATCTCTTATCAATATCATTATCTATTCACTTGATTAAATCATTTCCATCCAGCTTGTAAAAATGAACTTCTAAGCTTTTGTAGAAAAGGTGGATAAAGTGAGAATATTTGTATGGAAAAAATTTACTCTTATTTTCTCTTTTATCAACATTGTTATCTATTCACTTGACTAAATAATTTTTGTTTGGCTTGCAAAGATGAACTTCTTAACTTTTTCTTAGCTTTTGTAGAAAATGTGGGCAACCCAGGAACACTTACTCTTATTTGCTACAATTTTTTTCTATTTACACTAACTTTTGTCAAGGTCATGCCTCTTGCTTTTGTAGAAAATGTGGGCAAATGAACATTTGTATGAGATCACTTTACTCCCATTTTCCACAATTTTCTTTCATTTATGTAACTTTCTCCAAAGGTCACATCCTTTGCTTTTGTAGAAAAAGTGGGTAAAGTGGGAATGATTGCATGTGAACACTTTACTCTCATTTTCCACAACTTTCTTTCACTTACATAACTTTCTCCAAAGGCCATGTCTCATATTTTGTAGAAAAAATGGGCAAAGTGGGGACACTTTACTCACATTTTCCACAATTTTCTTTCATTTATATAAACTTCTCCAAAGGTCACATCTCTTGCTTTTGTAGAAAAAGTGGGCAAAGTAGGAATGTTTGTATGGGAACACTTTACTCCCATTTTCTACAATTTTCTTTCATTTATATAACTTTCTCCTAAGGTCTCATCTCTTGCTTTTGTAGAAAAAGTAGGCAAGTGGGAATGCTTATATGGAACCACTTTACTCCCATTTTCTACAATTTTCTTCGATTTATATAACTTTCTCTTAATTACATGCATCTTCCTAATTATTAGGGACATGAGAACTATCAATTGAGCCCATAGGTTCAATGGGAAGATTGAAATATATATATTTTTATTACATCAATTTTTTTTTAAATATGTATGTTTTCATAGTCAAAGTTTTAATCACTTAAAAAATGAAAAAAATTGTATGTAAAAAATTAAATATATTGTTTAAGGATATTTAATAATCAAAATATATCATATGAATTTATGTTCACTTGACATGTTTATTTGATAAAGTGAAATTATTAGATTTGCAATTTTTTGGTTATATTTTTTTTTAAATAAATAATTTGTATTAATTAAAATTTATTTTTATTGATATGTTTATATCTATCTTCAAATTTTATTATTTATTTTTACTATGTAATAAGGATGGCTTTGGATAAGATTATTTTTACCTCTTTTAGGTATTGTTAAACATATATATCTCATGAATTCATTTCATGAACAAGGTGCTCTCTTCACTTAGTAACCCTTGTCGTCTAAATGAGTAAGTTTTTATCTTGGAACTAAATCCAAAAGACTTGGTTGCTATTATTTTTACCTTCCTTGTAAGCCCCAAACGATGTTTTTGGTTGGGGTCTTTTGTTTTCTTTTTTAATCTTCATTTATGATTGGTTGAGGTGTTCATGTGCATGCTTTTAGTAAAGTGCTTATAAGGATACATAATCAATATTGGAATCTTACATCCCTAGGTTCTTTGTCATAAAAGTGATTTACTTTTTTTTATTTCTAAGTTAATATGGATTCAAAGATAAGAATTGCACCCTTTATATGATTGCTCCAAATTAATCTCATTGGGTGTCTCACTTCTTTTTTTTAACTTGTTCACTTGTTTGTTAGGTTGGCTTATATTTGGAGAATATATCAATCATAAAACCATTTTAGTACATCTAGCTCTAAATTTTTCCTTGGACATATTTTGCTTATTGAATAACCCTAGGGGTGTGATTGAGCAAGATCAAGATAGATTTTTGAATATTACATGTTTTTATCAAAGATGGGTTCACTGAGTATATCATATAGTGGATTATATATGTTCAACTTTTTTGATGAATGAAATTTAGTGAGTTATCAAAGGTTGAAAAATGTCACTATATTAGGGTCTTAAGCCCCTTTAAGAATGTAAATAAGGATTTGAGATGTGCAAAAATTCACATTTTCATTAATTTGAGCTAGGTTATGGACACAAGGAAAAAATGTATATAATATGATATATAGAAATATAATTAGGAAATAGATCATCAAATAGAAATGTTGAGATTGTTAAAAACGTAGAAAGAAGTATGGGAAGCTTAATTCCTAGGATGATAGGGTAGTGTTCTAACATCTAGTTGGTACACTAGCATCCAATTTATGTGCTATGATTATAAATTTGCTACAAAAAATATAATTTCAACATGCATTTCAAGAATGCATAAATATATGGACCATACAACAACAAACAATATAAGATACTAGATATACTAGAAGTGAACAACAAACTCAAAATCACTTTACTCTAATTATTTTAAATGAAACAAATATAAATAAAATGATAGGAGAACAAAGTTGAACCTTTCATGAGTATCACAGTCCACAAACACTTTGTGCTAGTTTTGACAAGGAGAGAAAGGGGGTGACCACTTAGGAGCTTGCCTTTAGTAAAAGGGACCAATGGAATGTGAAAAAATTAGAGAATGTATACACTTAGACTATGTGTGCTTGAACTAAGAATAATAATAAGAAAAAAAAAATCTATAAGAATTAATCCTTGGTCTTTAAGAATTATCTAAATCTATGTGTGTCTAAGAGGAGAAAAAAGGTGATAAATACATAACACAAAAAGAAACAAAGGATAACAAAGGAAAATAAGATACATATAGAAAGACAATCTTCATAATGATAATGAAGGATACTCTCAAGGTCAAGGAGGCACAATAGAATTCTAGATTGCTACAATGTGCTATAGAATGTTGCACAAAATATTGAAGATTTCCCTTGGACATCTCAAGAATGCATGAGAAAATGAGGATCCAAATTATTAGAAGAAAGGGAGGGAAGCCAAATAATTAGTTAAAATACAAAGTTCACAAACAAATTTTTAAAAAATAGGTGAAGTATAGTTACCACTAATTTTTGGAAGCTAAAAGGATTCAACTAATAGGTCATACAACTATAAAATCAAATGATGGAAGTGAATTGCATGGACATCCAAATGTTGCACTAGCATCCAAGTATAATGCATTGATAGACTTCATAATATATGAGAAAACATAAAAATAACATAAGGGAATGTATTGCAACACATAAAATAGCGTTGAATACACGAAAACATAACATAACACTAGTATTAACAGTAGGCAAAAGGCTAAGGCTAGGTTGAAATGATCTTAGAACATGGTAGATAGCTGGGCACTAAAGTGAGCCAAAAACAATACAATAATTATAAGGTATGCAATTTTTTACATTTTGCCCCCATTTTAGTAGGCTGATGCCACTAAGTGATAAGATTGAAATATATTAAAAATATCACCATAAAAGGATATACCGTAATTCTTTTTGTGAGAGAACCATGCCTCCAAGGAAGGAGTGCAAAACCACATGTTAGATAAATAAATGGTAAAATCATGTCCAAATACATAATTAGAAAAACTTAGAAATTGCAAAATAAATATGTTAGAAAAACATAAAACATAGAATTTTTTTTATTACAACATCACAAATATATACAAAATAAAATAAAGGAAACCTTATATGATGATAAGAATTTGATAAATAGAGAACTTAACTCAGAAAGAATAAACCAACAAATATGAAGAGAAATAATGCATGATTCAAGATCTAGCTTACTCTAGTATTGCGAATTGTGAGAAGAGAATGAATGATTCAAGATCTAGCTTACTATATCAATAGTAATAGTATCAATCATTATCTTGTACCAGAATTCTTTGTTGATAGATGATTCATATACTTGAAAAATGTAGGGTCACTTGGACTAGAATGCTTTATTGCTAGGTGATCTAGGATATTCAATGGTAGATCAAACACTCTTGTTGATCAATCACCATGCCTACTTAAACTTTAAAAGCATGGTGATAATGTGAATTTTCACATATGAATGTAGATATGTGCATATGCACATGGGATTAGAATATGTGCCCTCCCCTTAAAATATTTTCATATGTGATGTAAGAATATTGTATGATAGTGCGAAGGGGAAGAACAAAGAAAAGAATTCTTAGGAAGGATGTGTGCCCCCAAAATAAGAAAGAAAGATGTCCTTGCCACTTGAAAATTAATGACCCCATAGATAAAGAGAAGCTTAAAGACACACAAAAAATCATGTGAAGAAGCATAAGGAGAGCAAGATAGAGGTAGTCTCAACATCATGCATTAGCAGAATAAATGAAAAAGCGAGTATTAATATGATGATAGAGGTAAGTCCAATTTTATAATTAAGGGGTCTCATATCATGGGAGATAGAGGTAAGTCCAATTTTATAATTAAGGGGTCTCATATCATGGGAGAGTTGATGTAATGCCCCGCCAGGAAACCCCGAAGGGATAAGCCAAAAATACAAGACTAGAGTGCAATAATTTTTTTTTTTTAAAGTTGCACCACATTAAGATACAACAAGATGACAAAAGATTCAGATTACATAGCGGAAGACATCAACTAACACCTAAAGAGTTTCCCAACGAGATTACTTAAATTTCACAATTCACTTAACTCACACAATTAATCCAATAAGCTGATTATTTAATAACGAGATAATTCTTAATCAGGATAATTTCTTTCGAAAGATGGAAATATAAATCACAAGCAGCGACTCATCCATTAAGATCTATTCATAATCTTCATTCAAGATTTTCATTTAAAATTACAAGCCATACATCTAATATTCTAACACACTAGAATTCCATCATAAACATAAGAGATCTTTTCAAGCATACTAAATTTCCTTAACAACAACTGAATAGATTCCATTACTCTAAGTTACATTCTTTCATACTCCAACTTATTGCATTTTAAAAGACGATTACATACATGCATCTACGATAAATCTCATCTAAACCACTTATGCATTTGATCAACATGGCATTCAAGAAAGGACTGAACATAAGCATTAAAAGTTAATTCCATTTATCCACTTAACCATTATAACATAAGCTAATCATACATGATAAAGTTGAATAAGGGAAACATAAGAGAATACATCACATAACACCATAATGATCTCGGAGTTCACCCCTAAGGGCTACATCTCCGGGTCTTCTCAACTGCAAGACCCCTCTGATAATTAATAAAGTTAAGAATACAAGAGGTTACACCATTACAATCCGACCATCAAGGTGAAACATAAACAATATACAAACGACCGCATCGGTCAATTAAAACATAAACGATCCCTGAAAAGAACAGGATCCAGCTGAACATGATCAAAGCTAATACAAAGGTCCAGGAGAGCATCCAGAAACTAAGTCATCACCACCCAAGGTCTAACATGAAACTGACACTCACAAGGGCATAAACAAAAGGATGACCCACAAAGGTACTCTTAACAGGACAAAACGACAACACACTAGTGAACGTAGGGACAAGTGTCATCACACAACCTGGTATGGTTACCATGGCAAGTCTTCATAGGTCCCGGCCCCATACACTGGGTTACCCTGGCAACCTAATCCGAGCTTCCGGCCCATCCAAGCCTCATGTGGACCCACACATCCTTTCGTGAAGACAAGGATGGTGGTTTGCCATTTCAGGCCTTCTCACAGCATGTCAAATCTATGATAGCACTCGTCCCATGTGTGAGGCACAATTATCTTACTTAGAGATTACATTCTAATCTACTGTTAGGTTATCACTTATTAGACTCACTTTCGACGGGTTACCCAGCAGCCACTTTGGGCATGGCCCCCAATCGAAAGCCAGTTTCCCATACGACACTAGACTAAACTCAGACGAACTCAAAACCAAGGAATAGGCATGGTCAGACGAACGGAGTTCAAGAAGAGAGGACAACCATTTGGTCAAACACGACTCAAAGATGCACACTTACTAACGTACTCTAACTAGAGATCTGACCAACAACGGTCAACCACAAATCATCATTCGACTCACACATAGAGGATATGACCAAAAACGACACTACCACAATACAACAGTCAACTCGGAATCGAGGACTGAAACAGGTACCCCAAGTCAATCCATACGACAGGGACCTATCAAACAAAGCACTCTTGCCATTTCATAATTAAAAGCGAATACAGAAATTAAACTCGCATAGGCAATAATCAACAGATACAATCTTTCCAAATTGATCTAAACATTAAAAGTCAATCAAGTTTTCTACAAGATCTAAATCAGATTATAGTTATCTACCTCATCTAGGAATAGGTTGTTCTTGGTTTTCTAACTCTCTAAGGTTCAAAGCATCGAACATACATATAAAGTCATAATGAGTTTTTAAACCAATTCATATTAATAAAATTCAGACAACCATTAAACAATAAATAAGATATTAAATCTCCAATCAAAACGTCATTGACATACTAGTTCAAAACCACCTCTACAGTTTCATATTATTTCTCAAGCCCAGATGCATTATACGGATCACGCAAATATAATTATAAAAAGGGAATCCAAATGAAGGTAGTCATTTCCAAAAGCATATCGTTAAATTTCTAATGCCCAATGGTTAATTATTCATTTCTAACCTTTCCAGATGACTTATACCCTTAAAATCTTCAAACAATATATATATAGGAACAAAGTACGTTTTAACTCCAAAAAGATTATCCAACATAAAAATATTTTATCTTCCCAAACTACACACCATTAAAATTATGTCTTGCATAATAAACTACTAAAAAAATTCACCAACAAATACATTCATGCCACATTTCTCATCATCAAAGACTTAATTAAAAATCTTCATTAAATAATATTAAAAACATTATATATTTTTTTTTCTAAAAAAAAAAATACATATAAAAAAAAAACATCTTTAAAAACTAATTTAAAAAAAAACATTTTAAAAGGGCGAGGGCGGGGCCCACCTCCCAACGGGAATGGCTGGGCACCCAAACCCTAGCCGCAGGCGGTAATACACGCGTGCGGCGCCACGGTGGTGCCCGCAGGTCCCGCGGCGCCCTGCGGCCACCGCGGTCCCTGCGGCCACCACCGTGAGCCGTGGCCGCTGTTAACTGGTGCGGGAGTGGGGGAAACAAGCGGGAGAGGGGAGGAGGAGCGGGTGGAGCTCCGCTCCCCGCCCTCCAACCCCAAACCAGCGGTCTTAAAAAAAACAAACGCCTAGTTCGTTTCCATTGTAAAAAAAAACAATGCACAGTCCGAAAATTTAAACAAACGCCCATCCTAAATTTCATAATGAATATCGATTTAATAAGAACTGTGTTTTGGGTATCATCCCCCTTTTGGTGATGGGTATTCATTACTTCAAACACAAATAGATTCCCACACCCAAAACAGATTGAAGAACATCAAAACCCAAATAAATTTGTTTTTATTTAAGAAAACCAGACATGGCAAAAAGAACCATTTTAACACAATGGTCTAACTATGAAATTTTCTTGAAGAGCACAAGCTACAAGCATGGATTTTAACCCACAATTCCAAATTTAGAACTGATAACAATATTTAAAAGATTGGATTTTGCCAACAATCAATTTCACCCAACAGACCATTTCAAAACAACAAGGAAGAACAGTTAAGGTAAATCCTACCTCCATACGCATTCCTGGAATAGTTGAAGGAGAGCCCAATCCTGCCAGATCCAGAAGAAGTTTCTTCCTCCCCAAAACCCCCAATTTTATCCAAAATTATTTTCCAACCAAAAATTCCCCAAAAATGTCCATCCTCCAAAATTTCCCAAAAAATTAGGTTATATGGAAGAGTTGACCAAAAATTCCATTTTTGGAATTAAAATTTTTATTTAAAAATAACTCTCCAAATTAATACTTTTCTAACTATAGCAACAATTTAACTTGCTTTTCAATTCAAAATCGATTATCTCATTTAATCCAATTTAGCCTTTCTAATTTCAAAAGCCAACAGAATACAATTAAATCTATTGCGATAAAATACAAAACTTTCTTTTCAACAGCATATACAAAATGCATTTAATATTCGAAATCAGTCATTTAATTGAACTTACTCCCAATTTAAAACGAGCAATCCAATATCAACAAAAATCGCATAACGGAATCCCGATTAATTTAGTCCATTAATCTCTAATGCACAAATACATATTTAATCAAGATAATTACTAAGGACCAATTAATCAATTTAACCATGCACACCAAGCACGCAAATCGAGAAGGTCAACCAAACAGACGACTCGCAACCTCAAACAAAAAGGGAACACTGACGACGACTGACGATGCTCACTTGAGCACGACGAAGGTCAACTAGGGTCTTATGACCACCTAATCCAACTATAAGGGTTAAAGAGGTACACTCAAACCTGCAAATCCAAGTGAAGACGAACCTCGCACTCATGCGGCGTTGTACCTGAAATCTCCTGCAACCAAGAGTCATACATGCATACATATACAAACTTTAATGAAAGCGTTAGCCCGATATTAATACCACGAAATAGGAACACCGAATAACTTGCATACAACTAGTGTGAAAACCACATCAATAGCTATGCGTTAAATCAACATCTGACTATAACATTATATTAAGATAAACTAACCAAGATTAAACCAAGATTAGAGATTGATTAGGGTAGGGGTACTACAGTTGATTACAATATGAAATATAGTATAGAATGGAAGAAAACTAGTACTTATTGTAGAATGAAATAGATAGAGGTGATTTGTATATCTATCATGTGAACAAGAGAATGGTATATTAGTATAATAAACAAAGGTGTGAGTTATATCAATAAGGTTTTGGAATCTATCATGCAATTATTAGCATTGGTTGGTGGAATAATCTTGAAGTCAATTGAAGCCCCTATTTTTTTCTGTTGGCCTCCATGAGAAAATATTAGAATGGGAAAAAATTGGAGAGTGTGTGTACTTATCCTATATATGTATAGGACTAAGAATAGAAATAAGAAAGAAAATAAATTTAGAAGCATTAATTCTTAGTCTACAAGGAGAAATACCGTAGTCCATATGGTAAGAGAAAGGTTGAAGCTCCACAATGCTAAATGAATCAAACACCAGAGATACAATATAACGAAGGAAAAGAGGATACAATAAATCTAACAATCTCCACAATGACAACAAAAAATGCTCACAAGATTGAGGAGGTGTAGTAGAATGCTAAAATATTGTAAAGTGATATTGAATGCTACAAAATATTGTAAGTTGTGCTTGAAAAGTTAAATCATGCATTAGAAAATGAGGATCCAAAATAATGGAAAAGGGAGAGAGAATCTCAATATTCTTTTAAAATGTAAAGGTAACTAGAAGGACTTCTAAAAAATAGGAAAATGATAATTACAAAAAAAATGGAAGTTGAAAGGACATTGATAAGTAGAAATTAGATGTTATATGATTGCATAGTCAAACGATATAAGTGTATTGAATTAACCTCCATGTGCCACACTAGCGTTAAAGTAACACATTATTAAAGACTTCACATGATGGAAAAAACATAAAACTAACACAAGGAAAGACATGACAACACATAAAACATTGGTTAACACATAAAAAATAACACAAAGCTAACACTAGGAGTGGGTAAATGATCCTGGATTATGGTACAAGAGTGGGAAAATAGAGCAAGCCCAAAACATAATATGATAATTTTAAAATAATTTTTTTGACATTACACAAAAAAGTAACAATTTTAAATTAATTTCAATTGAACATTTGTATCATGCCTAGATCATCAACAAAAGGAAATCAGGTTTGTAAAACTTCACTAATTTATGAGAATTGATACTATATGATTGAGCTAGGTTCCATTTAACATTGTGTTTAACTCCAAGTTTAGCTTGAACATAATATTCACAAATGCGATTATTGGTTTGCTATTTGAATGTCTCTGACTATAAACCACTCCTAATAGGAACAAGAATTTTATTCTCATGTATTTGAGATTCCAAGAAAGTACGAATTTTTTATTCTTATCTTGTTGATTTCTGTATCATCTTGATGATGGATCATGAAGGGTGATTCAAAATGCTAGTACAAAAAATCTCACACAAGCAATAATCATCCCTAAAAATGATTTAAAAAATTCATTATGAAAATTTATTAAATATTTCATTATGTTTTTAAGGTTCATTCTAGATACATGCCATGCCCTATATTGATTGGATGTATGGGGATATGTAATGACCATATAGGAATCATATAATCATTATACTAGTAATTTGTTTATTTTTCTCATTATATTATATAAGTTGAAAGGACAATAACTTGTAGAAATTGGATGCTAAATGACTATATAGTTGAAGTGTGCCAAATTAACTTACATGTGCCCTCCTAGAATCCAAGTACAACATAATTAGAGGCGTCACATGATGGGAACATAACATAGAACTAACATAGGGAAACATATGACAACACATAAACATGGCTTAACACATAAAAATACAACACAATACTCATTAGGAGTGAGGAAAATGATAAGACTAATATAAAATGATCCTATTCCATGGTACATGAGCTAAAAACTACTGTGCCTAAAATGTAATGCAATAATGGTAAGATATACAATTTTTATATTGCATGATGAAGCAATAGATTTAAATTAATTATTGTTGAATAAATTTATATCATGCCTAGATCCTCAATATAATAAATTTAGGCTCTTGAGCCTCACTAGTTTGTTAGACTTAATACCTTATGATTGAGCTAGGTTCAATTTTAATGTTTTGTTTAAGTCCAAGTTAAGCTTGAACCTAAGATTTAAACATGCAATTCTTGGTATGCGATTTGAATACCTCTAACTATAATCCACTCCTATTGGGATTAAGAATCTTATTCGTATGTATGGAGATTACAAGAATGTATGGATTCATAGAAAGTATTTAAAATATTTGTTTTTAGATTTTATTGAATATTTAAGAATGTTTTTGAGGTTTACTCTTGATTCACGGTATACCCTATACACATTAAATGTATGGGGATATGTAATGATTAAATAAGACACATGTAATTACTATAGTATTCATTATTATTTCCTAATTATATTTATTGTAAACTAGGTCAACCTCATTGAGAAATAACAAGTTAATATATTGGTCATTTAAAATCATTGAATAAAAATGCTCCATAAACTACATTTAATTTCTATAAATTTATTACTTTTTTTAATATGTCTTTTCTATAAGTCCTTTAACTTGTTTTTGATATTAAAAGTAGCAAAACAAGTGTGTTGACCCTATACAAAGATAGGCCAAAAAGGTCACAAACAACTGGTGAAGAACAAACCTTTGACAACAAAGGCCAAAACAAACCACTTACAACACACTAGTAGAACAACTAGTAGCCCACATCAAAGGTGGAAAGAAAAATTACGCATAACCTGAGGAAGAGTTTGGGGAGAGGGGAAGAATGATATTTTCTCTGTTGATGAACAACAATCCAAGCAATACTATCATTTGAAACACCATCACAAAGGGGGACTGTAACGCCGCGCTAGGAAACCCTGATGAAGGGATTAAACTAAAACACTAGAAACGAGTGCAAATATTATTTTAAATTTTTTTTAATAAGTTTAATGATACAATGAGTGAACATAAGTTAGATTACACAATAGAAGACTTAACACCTAAAGGGTTTCCCAACTTGGTTAACTAGGTTACCACTAACATTACTTAGCATTAATTAATCCAATTAAGTAATTAAACTTAATAACATCATTACACTAAATCAATATGTTGGTGTAAATAAATATTCATTATGGATATTATTACACTTACTTAAGTTAACT